>NC_133619.1:464534313-464853534 GCF_048593235.1 Sminthopsis crassicaudata | reverse complement strand
TTGCTCATAAAAGATTTAACTTGTTATCTTTGATAACATTTAATTTATCCAGGCTCCCATTAAATTCTCTGAATATAAGTGCCTCAAACAACTCTCTAAAAGACTGTTATTGAAATTAGTAATAGGTTAATCATTTGTATCCTTGGAAGGAATCTCTATGACTGGGAATCTCTCACATTGACAAAATTAGAGGGAGGGAAGGGTAGAAGAGGGAAGTAAGGGTTAGAAGAGGGAGGGGTAGGTATAAGACTAGCATTAGAATTATATTCATGTTATTGACTGTACTTCATCCAAAATTATACTCTTGTGCCCTTCTCAACAAGAATAAACTGCTTCTGGGGAACTGGGCATTTTTCTGGAAAACCAAAATTCTTTGCCTTTTCCCTGTTTTCTTTATCTTAGCATGGGTCATATCAGTCACTTTAATTGCACAGGTTTGTTTCTCAAGATAAAGTCCTCTAAACTTCATGTTTGAAATATGTACACATTTAATTAAACTTGAATGAAAGAAAAAACAGTTTTCTCTTTAAAAAAATCTTCTAGAAGTAGCCTAAATGGTACATATTTCCTCCTTAAATAACCTCTTCAGAGGTGTTGATTGTTTCTTAGCCCTTTTGGTCTCACTGAAAGAGATGTATAAGATAAAATAAGAAAGAAGTAGCCTTCTTTAGCAAGCCCAAGCTCTTAGGCTCTCAGTGCTCCAGGAAATATGCCAGTTTCCTAGCTCAAGATAAGATCAAACATCTGCCAGGCACCATGCCATCTGCAGAATGGTGTTGCTAGATTGCTGCTGGTGAGAATTAAATCTCAAAGATGGTTAAAGCTAAAGCTGTGCCAGGGCTCTCATCCTTCTTTCTTTTTTTTGAGGGAAATAAATGGAAAGGGAGGAGACCCTTTTGTCTGGTTGTTTTCAAACTGAGGAAGAAGAAGATGAGATTGAAAATTACTATTGCTTTTTTTTTTTATACTTGATTCAAATTGTTCCAGATCTAATCACAGACTAATATGTCCATAATTGGACATGTCAACCAGGAAAGGACAAGGGAAGAGCAGTAGTTGCCAATCTTTGCACCTTGGACAGCATAAACTATACTTGGAGCAAATTATCTATAACTGGTCACAGGTTGGGGTTTTAATTTGGGGAAAGGGATGAGTATAAAGCAGGGTGAGCAGGGGCAGGAGCAGGAGGTAGGTCCAATCAGAAAATAGTTTACTTGGGAAGCAGTGCATTTGATAGTTTCCCCTCTTAAGCTAATTCTTCTTGCTAAACAGATGTCAAGCTTTATTGTTTCTACGCTTGTTGAAGGACTGCAAATTTTTCAATGCTTTCTAAATTCAGCAGGCTGGAACAAAGCTCTGATTGCTCTCTTTTAGTTATAACTCTGACAAAGGGTGAAGAATAAAGGTGCTAATGTATTGATACTATCATTCATTATGCTATAAGTGAGTTTGTTGATAGCATCCTCTTTATTCCTTATTCCTCCTAATCAGAAAGTAACCAGGGTAACTACATCAGCAGAATATTTACTCAGCTCAATGTTTCCAGTCTTTTCCCCCAACAAATTGGCCTTTCAAAAAAAAAGAAAGAAAGAAAAAGAAAAAGAAATGAACCTGTACTCAGAAGGCTAACAATCCCATTTAAAAGCAACAGGCGCTTTAAAATTTAAAAATTCCTTTAGGAAGCACAAGAGCTATAATACTGGTGGATTAAGGATTGATGTTTGTCAGTGAAGTGTTTTCTTCTGGCAAAGAAAGGCTTAGAATGCTCAAATTGTGACCTTTAGAAAGTCAATTTCCTTTTTGGTCTCAGTTTCCTCATCTGTATGATAAGGGGTAAGATGATTTCTTGGGTCCAATAACTCTAACAGTCTATGATTCAATAATTTATAAACAACAACCAATTTAAAAAGCCCAAAATAGTCTTTGTGAGTCAGGAAGCAGTATAGCACAGTAGACAGAATTAATTTCTGCATTTGGAGTCAGAGAATTTCACTTTGGATGCTGGCTCTGGTCACGTTGCTTAACCTTACTTGGCCTCAGTTTTTTAATCCACAAAATGAAGAGATTGGACTATTTGTTTGTTTATTTTTGATTTTTTCAGTCTCTTAATCTGTAATACAATTTAATGGCAGCAAAGTGGAAATCTTCTAAAGTCTTAGTATAAGGGGAAAAAATCCACTGGACTTTTAAGATTACAACTTGAAACACTTTGTAGGTTGGCAGGAAGTTTAGGGACTTATGCAGGTTATAGATTCAGTTCCAATACAACCATAACATTAAGTCAGTTAATTGAGATTCATTTATTAAGTTCTTGGAACTAAGGCAGACAATGGGATACAAATAAGAAAAATTAAATAAGTTGACATTTTAATGAGGGAGACAAGTGTGCAAAACAAAACTCATTCTCTTTTTTTCCACAACCTACCTTCCTTTCAAATGTCTTTATTTCTGTCAAAAGTAGCACCATTCTTCCGGTCTCTGGTTCTTCGTCAAACACTTCTCTTCTCTTCCTCTCTGTTTCTGTGTCTGTCTGTCTTTCAATATTCTGAAGTTAACAGAGTACTGATTAAGTTAGCCATTTGCTTTCTCTCCCCACTACACAATTGGACCATCTTACTTTTTAGTCAAATATATCCTGTATAATGTTATTTAATCCTCTTTTTGCAGGGAAGTTGTCACTGGTAAAGACAGTGTTACAATGTATATATAACCATTGTATATACCTTTTTATTACTCTTTGAATTGTTTGCAATTTTAATTCTGCAGTTACAGTATTATAATATATTTGTTTATTTTTTATTTGTGTACATTTATATGTATACATGCCTGTATATAATTTACATATAAACATCTATGTGTATACTTATAAATATTTTACATATGTATTTATATGTACATGTATATATATACATACATATATATGTATATATACATATTTATGTAACATCAACAACCACAGTGAATGCCTGTAAATCTTGACTTGGAGTTAGGAAGATATACCTTTCTGAGTTAAAATCTGGCTTCAAATACTTATTAGCTATATGATTCTGGGCAAGTCACTTAACCCTTTTTTGCCTCAGTTTCCTCATATGTACAATGATCTGGAAAGAAAATGGTAAACACTCCAGCATCATTGCCAAGAAAATCCCAACTCGAATTACAAAGAGTCATATGTGACTGAAAATAACCACACATTAACAAAATAGCAAGAATACATTAATGAGAAAATATTGGTATTAAAAGATGCTGTTTTTTTGTGGCAACAAGCAATTATGAAATTTTTGGAAACCCTTTCTGGTTTTCTAAGTGCAATCAAACTTGATTTCCCTCTTAGACATAATCTTTAATAAATCTCAGTTTGACAGAGGCAACATCCAACAAGTAATTTAAGGCTAGGTAAAAAAAGAGGTAGAGAATAGGCTTTTTTACCTAGTCAGGGGAAAAAAAAAATCAATCTGGGAGAGGAAGACAGTTAACCAAAATAGAAACAATTGCTATTTATATTCATTCTGAGCCAATCAGAGCCCAAAGAATGACCAAGTGAGGCTTTCCTTGGGGCTTACTGTTGGTCAATCAATGAAAGCTGGAGTAATTTGGGTTTAGGGCATGTCCTAAACCATAACAATATTCTCCCTTTTTTCTTTTTTCTTTTTTTCCCCTTCTCTCTGTCTACGTAAGTTATCATACTCTTAACTGAAAGTGCTCTGTCCAAAGGAATTTTGGTCACTGAAACCTTTTAAAATATATTGGGATTTACAAGCTAGGACCATGCCTTAAATCCAAATCACTCTGGCTCTTGCTGATTGACAACAATAGGTTGCAGGCTTGGTCATTGTTTGGGCCCTGATAGGCTCAGAGTGAATGTAAATAGCAATTGTTTCTATTTTGACTAGAAGCCCTGATTTTTCTATATAAATAGCTATAGATATAGACATAGACATATATACACATACACACACAAATTTTATGTTACACACAATTGCATATATATGTATATGATGTATTTATATTGACTAGTATAAAAGAAATCATTCTCAGCCTCATTTCTTAGTCAAGTTGAGACCTGTTGAAGACCTTAGATTAAAAAGGCCAAGGTCTCCCATTGCATCCAGGGCCATCTCCAGTCTTCCTGATATACATCTGGGTACTAAAGTCAGATGGCTCTGGAGAGAAAAGTGAGCCAGGTGACCTTGTCCAGCCCTCCCTCACTCAAATCCAATTCAATTACATGATATGACATCATCTCCCTGATGTTATGGTTCTCTTTGAGAAATAAAGACAAATTTTGACAGGTCTAGTTCTCTATCTATATTCAGTGTCAATATACACACATTGATATGTTAATTTGTTAGACTGTCCAAACATCTGGAAGTTATCATTTGTACAACATGCATTTTCTTCCCCTTTTTTGTCAGTGTAAATAGTTATGCCGCTTTTTATCAACTTGGGCCCCATGAAAATTCTATGATTTAGGGTTGTTTGTTGTTGTTGTTGTTGTTGTTGTTGTTGTTTTTTGGTGGGAATGTTGCAGTGGTGTTTTGCAGAAGAGAATAATAAGACCATCAATTTCACTAGTGCAGAGAGTTGGAAATAAGAAAGTCTCCTCTATCAACTCAAGTCAGCCTAGACTCTGCAACTAATAAGTTTAGAACATTATCTAGAGCACTGAAAATTTAAGTTACTTGCCCAAGGCAAAAGAAAAGTCCAGAAGCTGGACTTAAATATGAGTCTTTCTGACTCCAACAGCAGTTCTTTATTCACTCTGTGATGCTTACTGCCTCTCAAGTTACCATAGGTGAGATAGCTTGCTATAGATATTATTATACTCATTTTATAGATGAAGAAATGGAGGTTGAGCTATGGTGCCCATAGCCAGCAAGTAAGAGGTAGGATTTGAATTCAGATTTTGCTTCTTGACTCCAAGGCTACCATTCAATCAGTGCTACCCCATTGCATCTCAGCATAGACTCTATCCATCTAAATGAATAAATCAGCAGAGTAAGAAGATCCTTTCTTTTTTATTTCCTCTCCTCAGGATACTAAAAGAGGGGAGGAATTTTAATGGGAGATACTTGATTTTAAATGCTATAATTTCTAATTGTTAGCCTTCCCTTGAAAGTTAGTAGAAAGTGAGTCAATAAGAACTAGCTGAATAGAACTGAGAAGACAGGAACAGCTCACATAAGGGAGAATAGTGGACCATTCCTCCCTCACCTTCTCTAGAGGTGTTAATGAGAATGACATGGCCAAACAGCAGAGAGGACCAAAGGAAGGACCAAAGAAAGAGCAAAAAAAAAGTCAAAGTTCTGGATAATTCATAAAATTAGTAATCATGCCCTTAACAATTGAAATTTAACTATTAATTGCAAAAAAATTACATATACCCCAAACATTGTCATTGCTCATATTGTTCATGTTCAAATACTAGAAGCTATCTTTCTAAGCTTAATGCATAATTTTCCCTAACTGCTTTAGTGTTCTGCCTTTGTTCAATTAGGTTGTTTTGTCACCAGAATGTTAATCATAACTTGCCATGAAAGGACAAATTTATGTTTGTGTCATGGAAAAAATGCAAATGATAAAATGTTTTCCTATTAATGGCAAAGTTATCCAAATTCTCTTTTTCATAAATAATTTCATAAATAAATGATTACTTCAAGACTCAGAACAAAACAAACTTTTGTCAATTAAATAAACGATGAATTGCTAAAGCAAAAGCTTTTTAATCAAATGGCGTAACAAATTAAGTGAGAAGAAAATATTTCATACATGCATACATAGCATATGCTGTTGTACAGATGACCATTATAATGTTAGGGGAGGGCAAAAATATAAAGAAACATAAGTCTGTAGAACTTTAATGAAAGGCACACATATATGTGTTATGTCATGGAACATATGGACATGGAACATGCTTGAATGGGGTATATATGTGGCCAGGGACATATGTAACTGGAATAAATCACACCTCTGATCCTATGCATATGCTATTGATGTCATCATGCTTTCTCTGTGTCTCTGCTGGATGTGGTATCTACTCTCTTCTGGGTATCTCTGCTGATTTTGTGGTTGCTAAGGTGCTCTCTGCTACAACATGCTGGTCCTCAAACGTTCCAGGACCATCTGCTTCTCTTTGCTACCATCTGCTTGGGAGTAGCAGCTAGTAAGCTCTCCATGACAGGAAGGGCTGAAGCTCACTTAAGGAAAAATAGAGCACTATTAGTCCCAAACCCAGTTAATGAAGACCTCAAAAACCAACACATTCTTTTGACTGGTTCTTTTGCTCTTCTAATTCCTCTTACTCCTTCAGGTCAGCTCTCAACTATCAGAAATTCCTTCTCTCTTTTGTTATACTCTCTAGGAATATGGTAATATTTCTTGGGAAATATTTTTAGAGTTCCATGTTAGGAAATTGCACAAAAAGCTTGTGAAGCTGTGGTGGGACTCATCAGATCATGGATTTAAATAACTAGAAAGAATCTTAAGAGGTCATTTAGTCTACTCTCTAGCTAACAAGTCTCCCTATTCTAATCTGTTCCTTACCCCAACTGCCAAAATGATCTTAAAGTGCAAATTTGACCCAGTCACTCCCTTTAGTCAATAAATGGCAAAAATGTCCTTTTTATCTTTCTAGCGTTCTTAATTTTACTGCTCTCCACATACTCTCTAATCCAGCTACACTGTATTGTCTGGATTATACCAGTAGTTACTTAATCATTCTTTTTGTCTTCACTCTATCCCTCATTTTTTAATGTAACTGTGAAAGGAGTTTGAGGATATTACTGCTCTTTCAGAAACTTTGAGTTATTTGTTATTGTCTTTAAGATAAAATATAAATGATTCTTCTTGTTATTCTTCACATGTGAAGAATCTACCTACCAAGTCTGTATCTATGCACTTCTTTTTTCTGATTTACTATGAAATTCAACTTAAATCTCATCTTCTGTAAAAGGCTTTTTTTTGGTCCCTTCCACATGCCTTTCCTCTGAGAATACTTCCCATTTTTCCATGTATATATATGGTATAAACATAGTTGTTTACATTGCCTTTCCAATTAGAATGTAAGTTCTTTAAGGGTAAGGGCTACTTTTGCTTTTTTGTTTGTTTCTCTGGTGTTTAGCACTGTGACCACTAAGTAAGTGCTTAATACATGCTTATTGATGGATTTATTTGGATAACATTTACCCTTGTATGTACTTTAATAATCTGTAAGCCTCTTGAAGGGTATAGTCTCTGTTACAATTCATCTTTGAGTTTCCAGTAATTTTTTAGTACTGTGCTGAAATAAAAGTACTTGCTTAAACTGACTTCTCTCAGTATTGCTTACCCTACTGATTCAACTCATCAGGAATGCCACCAGACAAAATTAGCATCTCGATCACAGAATCTGTGATTCTGCAGACGAATTTCTCTTCTGAGAACTATCAGAGAAGAGCCAATGGCATCACACTCAATTACCAACATAGCACACTGTCAACCAGGTCTCTGGACAAGGTATGACATTTGATTAACAACTGGCACATCTGGGATGAGTTTTTATGTGAGATCATGATGTTTGGCAAAAGGACCCCAGATCATGAACCGATTATGGCAGGAAGAAGTTAATCTGGCAACCATTCTTCTTCTTTCCTTTATGTTGTGGCAAAATTGTTTTTGGCCTTCATGGAAAGGAAAAGCTGCAGCACAGCTAAATACACACGAGGCAATGAGAGGCATTAACTGTTCCATCTGTTGTTTCTTAAATAGGACAAACTATTCTTGGAACTTTGTGAAGTGCCTGCTTCATTTCATAAGAGTATGAAATAACTGGGCTTCTTAGTAAGTGGAATAGGTGGAAGATGTGACATTTAAAGCTAAAAGAGAAAATTGAGACATAAGGCATATCCAAGAGAGTTGTCTAGCAAGTGCTTCTGTTTCTAGAAAACTTTGGCTAATATAAGATGTTTTGAAAATAAGAAACAAAAACTTATTCATGATCCAAAAAAAAACTCTACAAAACTCCTTATTTAGGAATCCGCCACTCTGTTATGTCCATTTGATGACCCATTTGTAAGTGATGAAATTCTTAAATGACAGGTGCGCAGCGCCAAGGTTTGGGGAGGTGAATATGATATGACAATGTTACAGTCGTCATATGATAATTGCTTTCTTTTTTAAAGTAGTATTTTATTATATTTAAAGACAACTTAAAATTCTTTTAAAAATAGATTTTGAGTTCTACATTTTCTCTCTCCCTCCATCCTCTATTTAAGACAGGAAGTAATTTTGTATAGGTTAAATATGTGCAATCATGTAAAACATATTTCTATATTACTCATATTGTGAAAAAAGAAACAGAACAAAAAGAAAAATAACCCATAAAAATAAATAAAAATAAAGTGAAAATAATATGCTTTGATTTATATTCAGACTCCATCAGTTCTTTCTTTGGATGTGTATAGAATTTTCTATCATGAAATCTTTTGGAATTGTCTTGGTTCATTGTATTGCTGAGAAACGTTAAGTCAATCATAGTTTATCATCATAACAATATTTTACTTTTACTATGTATAATGTTCTCCTGGTTTTACTCACTTCATTTTTCAATAGTTCACATAACTTTTTCCAGGTTTTTCTAAAGTTCAGTTGCTCATCATTTTTTATAGCACAATGGTTCATATTCTATTACATACATATACCATGACTTATTCAACCATTCCTCAATTGAGAATTGAGGGCACAACTTCAAATTCTAATTCTTTACTACTGCATAAAGAACTACTGTAACATATTTTTTGTAGAAGTTTCTTTTTCCCTTTTTTATGATTCTTTGGGATACAGACTCAATAGTGTGTTTGCTGGATCAAAGTGTATGAATAGTTTGGTTGCCCTTTGGACATGGTATGGATGTTGTTTTCAAACTACTTATGGTTTTAATGGGCCACCTAAATCTCAGAGAGCTTTAATGACAAGTCTATAGTTACACAGCTAATAAGTATTAGACATTCCAAGAAAGATAAGTCAGCAACTAGATTTTATACCATTAATTCTATAGAATGTCACATAAAAGTTCTACCAGCTATGAGCAGAAAGAAAACAACTAACAAAAAAGATCCTCTCTATTCTCATATCTAAAGCTTTAAATGCAAAGAATTTTGGATATCAGAGATTTTGATGAAGCGGTATAAAGTAATTTCTAATTTCCTTGTCTTCTCAGGTATCTGCACTATTTGTTACTAGGTCCCAACTCAATCATCAGATCAATATCTTTCTGATTCAGCAGTATTCTGTTGTGCTCCTTGGGGGGCCATCATATTAATATAACCAAAATGGTCATCCAGCCTTATGGGAATGGTGAGAACACTGATATCACTTGACATTTTGATCCAAATAGTGTCCTCAATTGTTAAGCTTGATAAGGAACATTAGAAAGTAACTGGTATTGGGCTGGCAAGGTAATTTGAATTCAAATAAAATTTTGTTTATTTTCATAAAATACTACTTGGTCTAATTCTTGTGATAACTTCCAGAGAAAAGGGCCGTCTGATATTTGTAGTCAGCAATGGAGTCAGCTCTGTTCTCTTTACCTCTATGTGTTCTTAGAGGCATATCCAAGAATATTGATAAATGTCCACTAGGCTTTTGCCTATTTGTGCATGTAGAATCAAACTCTTAACTTTGAAAGGGACTCACAGGTATTATCTACTCCAACTACTTATTCCATACAGAAATATAATCAATGTCATCAATATATATTGGAACACAATCAAGATAGGCTGTTAAGGTATTTGAAAGCAGAAATGATTTAAAAAATATCCTCAGTGTTTTACATAGTAGGTACTTCATCAGGACTAGATTGAAAGAGTTTCTGACAATGATTGTTTTCAACAGTTGTTGAATGTTTTGCCACAGTTGGTTATCAAGGATTTGGAAAAGGAAGTTATTACAAGATACTTTATTCCATTTAAAGAAAGTTCTAATTGTTAGGAAGATCTTCATATCAAACAGTCTGCCTTTTGGTAATTCTTCACTATTGGTCCTGCTTCTCTTCTCTGAAATGACACAGAATACATAGAATCTGAATATTAATAGTATAAAATAAATTGTAGTTATAGGCCATATACTTCTTTCTTATGTGTCTGCAGCTGACTTTTTGAGTCTAAGTTCAGAAATTTACATTTATCACTATTAAGTTTCAATTAGTCTCATAAATGGTATATTAATAATTCATTACTATTAAAATAATGTAATTTGAATATTTGTAACAAAGGGTTAATGCCAGATCTTACTTATACTCTTATTTTTACATTTAAAATTATCCTTATGATATTACATCTTTTATCTGTTTACTTTTTATGGCAGTTGGGGTTAAGTGATTTGCTCTGGGTCACACAGTTAATAAATATTAAGTTCAGATTTGAACTCAGGTCCTCCTGATTCCAAGATTGGTGCTCAATCCATTGCAGCATTTAACTGATATTACATCTTAATGATAGTATGTCAATATCTCTTCAATCCAACTTCAATGCTTGATCTCATTGTATCATGTGGTATGGCAAGTCAGTGGGGTTACAGTACTTGGTGCTAGGAAAACCTGAGTTGAGATCCCAATTCTGATACTGAATTTATTTCTTAAGTAACTCAAGCTCTTTGTGTTTCAGTTTATTGGTAAAGTGAGGTAATTGAACTAATATAGCTTTTCAGGTTTCTTTCAGCTCTAAATATTTGATCCTTATTACTTCTCTTCTTTAAGCCCTAAATATTACAATCCCATAAGTCATACATTATGAGCATGCATTTGATAAAACTAATTTACAAATGATGGTGTAATAAAAATGAAAGCATAACAAAACATAGCCCTAAAATTCCTTATAACTCTAGCTTCCCTATTGAAACCTTAAGGGCTAAAAATATTTTAATGAAAAATTATTCATGATATTATTTGTGAAGACTCACTGCATGCCTAAGACAAATTAGAAGTTGGCCTAAACAGCTGCAGAGAACCTCAAACTAGAGATAGACTTGTTTGTAAAATGTGTTTCATGTCTAATTAAAAAAAATTCTCTGTCAGAATAAAATGAAATCAAAGGATGACACATTGTTGTTTTTTCCATGGAGAAAGAATTTCTGGTGATTCTTTTAGAGACTCCCCTTAGAAAGTAGAACATCATATGATTTCTCTCTTAGAAATAAAAGAGAATCCAAAACTATTTTGTGAAGTTATCTTGATGATATTGAAACAATTAATAAGGTGTTTCATAGAACTGGAAGTTAGGACAGTTTTTAGGCAATGAAAAAAAAACATCAACTGACCTTGTAACTGGAATGGTCTATTTCTTTAAAAGAGTTGTCATAAATTATGTTTATAGATAGGTAGCAGTAGAATAGAGTCAGACAGCTTGGGTACCATTTTGATATAAAGCTTTTCCTTTATAACCCCAGAGCTTAGTACTAGTTTTCACTTAAGGTGCCATGGTATTATTTTGTATTCACTTTGTGTTATGCTTTGAATTTATTTAATCTATGTGCATGAGGGAAAACAGCATGATATGGTAGAGAGCTGGCACATAAAGCCAAGAAGATCTGAATTCAAGTCCCACCTCTGACTCATACTATGCAATCCTGGGCAAGTCATTTTACCTTAAAGTACTGTAGGCAACTCTCCAAGACTATTAGTTTCAGAAAAGATGTCAACTTGCATTGATAGAGGAAATTTCCTTAGGTACAAGTTCATTAAATTGTGGGCTGGTGAAAGCTAGTTGGACTAGTAAATACCTATTCTCCCAAGAAGCTTGGGCACCAAGGCTAATAAACCCAAAGACCAGCCATTACCTTCTTTCCTTTGCCTCTTGCTGGATTGGCATAGAGTTAAGTTCCCTATATCCCTCCTCCTCATTCCTTATTCCTTATTGGTAATTTAGAAAATGCCTTCACTTCACTCATTCTGACTCTGTCCTTCTGAATAACAACAGCATAGGCTTCTATTGATGCTGGTTAGCTTGATCTAAAACTTCATATAAGTCTGAGTCCCAAAAGTACCTGGGATCTTTATAAAAGAAAGCTATTGAATGGTTCCATATTCAGAATTCACCCCACTGTGTGATGCCCTCAGCAAGGGGTTTGGGGCAAAGAAAATTGTTCCCTGTTGGCAACTGTTCTTCTCTTCTTGTGAGAAGTAATAAATCTTTATTAACTGTTATTGCTATGAAACTCTGCTGCTCTTCATCTGAACTCTCCTGCAACACACAGATCAATAAATTTTAAGTCAACTTCCTATCCCTATATTCATGATGTTTTCCCAATATCACCTCAGCTTCTTCAAGTCAAGGCCCTTTTAGTCTTTATATCCCTAGTGCCTAGCACAATGCTTACTTATTTATTGCATCATTTCTTATAAAAAAAAGTAGGGCAATTAACTCTTTTCCCCCATATATTCACTTTTAATTTCTTGAAATACAACTCTGAAAAAACAGACTTTGATTAAGCTCATTTTAAATAGAGCTACCTGATCATGCTAAGGCCAGTTTAGTTTGGCTTTCACTAATTGGTTAATAACCCAAACCTCATTTGAACAGAGTTTGGGTTTTGATATCTCAAAGTGAGGATGAACAGCAATTGTTTCTATTCTAATCAGAAACGCTGAGGGTCTTCCCCTCCTAGTTTGATTTTTGTTTTTTATTTTTGAGTAGATAAACTAATCCATATTTTACTTCATTTCTTACCTAGCTTTAAATCACTGAATGGGAGAAACTGAGACCAGGAAAGACCTTAGCTTAAAAAGGCCAAGGTCTCCCATTGCACATGAGACCACCTCTAGTCGTTCCATCCTATGTCTTACCACTGGATTCAGATGATCCTGGAGGAGAGTAAAGTTGACAATTTTGCACAGCAGTTAAATCAAATTCACTTGCAACTCAAAACATTACTCCTGACATCATTGATTGTCTTATAGAACATAGAATAAACAGCAATAGCTTGAAGATAGTAAACACTTAAGCGCTTGTTGGTTTGAATATTTTAAAGCAATTTTAAGTTGTGTTACCCTTAAGAGATCATTTAAATATTAACTGATTGAGATTATAATCACAGAATCAGCCAAGTGTGATAGAGCATCCAATTGATGCTGGTTAGCTTGATCTAAAATTCCATTTAAGTCTGAGTCCCAAAGGTACCTGAGTCTTTGATAGAAGTTTGGTTCCATATCCAGAATTCACCCCACTCTGTGATGCCTTCAGCAAGGGCTTCTGGGGAGGCTGAGACTGTTGGATGCTTGAGTTCCAAACTACAGTAAGTTTAAGAAGATTAGATAGGTGTGCAACAAAGTCTGACATCAATATAGTTATATTTCATGTTCTAGAAGCCCCACACTGCCTAAGAAGGTACAACCTGGACCAGATCAGGAATAGAGCAGGAAAAAGCTTCTGTGCTTATCAGCAATACGGTCAGCTTTTTAGAGGTTACTGTACGTCCAGTCTGGGTAAAAGGAAAGAAATCTAAAAACAAAGGAATCATAGAAAAATAGAGTTAATTATAACATAACCCATACTTTTACTTTGTAAATGAATAAACTAAGGCCCAGAGAACATAAAATATTAAATATAACCTAATCAATTCTTCATTTTATTGATAATGAAATTTTGACCCAAGTGAAATAACTTGTCACTGGTGCTAAGCATTAAACATTTAATGTGCTCTTTGTAATTGAGAACTAGGGGCCATGGTTTAAGATTTTCTATTTTGAAGATATTTGATCTATTAATTTAATCACAAAGATCTTAAAGAAACAAGGAACCTAAATAATAAAGACTATAAAATGATCATGACTAGGCTATGCCAATATAAGAAAATGACAATACTCTCAAAATTAATTTACAATTTCGCAGTTATAGCAATCAAAATTTGCATCAGAAGAATCAATAAAATAATGACAAAATCCTTTTGGAGGAATAAAAGAACTAAAATATCAAAGCAAGTAATCTGAAAGGTTAGAAAAGAAAGGAGAAATACAGTTTCTAGTCTTTAAACTTAACTATAAAGCATGTTATAAAAACCATTTTGAATTGGTTAAAAATGTAACAAACTAGACAAGATAGAATATGCAGAAATAATGCATCTCGACAAGCAAATATATGTTTGGCAAACTCCAAATCATAAATTACTTAGGAAAGAACTCCCTATTGGATAAGAATAACTGGGAAAACTAGAAAATAGTCTGGCAGAAATTAGGCTTAGAGCAACATCTTATGCTATATTCCACAGTAAATTAAAAAACGTTATCTTGAAATTGAAGATCGTGTCATTAAAAATTCTTCTTTCAGGTATTTGAGTAGAAGGCATATTCTAAATAAAGCAAGAAATATAGACAATCACAAAAGATAAAATGGAAAATTTTTATTATATGAAATGGAAAAGTCTCTACACAAACAAAATTAATGCATTTAGACTAAAAAGAGAAATGGTTGAATAAGAAAAAAAAAATTTTTTATCAAATTTCTCAGGTATAGGAATGTATTGTCTCTTTCATTTGAGTTTGAGATCCTTAAGCCCAGTACTTTCTTCACTGTACCATATAGCTGCCTTTGACCTCAGACATACTTTTCTCTACTCCTTTGCATGAACATACGTTTTCAGTTTTTTTTTTTTTTTGGATGTATGCATTTTTTTAGTTTTGTGTTTGACTTTTTTTCTTCTTTTTCTTTAAAAAAATTATTTCTCATAGGAGTGGCTTTCTGAGAGAGTTAAGGAAGAGGAGTATATAAAGGAGAATTAAAGCAATGAAGAGCAAAAAATATTAATAAAATCCACTTAAAAAAGAAATATATGGCACCCTATTAAATACAGTATTCTTAAACCAAACATGGTAAAAACCAGATAGTTCATCAATTAGAGTGATAATTATGTCCCCAATTACATTTCTCTTTCATCTTTAGAGGGAAACCATTTTATTTACATTACCTCACTTGATCCTGACAACAATCATAGGGGATGTGGGGGACAATATATTATCTTGTTTTATCATCATAAACCTGAAAAATAGATACTGTTATTATCTCCATTTCAAAGAAAAGAATATTGAGACATGGAGAAAGTTCAGTGATTCATCTAAGGTCACACACTTAGTAAGGGTCTTTTTAGCATTTTTACAACCCATGTCTTCTTGATATCAAGTCCTATCCTTCATCCACTATGGCCCACTGCTCTCAGTACTGTCAGCCACTCTTCTAGTTTATAAATGATCTTGAAAAATGTAGTATGCTTGAAGAACAAAGTAAAGTCATGTTCTTTTTGGTTAATTAAATTCAGTGTTCTTTAATGATTGGGAACATTATGTATTTGGTGGGAAATAAATTGCCATATAAATGATTTTAAAGCATTTGTTAGGTTTTGTCACATTAAAAGTATGTTTTAGAATATTCATAAAAGGAAAAAGATGTTCCATAAGGGAAGGTCTTTGTTTAGAACTTGGCAATTTACAAGCCAGGCAGTCTGGGTGATAATTATTGGAAGGGAGTGAGGGAGAATTTTTTTTTTTTTGATGTAGATTTATACAATTGTTATCTAGTTACCAGGGACTCTTCCTAAACCTTGGAAGCTCAAATCATTGAGGCTAACAATCATTACCCCCACCCACCTCATTTTCCCTGGGCATTCAGATCTAGAGGTGTCTGAGGGAATATGCTTAGAAATCACTCACTTTTTTAGGCCCACAAGAATTTAGCAAGTCAGCCTGAATTGTAGTTTCAAAAGAATCTGAAGCCTTGTGGCCACTGGGGGAATAATTACAGTTACAGATTTCTGGCTGCTGGGACCACAGGCTATACGGTTAGGGAGACTGTGTAAAACTCTTGTGTAAAACTTTTGACCTCAGTGCTGATTGGTACTATCCAGGCTTTTTGGACAGAATTTCAAACTCTGGGCCTTTCTTTTTCTTTTTTCCTTCCTTCCTTCCTTCCTTCCTTCCTTCCTTCCTTCCTTCCTTCCTTCCTTCCTTCTTCCTTCCTTCCTTCCTTCTTCCTTCCTTCCTTCCTTCCTTCCTTCCTTCCTTCCTTCCTTCCTTCCTTCCTTCCTTCCTTCCTTCCTTCCTCCCTCCCTCCCTCCCTCCCTCCTCCCTCCCTTCTTCCCTCCGTCCTTCCCTCCCTCCCTTCCTTCCTCCCTCCCTCCCTTTCTTCCTTCCTCCTCCCTCCCTCCCTTCTCCCTCCTTTCTTCCTCCCTCCCTCCCTTCCTTCCCTCCTTCCTTTTTCTTTCTTCCTTCCTTCCTTCCTTCCTTCCTTCCTTCCTTCCTTCCTTCCTTCCTTCCTTCTTCCTTCCTTCCTTCCTTCCTTCCTTCCTTCCTTCCTTCCTTCCTTCCTTCCTTCCTTCCTTTCTTTCTTTCTTTCCTTTCTTTCTTTCTTTCTTTCTTTCTTTCTTTCTTTCTTTCTTTCTTTCTTTCTTTCTTTCTTTCTTTCTTTCTTTCTTTCTTTCTTTCTTTCTTTCTTTCTTTCTTTCTTTCTTTCTTTCTTTTTTGCTTTCTTTCTTTTTTACTTTCTTGCTCGCTTGTTTTCTTTCTTGTTTGCTTGCTTTCTTTTTTTGCTTGCTTGCTTTCTTGCTCACTTGTTTTCCTTTTCTTTCTTTTTTGCTTTCTTGTTTCCTTTCTTTCTTTCCTTCCTTCTTTCTTTTTTTTAAACTAGGAAATGATTTTATAGAATGATAAAACAGAAAAGTGAAGGATCACTTTTTGATTTGTGCAATAATTAAATGAAGTGGAAGAATCCTAGGATTAATAGGCCCTGCTACCTGAGTTATACACCCAGCCTACATGACCAGTAACCTCCTAGAATCTAGACTAAAGCTTCTTAAACATTTTCCACTCACAACCCCTTTTTGCCTTAGAAATTTTTATACCACCCCAGGGCATGTATAGGTATATAAAATAAATAGGTATACAAATCAAATATTTACTGGTAGTAAATCATAAAGAAATTTATTTAAAATAATTCTTAGGTATACATATAATTTTACCATTTATTAAGGATGAAAGCAAGTTTGCATACTAATGAGATGGAGATATTTAATGCCTTTTATGTTGACATATTTTTCATAACCCTACATAACATTCAGTTATGGGAATTCAGTTTAAGATTCTAATTTAAACTAATAGTTTCACAAGCTTTGATCTAGGCAAGTCACATTGAAAATGATCTCAGAAGGCACTTCTCACCAGTTAGTTCATGTACTCTGATTCATCCTTCTACTTTCCCAGAATGTGGAATATTTCCCTGTATATTCATTTACATTATCTCCTTGGACTTCCTGGATTTTTTATGAATAATATTTTCAGATATCATAGCTTTCTGCCAACACTAAAACCATGAATAATGATATTTGACATGAGTAATGATTCAAGACTTGCCATAGTCCTTAATACATGATACCATTTTTCTTTCTTTCTGACATACATGCCATTATTATCCCATTTTACAAACAAGAAACCTAAGACTTTGAAGATCATAAGAATTGGAACAGATAAAACTCTAATCAGCAGGACAAATTTGCTAAAACATAAATTTTCTATCATCTGCTTGTTTCCTTGTCCCTGTCAGGTTTCATAATAGAGACTGTATTTTTGGCCAGGACCCAAATTGAATTGTGGTCCACATTTCTTGGAAGCTTGACCACAGTCATAAATCATGACCTATCCTTTTTTGAATTAATGAAAGTTCCTACAGTAAGGAATTGGAGAATATTGGAGAGAAGGCATGGGAGAAAGCCCTGTTTTGATTCTACCAGAGGAGTCAATGGAATTAAGTGCAGTACTAGGTGTCAAACACTATGCTAAGTAGCATGGAAATGGGAAAAAAAAATAAAAAATATGGTCCCTGCTACCTGTATGTGCCAAAATGTTTGTGGCAGCTCTTTTTGTAGTGGCTAGAAACTGGAAGTTGAATGGATGTCCATCAATTGGAGAATGGTTGGGTAAATTGTGGTATATGAAAGTTATGGAATATTATTGCTCTGTAAGAAATGACCAGCAGGAGGAATACAGAGAGGCTTGGAGAGACTTACGTTCAACTGTTGTTGAGTGAAATGAGCAGAACCAGAAGATCACTATACACTTCAAACAACAATACTGTATGAAGATGTATTCTGATGGAAGTGGAAATCTTCAACATAAAGAAGATCCAACTCACTTCCAGTTGATCAATGATGGACAGAAATAACTATACCCAGAGAAGGAACACTGGGAAGCGAATGTAAATTGTTAGCACTACTGTCTATCTACCCAAGGTTACTTATACCTTCGGAAGCTAATAATTAATGTGCAACAAGAAAATGGTATTTGCACACATATATTGTATCTAGGTTATATTGTAACACATGTAAAATGTATGGGATTGCTTGCCATCGGGGGGAGGGAGTGGAAGGAGGGAGGGGATAATTTGGAAAAATGAATAAAAAAATTAAAAAAAAATATGGTCCCTGCTATGAAGCAACTCATATTCTAATGGTGGAGACAACATGAAATAATAGCACTCTATACCTCTCTTCTTCCTCCTCCTCCTCCTCCTCCTCCTCCTTTCTTCTTCTTCTTCTTCTTCTTCTTTTTCTTCTTCTTCTTCTTCTTCTTCTTCTTCTTCTTCTTCCTCTTCTTCTTCCTCTTCTTCTTCTTCTTCTTCTTCTTCTTCTTCTTCTTCTTCTTCTTCTTCTTCTTCTTCTTCTTCTTCTTCTTCTTCTTCTTCTTCTTCTTCTTCTTCTTCTTCCTCTTCTTCTTCTTCTTCTTCTTCTTCTTCTTCTTCTTCTTCTTCTTCTTCTTCTTCTTCTTCTTCTTCTTCTTCTTCTTTTCCTTCTTCTTCTTCTCCTTCTTCTTCTTCCTTCCTTTCTTCCTTCCTTTCTTCTTCTCCTTCTCCTCTTCTTCCTCCTGCCTCTCCTTTTGGGCTCCCTCTGCTCCTTCTGCTGCTTCTCTGTTTCTTTCTTTCTCTTCTCTGCTTCTCCCACCCTCTTCTCTGCTTCTGTTTCATGGCTGAGTAAAGTGTTGTTTTTAAACATTCATTAAAACAATTTTTTGAATTTTGTTCAAATATATGACAAAAATAATTTTTAAATTTAATTTTTGTAATAAAACAAGCATTTCCATAATACAATAAATAAGACAATTATACATGAAAACTGAAAGTCTATTATGTATAACTTTCTTTTCTTTTCAAATATAGCAAAATTATGTAATTTCTTTTTTTTCCCCTCCTACTCCTGCCCTAGAGATACCTGTCTTTAGCTACACACACATACATATACACATATATGTATAATTATTCTATACATGCTTCTATTTTTCAGTTCTTTCTCTGGATTCAGATAACATTTTTATATGTCTTCTATAGTTAATTTGGGTTTTTATAATAGAGATAATAACTTAGTCACTTAAAGTTGTTCTTAAAACAATACAGCTGTTATTGTACACAGTGTACTTTTGCTTCTGCTCATTTCTTTCTTTATCATTTTGTTCTAGTCTTGCCATGTTTTTCTAAAATCACTAATTTCATCATTTCTTATAGTACAGTAGTATTCCTTCATAATCATATACCACAGCTTGTTCAGTCATTTCCTCAAATTCCCTCTGTTTTTGTATACTCCTTCTAACTGTACTAATGGTGTTACAGTGCTTTAGAATTAGAAGTCTTTTTATTTTGGGAGGTAAACATTGAATTCTATATTCAACAAAACATTTAATCCTTTATGTTTTCTCTTTCCTTTTATGCTTCTCTTAAGTATTGAAATTGAATATCAAATGTATTTTGTTCGTTCTAGTTTTTTCATCAAGAAAATTTAAAAATATTTATTTAATTGAATAATCATTTGCCCCCCCCACCCGAGAATTATGCTCAGTTTTACTGGGTAGGTGATGATTCATTGTAGTCTTAGCTTCTTTGCCTTTCAGAGTATCATATTCCAAGTCCCACAGGCCTTTAACACTGAAGCTCCTAAATCTTGTATAATCCTGATTGTGGCTCCCTGACATTTAAATAGTGTTTTTTTTGGGCTGCTTGCAATATTTTCTCATTGACTTGAGAGTTCTGAAAATTTGGACACAGTTTTCCTGGGAGTTTTCATTTTGGAATTTTTTTTCCAGAGGTGATTTGCAGATTTTTTCTTTTCTTTTCTTTTTTTTAATATTTTATTTTGTTTTTTATTAATTTTTATAATTATAACATTTTCTTTGACTATACATGTGCATAGGTAATTTTTTTTTTTTTTACAACATTATCCCTTGTACTCCCTTCTGTTCCGAGTTTTTCCCCTCCTTCCCTCCACCCCCTCCCCTAGATGGCAGGCATTCCCATACATATTAAATATCTTATAGTATATCTTAGGTACAAAATATATGTGCAGAACCGAATTTTGTTGTTGTTGTTGCAAAGGAAGGATTGTATTCGCAAGGTAAAAATAATCTGGGAAGAGAAACAAAACAAAACAAAACAAAACAAAACAAAAAACAAAACAAAAAACAATGTTCTCAGTTTACACTCATTTCCCAGTATCCCTTTTCTGGGTGTAGCTGATTCTGTCCATCACTGATCAATTGGAATTGGATTAGCTCTTCTCTATGTTGAAGATATCCACTTCCATCAGAATACATCCTCGTACAGTATCATTGTTGAAGTGTATAATGATCCCCTAGTTCTGCTCGTTTCACTCAGCATCAGTTGATGCAAGTCTCTCCAGGCCTCTCTGTATTCTTCCTGCTGGTCATTTCTTACAGAACAATAATATTCCATAACATTTATATACCATAATTTACCCAACCATTCTCCAATTGATGGACATCCATTCATTTTCCAGTTTCTAGCCACTACAAAAAGGGCTGCCACAAACATTTTGGCACATACAGGTCCCTTTCCCTTCTTTAGTATTTCCTTGGGATATAAGCCCAGTAGTAGCACTGCTGGATCAAAGGGTATGCACATTTTGATAACTTTTTGGGCATAATTCCAGATTGCTCTCCAGAATGGTTGGATTCTTTCACAATTCCACCAACAATGCATCAGTGTCCCAGTTTTCCCACATCCCCTCCAACATTCATCGTTATTTGTTCCTGTCATCTTAGCCAATCTGACAAGTATGTAGTGGTATCTCAGAGTTGTCTTAATTTGCATTTCTCTGATCAGTAGTGATTTGGAACACTCTTTCATATGAGTGAAAATAGTTTCAATTTCATCATCTGAAAATTGTCTATTCATATCCTTTGACCATTTATCAATTGGAGAATGGCTTGATTTCTTATAAATTAAAGTCAATTCTCTGTATATTTTGGAGATGAGGCCTTTATCAGAACCTTTAACTGTAAAAATGTTTTCCCAATTTGTTACTTCCCTTCTAATCTTGTTTGCATTAGTTTTGTTTGTACAAAAGCTTTTTAATTTGATGTAATCAAAATTTTCTATTTTGTGATCAATAATGATCTCTAGTTCTCCTTCGGACACAAATTCCTTCCTCCTCCACAAGTCTGAGAGGTAAACCATCCCATGTTCCTTCAATTTATTTATGATTTCGTTCTTTATGCCTAAATCTTGGACCCATTTTGATCTAATCTTAATATGTGGTGTTAAATGTGGGTCCATGCCTAGTTTCTGCCATGCTAATTTCCAGTTTTCCCAGCAGTTTTTGTCATATAATGAATTCTTATCCCAAAAGTTGGGATCTTTGGGTTTGTCAAACACTAGGTTGCTATTTTTATTCACTATCTTGCCCTGTGAACCTAACCTATGCCACTGATCAACTAGTCTATTTCTTAGCCAATACCAAATGGTTTTGGTGACTGTTGCTTTATAATACAGTTCTAGATCAGGTACAGCTAGATCACCTTCATTTAATTTTTTTTTTCATTACTTCCCTTGAAATTCTCGACATTTTGTTTTTCCATATGAATTCTGTTGTTATTTTTTCTAGGTCATTAAAATAGTTTCTTGAGAGTCTGATTGATATAACACTAAATAAATAGATTAGTTTAGGGAGTATTGTCATCTTAATTATATTTGCTCGGCCTATCCAAGATCACTGAATGTCTTTCCAATTATTTAAATCTGACTTTATTTTTGTGGCAAGTGTTTTGTAATTTTGCTCATATAATTCCTGACTTTCCTTTGGTAGATATATTCCCAAATATTTTATACTATCGACCGTTATTTTGAATGGAATTTTTCTTTGTATCTCTTGCTGTTGGATTGTGTTGGTAATGTATAAAAATGCTGAGGATTGCGGATTTTTTCCTTGCTTATTTTACCCTCTTGTTCTAGGATATCAGGGCAGTTTTCATTGATGATTTCTTGAATTGTGATGTCGAAGTCCTTTTTTATGATGACTTTCAAGTAGTTCAGTAATTTTTAAATTATCTCTCCTGGAAAAATAATTGATGTGGAAATTAGATCCAGGAGAGAAAGTGTAAAAGGATTATAAAAAAACCAGGAAGGGGCCAAATGACAAAGAGAAAATTTTATGTTTGATTGTAGAGGAAATATAAGAGGCTGCTGGAATAAGTTGAGAGAGGGAAGGGAATTTCATATTAGATCTATGCTTTAGGAAAATCACCTTGACATCTGAGTGGAACACAGAGTAGAGGTACTTGAGACAGAGTCCAACCAGGAAGCTATTGAATTAGTCCAGGTGAAATTGATAAATAGTCAAAGTATATAAAAAGACTTTTCAAAGAAATCAAAGCTATCTAGGAAAAATTCTCTAAACCACAATTGATTAAAGAAATGCAAATGAAAGCTACTCTGAGATACTATATCAGACTCATCAAATTGGCTAGTAGACAGAAAAGGAAAATAATAAGTGTTTGAGGGGATGTGGGAAAACTGGGACACTAACACATTATTGGTGGAATTGTAAATTGATCCAACCACTCTGCAGAGCAATTTGGAATTATGCCCAAAGAGCAATCAACCTGTGTGTATCACTTGACACAGCAATATCACTACTTGGTTTGTATCCCAAAAAGATTTTTTTAAAGGGGAAAATGAAATATTTGACCAAAAACATTTATAACAACTCTTTTTGAGACACCCAAGAAAAAGAGAATATTTGTATATGCACAAAAATATTTATAGCAGATCTTTTTGTTGTGGCAAAGAATTAGGAATTGAGAGGATGCTCATCAATTGGGTAATTGCTGGACAAGTTGTGGCATATGATCGTGATGGAGTATTATTGTGCTATAAGTAATGATGAGGAGTTTCAGAAAAACATAGAAAAACATATATGAAGTGATGCAAAGTGAAGTGAGAAGTGCACAAAGATCATTGTGCACAGTAATGCCAATGTAATGAGGATCAACTGTGAAAGATTGGCTACTTTCATCAATACAATGATCTAAGACTATTCCAAAGGACTTGATAAAAAAATGCTGTCCACTTCCAGAAAGAGAAATGATGAACTTTGAGTGTAAACTGAAGTAAACTTTCTACATTACAATTATTAATATTGCTTTCCTTTGTGAGATGACTAATAGGAGGGAGAAAATCTGGAATTCAAAGTTTAAAAAAAGAGAATGTAAAAATAAATAAAAAGTGAAATATATATATATATATATATATATATATATATATGAACAAAGAAGTTTGGAACCGGATTATAAATTGTCTCAAATACTATACTGGAAGCAATGTTGAAGGATTTTGAATAGGGTAATGATATAGTTATATCCATGGCTTAGGAAGATTACTTTGGATGGGTGAGGGAGGGAAGACAGTGGAGGCTGGTAGATCAAATAGAAGGCTAACAAGTAACCAGTGTTTCACAGGTAGTGATTCTCATAGTTAGGCTTTTAATTCAAGTTTTCTGAATCTAAACTTAATAAATTTTCCCTTGTAACAAACAAAAGGATATACTGACTTCTTTTGGACAAACATATTGGGGTTCCTGAGTGAAGGAGTGACTATCCCCTTTCTTCCCTAGAAGGTACCCCCAGATTCAATTTCAACTTTTGGAGGTTGTTTGAACCAAAACTAGATTGGACTTCTTGGGGTCTTTTTCAGATGAAATTTATCTACAAATCTTCTGCAATCTATCTCTCACAATTGCAAACTAGTCTTTCTAGAATGGAGACTCAGTTGTGATTTTCAAGGTAGTAACAGGGAATGCTTCTTTCATTAGTTTCAGAATTTAATCAAATTTTGGAGTCTTTTTATATCCCTAACACTCCAGGCATGATTGAGTTTATTTCCTTGAAAAGCTTGTTTATAGAATAGCTTGACTTATTCATCTGGTATACTTTTGGGTTGTAAACTTAACAGGCAGAAAATTGGGGAAAGTGTGCTGAAAAGCCCAGAGGGCACAGAATTGGCATATCTTTAAATTATACTAAATTATTCTATTACATTTGCAAGATTTGTCATCTAGTAGAATCTTCTTACATATAGCTTTGGAAGTCAAGGACAATATCATGCTATCAACTTTCTGTAGTATATGGAAGGAAATGCACTCCACACTTCTTATCTGTAGTGACTTGATCTATAGTGTAACAATATCTATGATGCAATGTTTTTTTTTTTTTTTTTTTTTTTGCTTTTGTGCAAGGTATTTTCATTAAAGCAAAATTATCTTGGTCCCATATTTACATGAAGGTACAACCCCCCCCCCAGATTTATTAATGCCAACTTATATTTGGAAGACTTTAGTGACATTTTTGTGTGTATATAAGAGGGGGTTGGTTATAGCTAACATTTGGAAATGTTGTTTCTGGGTAAGCAGTTTCATTTATGCTCTTTGGCAGTAGCTTTCATTTGAACTAAATTTTAGTTGTCAAATTATTTATGCAGACCATGGATTGACAGAGACTGACACCTTGTCTCCTATCTTAACAGGAGCTGTTTTGCATGGGTTATATTCATTTCCCATTATGTCTTATGACAAAAGTTGTTTATAATGTGTAAGTGCTGATACTTTAAAGAGAACAAAATACAAAGCCTTAGGACATGAAGTTAAATTTAAGGTTAGAACATATTAGACAGAATTTAATTTTGTTCCAATAATCAGAGTAATGGGGTATACAATGGAGAAGGAGAGCTAGCCTCAGAGCTAGGAAAAGGCTTGCTATATATTGCCTGTGCAACCATGGACAAATCACTGAATCAGTTTTCTAGTCAACTCTAAGAATAATAATTATAGAGGATATGCCAACATGCATTAGTAAAAGAAATTTTCTCATCTGGGAGATCTGTATATTAAGATGATCACAGATCCAGGCTCTATTCTAATTAGTTACCATGTTGTCAACTTTGGTAATTTTATTTTTAATAATTTTTTTTAACCACAACTGTTACTTTAAATTTTTAAATTCATTTTGAACTTAAATACTTAAAGACAAAAAAGAACATTTCCATGTACACAGCACAACCTAAAAAGAGGATTTAATATAAACCAATGAATTTACATTTAGCACTATTTTTTGAAAAACTTTGTAATAAGAATTACTCATCATTTTCAAAGCTACTTTGCTTTCTTATGCTTCCTTCTATACTTTTTAAATTTTTTGCTATGAACCATTTATATTTTTTCTGTCTCTCCCTTTTTCCCATCCTAGAGATGGCTGCCATTAACACAAATTTGTGTTTGTGTGTGTGTATGTATCTATATCTATATCTATCTATCTATCTATATCATCTTTCTTCATAGGTCCTTTGTAGTTAATTCGAGTGTTTATATTTTCAATATTATTCAAATATTTACTTGGTTCAATTCAAATTGACTTAGTTATTCAAGTATCCATTTATTTATGGAAGAATATTCTTGGTGGAGAGGCAGTCCAGTAATATTATAAGAAAAACTGTTGTAGGATGAATGCCTCAATTGTCTATGTATATAAGGGGATTCAATTCCTGCTTACATGCAGCCATAATTCTTCTGTTATATATGGTTTATCCCCATTTAGTTCAGTTTGTAAATGTTCTGTCTCTAAATACCTTAAGGCTGTCATTAAGCTCCTAATGAGGTAGTTGGGAGAGAAAAAAAGAAAATGCTTGAATCACATATTTTAGATTACTGGGGTTTTTTCTCTTAAAATTAAATAGCAGTGAAAAGCCAAAAACAAAAATCCTTATCATGAAAAATCCATCAGCTTTAACTATCCAATAAGCTTTCCTTATAGCTCAATATTAGAATACCAACGATATTTAAAAATGTGTTGGATTAAAAACTTGTCTTGTTGTCTATTATAGTGGAAGGGATAGACTCATTTTTCCCACTTTTATTTTTGTCTGAGGTGATAAGAATTCTTCTCCAGTGGAGCTGAGTCCATGCCATTTGAGGGAATATGATTTAGTTTGAGGATTGGGTATGGTTGGAAAGGGTGGACAAGATCAAGATTGATAACTGGGAAAGAGAAGGAGACAGTTATCAGCTAATGAGATTTTTACATATGGTGTCTTTGTAGCCACTTCTGTCAGCTATCTTCATTAAAAATACCAATATTGACTGACTTGCACAGTCGCTTCTTATTTGTCATCTAGAATCTAGAATGGAATATGATTGACCTCCCTCTTTTTCTGATCATACATTTATTAGATTTTTTTTTTTGCATCACATTTGGAAAACAAGAAAAGAAAAAATAACTGTAGAGTGAATTAGATGTCATTTTGGATTTACACTATCTGATTTTATTATGTGATTAATAAAATTTCACCCATGGGACACAGATGAATAGTGAGCTTTGTGTAAAGCTAATTAGTATCTTTCCACATGTCCAGTGTATATGGTACATTTCTTCACTGGTCTTTTAGTCATTGTAATTTTTATTCAACAATATTGTCTTGTATTTAGCATGAGCCTAGTGCAGGTTTCTTGAATTTAACTGATTGTATTATATGATTTGCAATCATATAACATCATTAAATGATTCCATCCATTAGATGGGAAGGTCATGATATTGAGGATTTTTGATTTTGTTGGTGTGGGAACCCTCTTAATAAATGTAGATAAGATCTTTTCTATAATTTAGTAGACATATTGTATAAAGTTTCCTGAGGCTTAGGGAAATTAAGTGACTTGCCTATGGTCATATTGCTAGGAAGGACTGGAAGCAAGATTTGAATCCATGTCTTGCTGACTCTGGATCCAACACTTTGGTCACTATATCATGTTGATTTTCACAAGATATTGGCTTTTTAAATAGTAATAGCTTTTTATTTTTCAAAATACATGCAAAAATAGTTTTCAACATCCACTCTTGCAAAATTAGGTGTTCCAAGTTTTTCTCCTTCCTTTACCTTCCCTCCTCCTACTCAACAAGTAATCCGATATAGATCAAACATGTACAATTCTTCTAAACATATTTCCACATTTATCATGCTGCCCAAGAAAAATCAGATCAAAGGCGGAGAAATGAGAAAGAAATAACAATAACAACAAAGGTGAAAATATCATGTTATGATCCACATTCAGTCCCTATAGTTCTCTTTGGATGCATGTCTCTCTCCATCATAAGTCTATTGCATTTGCCCTGAATTACTTCATTGCTGAAAAGAGTCAAGTCCATCACAGTTGATCATCACATAATATTGTTTTCGCTGTGTTCAGTGTTCTCTTGGTTCTACTCACTTCACTTAGTATTATTTCTTGTAAGTCTCTCCAGGCCTTTCTGATAATTTCCTATAGAATGATAATATTCCATTATATTTATATATCATAACTTATTCAGCCATTGCCCAATGGGCATTCACTTAGTTTCTAGATCCTTGCCACTATAGAAAGGGCTGCTACAAACATTTTTTATACATGTGTGTCCTTTTCCCTTTTTTATGATCTCTTTGGAACACAGGTCCAGTACAGACACTGCTGAATCAAAGGGTATGCACAGTTTGATAGCCTTTTAGGCAGAGTTTCAAATGGTTCTTCAGAATGGTTGGATCAGTTCACAACTCCACTAACAATGTATTATTGTTCCGGTTTTCCCACACCCCCTCCAACATTTGTTATTATCTTTTCCTGTCATCATAGCCAACCTGAGACAGGATATATATATATATATATATATTTTTTTTTTTTTTGTGAGTGTAAGAAGATACTTTGGGATGCAAAGATCAAGCACTACATTGATGTATGAAATCTTAGAGGAATTGACTGATAGATATCAATCAATAAACAGTTATTAAGCACCCACTATATACAGGTACTGTACTAAGGACTGATAATAGCAAAAAAAAAAAAAAAAAAAAAAGGCAAAAGATGGTCATTGCTTTCAAGTATGCAATATGCATACAAATAAATACAAATATGTAAACAAATAAATACAAAATGCTATATGTAGGATAAATAAGAAAGAATTAACAAAAGGAAGGCACTGAAATTAAGAAGAAATGGAGAAGACTTTTTGAAAAAGATGGGATTTAACTGGAACTTAAAGAAAGCTAAGGAAATCAATAGATAGAGATGACAAAAGAAAACATTCCAGGGATGAGAGACAGCCAGAGCAAAAGGTCCAGAGTCAAGGGATTGATGATAGATAAATAGATGTATAAATAAACAGACTGATAGACTTTACCTTTTGTGGCTTCTTTTTCTTTTTCTTTTTTTTTTTCAAGGAAATTGCGGTTAAGTGACTTGTCCAAGGACACAAACTCTTCCTTTTTTGAATGAGAAATTGTTGGAATGTCATAAAATAACCTGGAAATTAGGAGTTCTTTGTCTTTACTGCAAATTTCCAAAAGAACAATGTGGTGCCATGGAAAGGATAGTGGATTCAAGATCCAAGGACCTGGTTTGAAAATAAAGCATCATGGCAAATAATTCCTTGTTACATACTACCTTATTACCAAGGCAAGTCACAAAATCTTTCTGGTCCTCAGTTATATTTTTATCCATGTGTATATGTGTGTATGTAGCACATTGTATTGCTACCACTACTTCTATCCCATAGCTGGAACATTTCTGATCAAATAATCAAACAGGGGGTCTTTGTTTATCCAAAATAACATTTCATTCATGCTACAATTCTGTTTTTACTTATCCTAGATTTTCTACATCATAACATAATTAAGTAGAAAATGAAACAAAACTTTATTTAAGCCTTCTTTCTTGTTCCAGTATACCCTATAGCAATTTACGTCTAGGAAAAACAAAACAAAACAAACTACATAAGCAAATTTACCAAATAGGCTAATGAAAATCATTTTCTTGTTCCCTTGATTTTTAAAATCATTTCTCAGTGGGTTGAGGTGACTTTCACTTTGATGTCACTGAACTAAAGGCATGCCCAAAATTTCAGACTCATGGATTCCATGTTGGAATCAATTAGCCTTAGCTTTTTAGGTCAAGGCTTTGTTCAAGAAAGAAAATGGCCACCACCCCAAGGTTTTTAAATCCTAATGTTCTTTGACCCATTAGTTTGTGAAGCTGTATCTCATTGTCTAAAATGAGAATTTATGTAAATGCCACATTCCAAAAATAGACTTGAATATCAGGTTTGTTCTAAGTTACTTAATTGTCATGTTTGTTGAAATAAAACCAATCTAATTAGATAGAATGGATAATTACAGCTGTATCTAATTTGTAGAAGCCAATCATATTCACATTGGAAATGCTGAAGATAGTGATTAGAGGCTTAAAGCTTAATGGGGGCACATTGTTAGAAGACAACATCATTATAACAAAGTTAAATCAAGATCTTCATAGTAAAAACCAAAAAAACTGGATCTGGATTTGAGTTATAATAGTAATTCATCTACTTATTACTTATGTGGCCCTATAACCAACTTGTATATGTTTTCTAAGATTGACAAAAAGGAATGGACTATTCCATTCAGCTATAAAACCACCAAAATCAAAGATTTTTGTTGTGATTGCTTCTTTTCATTAACTAATTAATTTATTTCATTCCAATATCCAAAAAAATAGTAGTTTATTTAGTGACTAGAATTCTGGGATTAGAATCAGGAAGCCCTGGGTTCAAATCCCTCCTTTGATACTTACTACACTTGCATCTCTGGGAAGATTAACTTAAGCTTTCTGTGTTCTACATGTTTCCCTAGGATCATTTATTTACCTATTTACCTCAGATAGTTGCTCAGTTGAGGAATCTTCATGGAGAATCTCCAACTTTTGTACAATACTTAGTACATGGTAAAAAATAATAAATGTTTATTGATTAATTGATTTTAAAAATTGAGATGACTTTTTAACAATTAAATGCAAGACCAAATAATAAAACAGAAGAACAGAATAAAAACCATTTAAAGGGAACAAGTAAATAGATGCTACTAGGCATCTGGGATGAATGGATCATATAATTAATCATCAGAATAATAACTGGCATTTCTATAGGAATTGATGGTTTATAAATCATATATAACCATAATGTACTAGTACAATTTCGAAAAAGAAATAGTAATATTCTTTGATGAATATTTCATATATTGATCATCTGTAAATAGAGAATGAGATTATTAAGTTAGTGAAAGCATTTCTTTGGGAAATTAAGATAATGTACTCTAGAAAAATTTTCTTTGCTTTTTGAAGCTCTAAAAATACAAAAGCTAGAGCTAAAGAAACTAGAAGAAGCAATGATTACATATTTAGATGATTGCTTTTATTCAATATCGAAGTTTCAATTAATCCTGTGCTACATTGCTACCTCAATTTTATTTTTTACCAAGAATAAGGCCCATATCACTTTTTCAGGAAAATAGATTGTAGTAATTCCTTTAAGTAGATCCACTTCTCCTCTCAAAAAGGAGCTTAGCATCTGTTCAAGAATTTGGGTAGTAAATATTGTTAAAGATTTATACCATGGAAGGGAAAAAGCTTGAAAAAATTTAAGGGCAGATGTTACAAATTGATTGTGCTGACCATATGAGAATGTACTAATGCAGTCTCACTAGACTTTCTGATTTCAAATCATATTGTATCTCCATCTAACAGTTAAGGTAAGTTCATGTCAAAAGGGCCCTTCAGGTAATTGATCCAACTACTTTCTTAGATGAGATTACTTAATATTGTTTATATGTGTTGTAAAATGTTTGATTAATCCAATAATTTTATTTTTATTATATTTGAGGCCATAAAAGTGATATGATATATTGGATTCTGTGCTATGCTTAAAGTTAGAAAGACATAACTGAGCCTCTGTATTTGATACCAGTTGTGGGATTCTCTATGTTTTGGACAACTTCTTAGGATTCATTTAATGAATCTTTTATGTGTTGTGTTCTGCTTTGATGTATAGAGTTTCCTATACAAGCAGTTCCCTCACTAAGGAAATCACAGATATTTGCAAGTAACCATATAATTGAGGCTTAGACATTCTTTCAACCAATAATTGATGAGTAGGTCCACTTGCTTTTTAAATCTGTTCCTTGTTTAATTAATGAAAATTTCGTCTTCTTTCGGATTGTAGTCACTTTCCATTTTGCTAAAACAAGCAGGCATATTTTCAATGTATCCTAAAGCTATGCCAAATTGTTTAAAATCAAAGGGGATTAGCATAGAATTGAAAAGCCTCCATTAATAGGTCCATGTCAGGCCTTGACTTAAGACTAACTCCAATATTGGTTTGCATGCAGAGGGAAGACTTCTCACTGTCTGGACTTTCAGGTTTCCTGGGCCATCTCCTAGGTTATATGCCAGGCAATAACCTATTTCCCACCTCAGTAGTGATCTGCCATAAGACCATCTCCATGGCTGGGTTGTACCCTCTGAAGACCTTCTTCCATGAAGATGAAGCTCCTGTTTATTCTTTAGTGCTCAGTACATAGTAGATAAATAACTTATCAATTTTTATTGCATTGACTTGGGCCCTATCACTGCTTAGAAGGATTTCCAAAGGCAGTATGATAATGGTTTTTAAAACTTTTAAAATTGTTATTATTTTGAAAAATTACATGTTTGACTCTAAAAGGGATAAAAGATATAAATCTATATGTCAAGTCTGCAATAGATAATTGTTGATTGATTTAATGTGGCTATCATTGAAGTTTGTTGGACAGGAGCCAGTCACCAAATTATTTCTTTTCTTCTTAATGATCTCATAGAAAGTGTTGGACTAGGGACCAGATCTGGGTTTGAAACAACTACAATTAATTAGCTCCATGGCTGGGACAAGAAAACAATCTCCAGAAAGGAAAGTGTACACAAGACAGACATTTAAGCTTAATCTTCATTAATATAATTTTCTCCATCATTTTCTTAAGTTTAGACAGTAAAAAAGAAATGCTAATTACATCCTGATTTGTCTCAGAAGGAAGTGTTTCCTTCACCGTCAATGAAGATCTTTGGATGCATGACTACTTCTATGGATTCTTGTACAGGGTATTCTTGGATAGGTTGGACTCTTAAGATGGTGGAAAAAATTTAACCTACAGTTTTTTTTTTCTTTTGCTATATACTTGTACATGTGCATGTTCCATAATTGTTTCCCTTTTTAGAGTGTTATTATGTCAAGGGGAAAATTTTTTTTCAAGCTTGTCACCAGCTATGTATTAATACCTAGTACATAGGACTCTTTTAATTGATTAAGTGATGAATTACTGGTTCCTTCTAGGTCAAAGACTCTGTCTCAGATATTAGATGATTAGTTTTTTTTTTTTTTTGTTTTGTTTTTTAGAAATTCAGTAATGGGGAGTCACTTTCTCAAAAAGTCCCTTCTCACTTCTTGCCTTTATCTATATGGTTCAATTCCATTCAGTACACATTTATTAAGCAGATATTCTGGGAAGAGTTTTGTGCTAGGTGATGAGATAAAATACAAAGTTCAGATAAGATATAGCTCTTGCATTCATGGAGTTTATAATCTAGCCAAAAAAACTGATGTATATACACATTAACAAATGAGTACCAAGAAAGATGGAAGGAGCATGCATTTTGAGGTAATGCATATTGGAGGTAATGATTTTATAATATTATACTAGGCAAAAATGTAAACAACCCAGGTGAAAACAAAATTCTCTTTAATAAAGTTCTTTTGTCTTTAAAGAAAATTCAGGGCACCCTGGTTTTCTCTTCTTAGAAAGAATAGATCTAAAATCTGCTGTTATTTGTGCTGAAATGTCCTTTTCTCTTATTTTGACTGACTATATTACTAGAGATAGAATGAGTACGTGGTGTGTGTGTGTGTGTGTGTGTGTGTGTGTGTGTGTGTGTGTGTGTGTGTGTGTTATATATTCTTATGCTATTATTGATCTGGGTCTGAAGCAAGAATGCCTGTGAGGCTAAAATTAAATTTTAGATCAATAACTTCAGAATCTTAGATTGTAAATAAAGGGTTTGCCTGGGGTTGGGGAGGATAGGAGCAGAAGTGGATTAGAGGAGGGGAATAGAAGAGGTCTATAAACTTTGAGTAAATGGTAGGAAGCATATGGAAAGAACATCTGTTTCTTTACTAGTTAATGAAAAGTTCTGTCTCCCTCTAATGCTCTTCTGAGTTGGTTCTAATTTCTTAGGTAAATTCACTCCTCGTGACTTGTTTTTGTCCCTGTGCTTCAACCCTCCCTCCCCCATCCTAAGTTTAGGCTCTGCCATCATTTGCTTCCTCTCTCAACTTGTCTCTTCAAATTCTTATCATCTCCAAATTGGGGATCTCTACTCTACCCCTCACCAAGGGGTGTGTAATCAAGCAATGGGTCTAGGTGAGAAGATGGGTTGCATCTCACCTTCTCTCAATAGCCAATTATGGAGTTTCTCTCCTCCATCTTTCTCCTCTTATAATAAAATGTTCTCTCTCTCTCTTTCTCTCTCTCTCTGTGTATATATATATTTATATATGTATATATATATATACTCTCAGGGGGAAGACACTAAAGTTAGGACCTAGGAAGACCTCCTCATGAAAGTAGGATTTGAACTGAAGGTGGCCACGCAAACCAGGAAGCAGCTGTGGAGCAGTGGAGCATTCTAGGAGTGGGGACAGCCTGTGAAAAAGCACATTGTCAAGAAGTGGGGTGTTCTGTGGGAGGAATAACAAATAGTTTGGAGTCAATGAATTGTAAAGTGTGTGGAAAGGAGCAATATTTAAGAAGTCTGGAGAGATAAGGAATAGAAGAAACCACTGTCATTGGATTCATTAACCTAATTTCCAAAAGGAACTTACAGCTGCAGCTCCACCAATGTCATTTGGAAAATTGCATGTTCCACCCAATATGTATAAATAAGAAATACTTTTTGGGTATACAATGAAAGAGAATTTAAAGAATACTAATTTAAAGATAGAAGCTAGTTCTCATAGTTGAACATACTGAGATCAATTCATCAATCAATAAACACATTAATCACCAAGTATATACCAAGCATTGCTAAACTCTGGGGAAACAAAAAGAGGTAAAAGACAGTACCTCTTCTTTACGAGCTTGGGGGCAGGGTATGTGAGATCAGCGTTTGTGTACAAATCAAGCTATATATAGAATAAATAAGAAGTAATTAAAAGAGGGAAGGCACTAGAATTTAGAGGGATTAGGGAAGGCTACTTGAGGAAGATGGGATTTTAGCTGGAATTAAAGGAAGCCAGTTAATTGTGTGGTTCACTAGATAGAGCTCCAAGCATGGCATCAAGAAGACCTAAATTCAAATTTGGCCTTAGTCACTTTTCAGTGTGACCCTGAGCAAGTCACTTAACTAACCCTGTTTGCTTCAACTTCCTCATCTGTAAAATGAGCAGGAGAAGGAAACGGCAAACCACCCGAATATCTTGGCAAAGGAAAACCCCAAATGAAGTTGCAAAGGGTCTAACAAAGAGAAAAACAACTGAACAACCAAGAAAACCTAGAAAATCAGAAATCAGAGCAGAGGAGGGGAGGGTTCAGGCTTGGGGGATAGCCATGGGAAATGCCCAAAGTAGAGAGATGGAGTGTCTTGTTTGTAAAAAGTTTGTAAAACAATAAAGTACTGGATCAGAGGATGTGTTGGGGAAGTAAGGTGTAAGGAATTGGAACATTAGGAGTGGGCTAGATTATGAAGAACTTTGAATGTCCAAAATTTTTTTTGTATTTGCTCCTTGAGACAATAGGAAGTTCCTGGATTTTATTAAATTGGGGGCTGGGAAATATAGGAAACAGGAAAATCACTTAGTGGCTGAATAGAGAACAGATTGGAATTGGACGAGACTTGAGGCAGGCTGACTCACCCGCAGGCTGTTGTTACAAACAGGTATGACAAGAAAAGGACTTAGACCAGAGAGGTAGCTATGTTAGAGAAGAAAAGGGGAAGTATTTGAGAAAAGATACAAAGGTGAAAATGTCAGATCTTGGTAACAGCTTGGATGTAGGGAATGGCTTGCAAATGGAAAGCTATAGATCCAACAAACTACAGTTTTCTCCTGAAGTCTCTCTGGTTTAGTAGCACTGCAGTATAAAAAGTATTATTCACTTATATCTAGTACTGGATTTCATTCTCTTTCTCTGACGTTGGGTTTTACTTCTGCAACACTTCAGAAAAAGAGACCCTGGGATTCTGTACCTTAAATCAGTTTGGTTATTCTTGACTGGGTGAGTTTGCTTGTGTTGAGCACATTCAGGATTGTCTTAAATACATTTTTTTCCCAGTGGAATGAATAAACTAATGTACAGATTAGATATAGATGTTCCTCAGTTCTGAGAAGTCTGCTTGAGGCAAAAGACCAGCAGAAAATATGCTTACTGGATCACAAACTTCTTAAAGTTTGTTTCATTCATTCATTCATCCATTTATTTATTTATTCATTTATTCATTCATTCGTTTGTTTGTTTGATTATCTGTATATTTCCCATGATAACTAGCACAGTGCCTTGGACATAGCAAGTGCTCAATAAATATTTGTTAAATAGGTTGAAAAAGGAAAAAAGGCAAAGTAACAACCTACCACTATTTCTTTTGTTAGCTATACTCCTTCTAGATACTCACATTTAAAAGCTCAGAATTATCTTTGTTTCTTTCTTTTCCCTCACCTTTTTCTTGTCCAATTAATTGCTGTCTTCTTGATTCTATCCCAATAAAAGCTCATGAATCCTGTGAGTCTATCCACTCCTCTAAAATTATACTGCCATAGACTTTATTTAAATTATCATTTTCATCCACGAGCCAATGTAGTAGCCTAGACAGATCCTGGATAGTTGGATAGATTTCTCCAGAGAGAAATTGCAGCATCAATGGAATTATTTCCTGAGCCAGGCAAGCAAAAGATCAGTTTAGTTTAGTGGTCTCACCCCGTATGGAGGTTCCTCTTCCCTTGTGGGTGAACCCCACCTTGCTTTGTCCAGCCAAGAAATCCAAGTTATGGAGACTATCTTATGGTGTCTTTTCCTCCCTTCTTCCTCCATGCCATGCAATCTCTCTCCCAACTTCACAATGCCTTATGGTGTCTTTCCTCTCAGACCCCACTTTTCCTCCTTATAGTTAACTTTTGGGGTGCTAAATTACTTTTAGGATTTAGTCTGCCAGCTAAGGGCACACTCCAACCTCATGGGATGTTTCCCTTTTCTTGGTTAATTGCAGATTCCACTAGGGAACTTTTACATCACTAATTGTTAAAACCCCTTTCTTTGCTATGTGCTCTCCCACTCTATTTCATATTTACCATTCCTGGTATCTATCGTATCTCTTCATTTTATCTGTAACCTCTCCTAAAGAAACCTAAATAAACCTTTAGCCAAATGACCACTGTGAATTCTTCCCATGACTGAACCCCAACATTTCATGCTTCTCCTAAAGCACATCACCTGGTGCCCCATCAGCTACATCACTAGCAACTGACTTTCAACTACTCTTATTTTGGAGATCCTTTACCCTGAAGCCATAAAAACTTTCTTAACCCACGAATCTAATCATGTCAAAAATCTCTAATTACTCAATCTCCTGTGCCTTTTGAAAGTTAAAAAAAATTATTAATTACTTGTATATGAGGTATTAAATCGTTGAGATAAAACTATCGTTAAGCTATGCAATTGCTCTCAAGGAACTTACATTCTTATGGAGGGAAGTACACTTTCAAAGGATTTTGGAAAGGTGAGGGAGAGGATACAGTAGAATGGATATAGTTGGAAAGGGTGATGGTGGATTGTTTCCAACAAAAATAAGTCAAAAGCTCACCCATCAGAGGTAGGGGACTCTGAAACAGAGACCAAGTTTGCAAAGTGGTGAGCTAATGGAGGGATGAAAATAATGTCCAGAATGTAAAGAGTATAGAGTGGAGATGGCTAGGAAGTGAATATAAATTCCTTAATTGGGTTATAAAGAGTCCCCTCTTCCCCATAATGTAGAAGCATTTTACTTTTTAAAAAATTTTATTTCATATTATTCTGCTCAACACACTGTTTTCTAGTTGCACTGCCTATTCACTGTAGTCTGATCTTATTCTTTTCCCATTCTGGCTCTTTTACACAATACTGTTTTCTTATTTGGAACAGATTACCTCCCAACTCTCTTCACCTTCCCTACCTTTATTTTTTTATTCTGCTTTTCTGTCTCACTTGAAGTTGCCAGCTCACCATCAGCATTGAGTTTTTGTGGTTATGCTCTTCTCACATCCTCCTCTCTTCATTAATATAATCAAGCTTAGATGGAACAGAATGCAATGATTAGAGATGGTCTTATTGTCTTTGTAGCCATAAGTGCCTTGCTCTATTGTGGTATTTAGTTGTAGTAAGTAAATGAAAGCTTCAATTTTTCAAAAACCATCAACCCTAATATCACCTCCCTTCCATTCAACTGCCTTCAGCACTTTTCACTCCCTGGCAAATGTTATATTGTTTATCAGTAGACAGGTAAAGGATAGATGGGAAGTCTTTTAATATAACAAGTTTGTTTTTGTTTTTTTCCTACAAAAGTACTTAGGTCTCAGCATTATTACTAGAGGCAACCATGAGAACAAGACTTTATATAATCCAACCCTTTGTTGAATCCTATTTTCTTTAAGAGCTTTACGGTGCATCTTTGTACCCTTTATAAAACATCTATTTAACTTCCCTCCTTCCTTCCACACATGGCATGACAAATTTAGAAATGTATGTAAAAGAATCAAATATTGGAAAGTTGGGTTAGGCTATGGTACCAATGAGTCAAAGGATGGAATTTCATCACTAAATGGTTAGCTTTACAGAAGCAAATTTAATAGTGTGACTGGCTCAGGTGAGTTTTAGCTTTTCAGAGACAAATTCTTTTACTGCCATATATGAAACCCTGGCATAAGGATAGCAAAATACTATTTCTTGTAGTCCATGACCACTACTAGGAAGGCAGAAGGCAGAAAGCAGAAGGAAAATAACTCATTGATATGCTGAATACTTATACTTAAAGCACAGTAAATATGTCTTTGATTAGGAAAAAGGGAAGGATTTATTTTTTCTTATGTCTGAAAAATAAGATGATGATATCTAAGATATATAATTGGTGTGTTTTGGGGATTCTCTTTATCTCAATCAAATGTTCTTCTTTGATAAATACCTCTTTCCTCTAAACTAATGGCATATTAGAATAATACATTTGGGATTCAGTTTAGGGACAGTGGTTATTCTTTTCCTTTTTTATAGTAATATTCTTGAGGGCTTATCCCCTCCTTTTGAAATGATTCAGTTATCATTCTTTAATAATGTGCTAACAAAAATCAATACATACATTCTTTGTTTTCATGTAGAGAAAATACAGGGAATGATTTCAGTTGGTATGGTTCTTTTCAAATGAGCAAATATTGACTTCTTCTTTCTTCTACCCCTGCTCTTTTTTCATTAGAGCTGAGCCTTTCAGTGGACTTCCTCCTTAGACAACATCAATTTCATACTTTGATTTTGATCCAACCACCAAGAAGGAGGTTGATTGTTTTGGGGAGGTATATATGGGAATTTAATATTTTATTTCACTCAGACTTCAATTAGTAAATTACTTCTTATAGTTTTCTATGTATGGTACCCAAAATTACCCCCCAAAATTAATATTGTCTCTTCCAAGTCAAGCAATTCCTGCCCTCACTTCTTTCCCTTGCAGAATCAGGGCACCTTGTTAACACAGTTCTGGGAAGGGGGTTATTTGACAAAATGTACTTTCACTAATTTCCTTGACTGAATTTATGGCTTGAGTAAAATATTCCAAGTGATGCCTTGAAAGGAAGTATTAAAAGAAGCATTAACAATTGGCAAGACATTATATTATTATATCCTTTGATTTGTTGATTTCCAACCCTTTTAGGTCTTAATTTAATTTCTTTGTGAAAATCTTGGGAAAGTCATTTCTGAGTCTCAGATTCTGAATCTGTAAAATGAGCAAATGGAACTAGATGTTCCCTATTCTACCCTCCAAACTTATGATTCTGTGAACTTATCTTTGTATAAATTAGAACACTAACTTTTCATAGCCATTGACAAAGAAAATATTGAATAACTTACATACCCTGCCTCTATGATGTCATGGAAAAATCATTAGTTTTGTAGTATGACGATTTGGTTTCAATCCTCAAATCTGATTCTTGCTAGCTGCTTATGTCTTTGGGTATTCCTTTTTCCTCATCTTTGCAATGAGTCAATCATTCAGAAATCTATGTTCTCCCCTTTAGTTTCCATCCATTGGAGAAAGAAAGAAAAGCAACTCATAACAAATATGTAATCAAATGAAACAAATATTTATATTGGCTTGCTCCACCAAATATGTTTCATTCTTTATTTTGAGTCCATCACATTTGTCTGGAGATGGGTAGCATACTTCATCATCAATCTTTTGAGCCATGGGTGACTATTGCATTGTTTTATAGCTTTTACAGCTTTCAAAGTGATTGGTTTATTCAGGAAGGCCTAAGTTCAAATTTGATTCAGTTATTATTTGATTGGGAGATCACTTAATCAATGAGGCCATCTGACATCCAGATAGAGTGCTGGGCCTGAATTCAGGAAGATTCATCTTCCTAAATTGAAATCTGCCCTCAGACACTTACTAGCTATGTGAAAAATCATTTAATCCCATTTGCTTCAGTTCATCATCCATAAAATGAGCAGTAGAAAAAAATGGCAAGCCATTCCAGTATTTCTGTCTAGAAAACCCCAAATGGGGTCAGAACTGATGCAACTGAACAAAAAAAAAATCACCCTCTTTCTTAGTTTCCTTATCTGTAAAATGGTGATAATGATAACATCTACCATTCAGGGTTGTTTTGAAGGTCAAATGAAATAACAATTGTAAAGGGCTGAGCATAGTGCCTGGCACATAGTAAACACTATATAAATGTTAGCTATCATTAATATTATGGTTATGCAAAATGTTCTGCCTTTGTTCATTTCATTGTTCACTAGCTCATACAAGCATTCAAAATTATTCATTTTTATAATGCTAGTGTTATAATATCAATGAATTATTTGGTTCTGCTCACTTTATTTTGCATCAATTCATATACATCTTTTCATGTCTCTTTGAAATCACCTTTTTCTTCTTTTCTTACAACACAGTAATATGGTATCATATTTATTTATGCTGATTTGTTCAACCATTCCCTAGTTGAAGTTGCTGAAAGATCTTAGAAGATAGAAAAATGGTACAGTGTTGGATAGATTATAGTACTTGAATTCAGGAAGATTTGTATTCAAATTTTGCCTCAATTGCTTTATGACTGAGCAAAATGGAAATAATAGTAGTACTTTTCTGTGAGATGGGGTTATTGTGGTAATCAAATGAATTAACACATGTAAACACTTGTAGATGTTCAAGCACTATGTAAATATTAACTTATTAAAGAGGAAAAGGTCCTATATCTACAAAAATCTTTAAAGCAACTCTTTTTGTGGTGGTAAAAAGTGGAAACTAATGGGATATCTCACAAATTATTCAAGCTTTAACCAACATTCATTAAACATTAATTATGTACAAGACATGAAAGAGAATTGAATTGGCCCATATGCTGCACTCAATCTGAAAAACTTAGATTTAACACTTACACATGATACTACCTATGTGACATGAGCAAAACTTTTCAGGCTTATGAGGCTCACAAAACATTCAAAGTGGAATCCTCACACCTATTAAAGTCATATCTTTTTTTGATATATTTGTTATGTATGAGGCATTACAGAAATGACAATTAAGTAAGGTTTAGTTCTTATCATCTAGGAACTGACAGCCAATTTGATATATACCATAATTACAAGATAAACTCAAACTATGATCATTGTATATGAGAAGAATTTATAGATTATAGGAATTCAGATGAGAAAGAGATCACTGGAAGCTGGAGAGACATCATATAATCAATCAATTTATTAAATAACTACAACATGCCAGATACTTTTAAGGCTGAGATTTAAAGATGAAAGTGAAACAGGCCCTGCCCTCAAGGAACTTATACTTAATTGAGGTGACAACATGAACTTTTTCAAGGGAGTCTTTTTTCTTTCCCCATATAAATACTTTAGATTTAGGCTATGCCTGGATTCATTTGGTCTTTTTCTCTGCTATTGCAGAATTATATAATATGGACCAATAATATCTCCTTTCTTCTAATTGTGGGCCTTAATTTTTATAGGGTATACCTCACAGTTTTAATCAAAGAAAACATTGGAGAACCTAAGGCCACATTGTAATATTTAGATGCTTTAAATTGCTAGCAAAGTTGGCCAATCTACTCTTGTTGGAGTTTTTGTCCTAGTTCACTGTAGTGCCAGAGAAATGGTCCTATGAATTGAAATTATAATGGTAACAGCAGCTTAATGAGGGTCATCTGTGTGGGAATTTGTTTTCCTAATGCTGAGTGATAAGTGTAACCAAAGAACTCATTAGAAATGAGATTACATAGGGTGAGGACAATTGATATCTGGAAGGAAGAAAAAAAGCCTGAGACTGTTCAGATCTTTAAATGTTTGATGTATTATGCTGAAAAATAATGATGGTGTGGTCAGAGGCAACTAAAACAGCTTCCAATGAAGGGGATTTGTTAAGTGAGGCTTTTTTATTATGCAGCCCATGTACTTATTAGCTTTATTTTTTGAAGACTTTTAAAGCAATCAGAAATGAATAACATCCTAACCTCCCTCAAATATTGGTATAGGTATCTTGAAGAATTCAAATAACCCAGCAAGAAAAAGAGATCAAGATTAGCACATATTGGTTATGTGTGTGTATGTGTGTATGCAATATGAATGCATATGTATATATATATATTTACCTATATATATAATATCTATATAATCTTTCTTTTTATATGTATGTATATTAAATATATGTATTTGAATGTACATATATATGCATGTTTGTATTTGATTGCATTTTGAAGCTTAAAGTACCTCCCCAAAAGAATCTTTTATGAAAAGCATGTCTATCTCATTTTATATATATATATATAATAGCAAAAAAGCTATAGAAAGAGAATAAAACAAGTATTATATTGATGGAAGTCAGAAGTAGAAATTTGGTAACTTCAATGTTAATTTCAAGCAATAGAGAGCCAAATTCTGTAATCAAAACCTGATTTTGGGGCCTTAATTAATCATCGAATGATATCTAACCAATTAGTGCTTTATTTTTTAACTTTGTAATCAATAGATACAGCTCTATGTAGACAAAATAACAAAGAAAAATAGACATTGCCCAGGCAGTACCCACCTTGTACTGATCATATAGTGATTCACTACATGAAAATTTACAATAAACAATGGGATGAATAAAGTCAGGAAGAAATTTGGTACATGGTTCTAGAAAATAATCATAGTCAGAAGGATCCTAGGAACATGTTAACAAAATGTGCTTCCTAACTGCATGTATCTCACAATTGTCCCATTAAGCTGACAAATAATTTTCTTCCCTATCTTCTTTGAGCACTGAATATTAATTGATGTTCCTATAACACTTTAAAATTAACAACACACCTCATGTATCTTCAAATATGAGTCTCACAACTATGTAAGGTATATTTTGTTATAATTTTGTAGATGAAGAAATTCAGAAAGGTTGAATGCTTGGTTTATGATCACACAGCTAAGTAAGGATCAATAATGGATTACAGAATTAGAAATGGAAGGGAACTTTGAAGTCTTCCATTCCAACTTTTGAATTTTATAGTTGAGGAAACTGAGAGATTAAATGACTTGTACAAGATTACACAAGCAGTAAGTGTCAGAAGCAGTATTCAAACCCAAGTGCTTTGGCTCTAAATGTAATATTCTTTTTCCCTGAACCACTCCCAAACTTAATATTCTATCCACTTGGCCATAAAGTGTCTGTATTTGAAGAAATAGAGCTTTTGAAAGATGGATAGTTTGCATAGCTATGGCCTGCATCTCTTACATCCTTTTCTTCATAAGGTCATCATTTAATAGAAAGGGTGCAGAGAGGAAGAGACCAAGGAGATCCTGAAAGAAGAATGGTTGTCATGATGGAGAGTTGCAAACAGCAGCTGTTCCCATCTCTCGTTACTCTAATCTCTGTCATCAGAGGCAAAGTGCAGTCACAAGAAATGGAAAAAAATTTACCTGCCAAGGGTTGTTTGTCACAGCTCAGATCAGCTTCTATTCTTCTCTTGGCATATATAATCAGCACCTACTTAACTATCTCCTTCTTTGTAGTGGAAATCAATGGGAAACTCACTTAATTGTACAGAAATCTATTTTATGACTGCTATTTCAGAATTTTATCTGCTGTATAGAGAAAGTTACATTTAATCGGTGCCCAGCTTTCCTTCTTCCTCCATAGCTGGCAAATCACACATTTAAATGTCCACCAGGTATTCATGAATTTGTTTGGGTTCAGTGGACCTACTTCCTTCTGTCTCAACAAACACAATCCTTCTTAGTCCTATTTGTGTTACTAGGCTGAGGAAGCATGTATAAATATCTGAAGACTGAAGATAACCTAGAAAGGAAAAGAAACTCTTATTAGACATTTTAAGAGTGTTTGCTCTGAAGCCTGCCTTAGTTCCATTTTAGGCTGACCTCATGTTCTCAGGAACTTTATTATATCTCCTATAGCACAGTATGCTCTGCCCATAGTCTGCATTTAATTATTACATTCATCAATTAAGTCAAAAGAATTTAAAGCATAGAGGCTGCTAATTTAGGAACATTGTCTGAGAGCAAACAGAAGTACACTGGATGATTAATTCTTGCTGGCATTTGTAGCATAAACTCTTGGAAAAAAATGTCAGGTTACTTGTGACTCAGCTGATGTTCTGATCTTTGCCAAAAGAATAATCACCTTTTCATGAAGAAAATATATTGGAAGTGATGACGGCAGAAAACTTGTTTTTATGGAATAAGGTCTATTTAGTTATCTTTTCATAATGGAAGGGAAAAAATGAAAAATTCAGTTTTGGATAGTGGGATTCAAGGACTATTCTCTCATTAATCTGATAACCATAATTAGTTTAAGCAGAAGTCTGGCTGCTTAGTATGGAAAATGGATGTAGTCATGTAAAGTATTTATCATCCTGTAAATTGCTTTTTGGTATTGCAAAAGATGCATGTATGGGGTGGTCATATTGTCTAGGGTAATTGGATTATCTAATGTTCCATTAGTGTTCCTCAGAAACTGGATGATCCAGATGAGTGGAATGTTCTCTTTGTCAAATATTCTGGCCATTAAATGTTAGTATCCATCACTAACTTTTAACACATTAGAATATCATACCATAAAATGAACTTTAAAAAGTCAATACTTCAATATACCTCAATACTTCAAGGATCTGTAATGTAAGAAGTAAAATATTTACTGGTATCTAATAATTAACATCATTTTATTTTGTTTTTTGGCCTGGAATTTTGATTGTATCTGTGTGAGGAACTCTCTATATGAAAAATAGAGAGACAGACAGATAGATAGATAGATAGAACAAATGAATATCTGTTAACTACATGCTGCATGAGTGTTATTCTAAGAGATGAAGATATAGATGTGAGTAAAAAAATAGTCACTCCCTGCCCTCAACAAGCTTACATTCAAATGCCTGAAGATAAAGAATAAAAGAGAGCTGGAAAGGGGATGAGGAGAGGGAAAGAACAATGCAGCAGGTCAAGCTAAAAATAAGAAATAAAAATCCAGGCATATTCTTTCCTAAAATCCTTGTTTTGAGGAATAAGTCATCAATTAGAAGATGAGGGTTTCAGAGAAAAGATTTTATCCCAAGATGGCAATGTCGAATATTAAGTATTTGAGTTGAGATTTGAATGCTAACCTTCCTGACTCCAAAACAGAAGCAGGATTTGTCTTGGGGTAGATTTAGAATTAGATAGAATGCCTCACAATATAGTTTGGCCATTTTTGTTTTAAAGCCAGTGGAAATGGGAGAAAGAGACCAGGAACTCAGAAGGTAACACTGAGCACTAGCAAAATCCCAGATTTGGTGGACTTCGCTAGAACAAGCAACAAAGAATCTATCCCATTCTTGTTAGGAGACTATAACATTTGGCTTGTCAAGAGAACAAGTCACAGATGATGTATGACATCCATCAAACATGGCCCTAAAAAAGAAGTCTTTAGCACCTTCCTCATGACTAGAAGTGGAAAAGACAGTTTGCTGGGAAGTGATATTAAACTAGAAATATCATCCTCATAGCCACTGTGGCACAAATTCAGCCACTCTCCTCTAAAATCAATTGTTCTGGGAAATAACACTGCATGGGACTGACACATAGAAGCACTTTGTCACAAATAATTATAATATGCTACATTAAACGGCCTTGTAATCTATTGCTGGTATAGGGTGCTGGACGCAGCAACGTACTTCTAAAAATAGCACAGTAATGAAGTGTTTTTGTAAACAGAGCTTCATAATTTCATCCCAAGCTTTTAGAAGCTCAGTGTGAAGAGAACCACAATGGTTGCCTATTCAGAAATAGACAATAAGATGAAGGAAGATATGAACCTTATAATTTAACATAAGAAAAATGTCCTCAAAACTTTGAAAAACTGCTTTCTAAAGAATTATAGAAAAGGTAGCATTTGAGCATTAGGTTGTGAGGAGGATTGACATGATCAGATTTATAGCTTGTGCAGATTTATCACAGAATGCTACTGATCCTCAAATTCATTAGTAAGGAACTTTTTTATTGGTGGGTTCTATGCCCATAGACTCTACCCTCCACTCCTCATGCATATTTAATCTCTAGTTTCTTAGTGGAATATTGTGGAAAGAGCCAGAGGACCTAATTTCAAAATCCATCTCTGGGATTTATTACTTGAATGAACTTGAACAATTCATTTAGTGTTCCTTAACCTTGATTTCTTCACTTGTAAAATAAGAAAGTTCAAATATCTGACCTCTAAGGTTCCTTTGAATTTTACATTTGTGTACCTATAACTCCAAATCAACATTCCACTACAGAAGATTATTCTGGCAGCAAATCAAAGATTGATCAAACATAGGTAGGGAGAAGTGGAAAGCTAAGGGATACAGTGGATAGAGCATCAGGCCTAGAGTCAGGAAGATCTGAGTTCAAAACCAGTTTCACATACTTATTAGTTGTATGACTAGACAAAACAATTAACTGTTTTTGCCTTACTTCCCTCATCTGTAAAATGAGCCAGAGAAAGAAATCATAAAACCACTTCAGCCTCTATGCCAAGAAAACTCCAAATGAAGTCACAAAGAGTCACACATGATTGGACAACAACAGAAGTGGAAATATCCATTTTTTAAAAATAATTTTTATTATATATTTTTAAATAATATTATCCCTTGTATTCATTTTTCCAAATTATCCCCCCCTCCCTCTACTCCCTCCCCCCGATGACAGGCAATCCCATACATTTTACATGTGTTACAATATAACCTAGATACAATACATGTGTGTAAATACCATTTTCTTGTTGCACAATAAGCATTAGATTCCGAAGGTACATGTAACCTGGGCAGACAGATATTAGTGCTAACAATTTACATTCACTTCCCAGTGTTTCTTCTCTGGGTGTAGCTACCTCTGTCCATCATTGATCAACTGGAAGTGAGTTGGCTCTTCTTTATGTTGAAGATATCCACTTCCATCAGAATATATCCTCATACAGTATTGTTGTTGAAGTGTACAGTGATCTTCTGGTTCTGCTCATTTCACTCAGCATCAGTTGATTTAAGTCTCTCCAGGCCTCTCTGTATTCCTCCTGCTGGTCATTTCTTACAGAACAATAATATCCCATAACCTTCATATACCATAATTTACCCAACCATTCTCCAACTGATGGACATCCATTCAACTTCCAGTTTCTAGCTACAACACAAAGAGATGCCACAAACATTTTGGCACATATAGGTCTCTTTCTGCTCTTTAGTATTTCTTTGGGATATAAGCCCAGTAGTAGTACTGCTGGGTCAAAGGGTATGCACAGTTTGATAACTTTTTGGGCATAGTTCCAGATTGCTCTCCAGAATGGTTGGATTCTTTCACAACTCCATCAACAATGTATCAGTGTCCCAGTTTTCCCACATCCCCTCCAACATTCATCATTATTTGTTCCTGTCATCTTAGCCAATCTGACAGGTGTGTAGTGGTATCTCAGAGTTGTCTTAATTTGCATTTCTCTGATCAGTAGTGATTTGGAACACTCTTTCATATGAGTGGATATAGTTTCAATTTCTTCATCTGAGAATTGTCTGTTCATATCCTTTGACCATTTATCAATTGGAGAATGGTTCGGTTTCTTATAAATTAGGGTCAGTTCTCCATATATTTTGGAAATGAGACCTTTATCAGAACCTTTGCTTTTAAAAATATTTTCCCAATTTGTTACTTCCCTTCTAATCTTGTTTGCATTAGTATTGTTTGTACAGAAACTTTTTAGTTTGATGTAATCAAAATCTTCTATTTTGTGATCAATAATGATCTCTAGTTCTCCTCTGGTCATAAATTCCTTCCTCCTCCACAGGCCTGAGAGGTAGACTATCCTCTGTTTCTCTAATGTATTTATGATCTCATTCTTTATGCCTAAATCATGGACCCATTTTGATCTTATCTTGGTATATGGTGTTAAGTGTGGATCCATATCTAATTTCTGCCATAGTAAGGAAATATCCATTTTTAAAGGAAATTTTTAGGAGAACTTTTGGGTAATAATAAAGCTCTCTATTTGAATGAGGGAAATGAGAACAAAGGAGAAGAGATGGATTCAAGAGATAATGTGGTATCAGAATAGTTATGACTTTGTAATCAGCTGGATGTGAAGTGTGAATAATAGTGATTAATCAAAAACAACAACAGCTTTTAAATATTGGAAAATGAATAAATCAATGAACTATTCTTCATTATCTATCCTTTCAGACCAAGCAGATTAATCTACTCCTTTTTCCACATCTCAAATATTGCCATGTATCCTTGAAAATATTCAATTATTCCTCATATGACACAAGTTTCTAACAATCTTGCTGTTTTTCCTGGATGTTCTTAAACTTATCAATATTCTTTTTTAAAGTGTACCTATTTTGGTTACATTTTGATGATGTTGAACAAGAAGTTAAATGCAATAATGAAAAAATATGGATAGGAAGTTCAAGATTTTGAACATGATGCTGCTGGACCTAAAGATAAAAAATATCTCGTTTCTGATCTTACTAATTGTATTACTTTGGGTAAGCTATTTAACCCGTGTCTCTCAGTTTTATTATCTTTAAAATGCAGTAATAATAGCATCTGTGTCCTAGGGTTGTTGTGAGGACCAAATGAGATAATACTTGTACAATACTTTGCAAACCTTAAAGTGTTATATAAATATTAACTGCTGGTGATTGTAGTAGCTGTTCTTTTTGTTGCACTACTTGATGGTGTTGAAATGGCAAGGGCATTAGAGAGGTGGAATTTGAAAAATGGTATGATCAGGATCTTAGCAAGGTTGTGAATGTGCTAAGGATTATGGTATGGGATCAATAGAAGAAGAGGACAACAAAAGAGTTGATGAAGTAATTGAGAAAATGGGAGAGTGACTTGGAGGTCAGTAAATGACAGCCACAAGGATGGGGAGAATCTGACCAGCATGAACATAACATCATATGTGTCTAGTTCTTTATGATGGATGGATTGTATGAACTGACAAGTATATTGAGGAATGGAGATAGAGTAGAAGTACCCTCTGCATAGGGTAATAGTGGAGAATAAAAATTATATTAATCCTTTGCCATATCCATATAAGTCAGGGAAATGTAACAAAGCATAGTCTTCAGTGGAAAAGATTGCAAGGAGAAAGATTTTAGTTAAAGTAAACAGGATATTTAATGTAAAACAGTGTCAATTGGTTAAAGAATGTAGTGGAACATCATTAGTATATATACATATATATGTATATATATACATATATATATGTATATGTACATACACAGAATAAATTTCAATCCTAGAGTATTAAAACTAGAAGGGATCTTATTGATTATCAAGTTGAAACACCTTCTTTTCTAGATAAAGGAAGAAACTCAGAAAGTTTAGGGATGCTAATTTAGCTTTTTGAAAATTCTCAATAGCAGTTAATCTTAAGACAGGCTGGATGCTGGGTGTATGGATTCCTAGTCCAGTGTTTTTTTTTTTTCATTGAAACTTGCAAATTATATTTGCAGTGAGGAACAAGACAGATGAGGATGGTGCCTAGGATTGTACTGAAAGACTTATGAAGCTAGTGATAGAGAATGGACATTCCTGTATATGCAGGGTTTAAGGTGAAAATGAGGAAGAGATGGGGACAGGTGGTAGGACTTGGATGCAATATCAAAGTTATGTATATATGTGTATGTATATACACATACATATATCATTGATGCTTCTTTGTGAATATGCTTCCTTTCTTGTGGATTCTAAATTATGTGAGCCAGAGCCATACTTTATTTTCACATATTTCCTTGAAGGTGGATTGTCAATTGACATTGAGACATCAAATTATGGTTATGAGAAAAAAAAATCTGTGTTCTGGATTAGAATCATTTATAACTGAGAAACTATAGCATCTGAAAAACCCAATATACCTAAGCTTTTTCCTAAGGGAATAGAAACTATCAATCAGAAGTTAAAGAATTTTATGGATCCTCAATGTATGTATTGGTTGAAGAACACAGTGACAATTTTATGATTGATATGCACAAATAGAAGGATCACACTTTTAAATGGACTTTGTTATTTTTCTTTGTTTTGCTTTTCCTTATAGGATTAATATGAAGGACTTTGTAAAGTGCTATATACTATGAACTAGAATTTTCACCCATATAAATCAATGTTACTTAGCTTCTAAGCACCCAGATTAAAAAAAGACATCATTTGTCGTCTTAATGTTCACCTGGGAATTCTTTTTGAAAATCTGACTGGAATCTGCATTTGAGTTCTTTTTTGAAGAGCTTTCTTCTCCACCACCTTTTAAAAATTCATTATTTATTTATTTATTAGAGTCTAAGCTCCCTAAGGGCAAGGATAATTTGATTTCTGTTTCTATTCTTAGTAAGAAAGGTGATATCTTGCACATTGAATGTACTTAATAAACGCTTACTTATGTTGAATTTTATTCTGAGAAAATGTTGTGAGCTGAATCTGCTGAAATATAGTTTTAAGAAACTATAAAATATTAATGAAATCTACATAAGAAAAATTCTTATGTCAATCTATCTCTTGGAGCAATACCTCTATGAAGTCAATGTTCGGTAGTGTTTAGAAAACTGGTCTCAGAGTCCAAGAGACCTGAGTTTGAGATGTGAGTTTAAGACTTGTCTCTGACTTCCACTGGTTGTGGGACTTGAGACAAATTTCTTAACCTTTCATTCACCCCCAAATAACTATAAGCAGGAGGGCATGTATTTAACTACTTTGGTTGAGGAAATTTACTCCCACAGTCCTGACCATTACTCCCCCTCCCTTCTCAAAAAATCCCTCTAGCACTTGAAGTCCAGACCATGTTTCTCATTTGATTTCTGACAATCTATAAAGCATTTGTTCACTATATCCAGGGTATTATAATACCCAACACACTGAAATCGACCACGGATTTAATCCTTTGTGTCCCACAAGAGCATCTATCTCAAGGATTTTAGGATTGTCTTTCAGCAGTGTAGGTGATTTCAGCACTAATGCTAAGCAAAGCAAATGCTGATTTTCCAATTTCATGTGTGCTTCAAATCGTTTTGCATTTTTACTTTCCGAGGTCAAGTTACGGACTCATCTTATAGCTGTTGCAATCATGCTTTTACCTTTAAAATTAAGACAAAATGTACAGAACTGCTTATTATTTCAACATATCTATTTGTCAGTCTCATCCCTTCTTATCTGGAAAGGAGAAGCTGAATTGCCAGTTAGCTTTGAAACATCATCATATCAGGATTATGAGGAAAAAAAAAACTGTCTTCTAGGTTAGAATCATTTATGATTAAGAAACTACAGCATCTGGAAAACCAGTATTCCCTATCAATCATAAACCTTTGTCCAAAGTGGGCATGAAATTAGAAATCCAAAACACCCCTAGGAATCTTCTGTGTAGATACCAAAAATAATGATCTTAGCATGTGCAGTGATGAGAGTGTCTTAATTGTCATATGGAACTAGAATGGAAGGGGAGATGTCAGTATGACCTAAATGAATAGCAAATAGTGCCATGCATGTCAAAGCTGTCAAAGTTCTCAGGGAATGTTACCTCCTCTTCTCAACTTCTCATCTTTATGAAATGCTGTGTCAGGGCAAAGTTTTCTAACTTCAGATTTAGCCAAATGTTGAAAATATCTGGTATGAGAGGTTTGAGAAAGAATGATTTAATGGATGAAATATGTTTAAGGCTAAAGATGAAAAAGAAAATATTTATAATAGCACTGCCTGTGTCTTTGATGCTCACTAATACCTTGTTGATGGATGAATTTGACAATGTTATTCCACAGACCCCATGGTATATATTCAAAATCTTATCATTTTTGGCCCAAACCAGTTTGATCATCCTCTTCTTATTGTTCTTTCTTTGAGTTTTTGAAAAGCTGCTCATTCTCAGTTCTATCTTTTTGTCTTCTTTTTCTCAGACTCCTTTGCCGGATCATCACCTGTATCCTCTCCCTAATTGTGGTGCATTTGCCCACTGTGCTTTCATTTAGTTCCCTATTTCTGTGAATCTTTGTGATCTTTTGCCTCAAGGACTTTGCAGAGACTCATATGCTTTTTCTTGTTTCTAAGATCTCAAATTACACCATATCTTCTTGACTCATCTGAAATAGATTTCCTCATTGAAGCACTTAAAGTTAATCCATTACTAGCTAGACTAAACACTAATTAATGTGACATAGTAATGATGAGCTTTAGATTGAGACCACTAATTTATGTCTCACCTGACTATAGTCATAACCAATGAGTTGGATGAGGTCTGGAAGAAACATAAATTATAGTCTCTGTCAGTATTCTAGTTCACCCAAAATGAAGATAGGAAATATAGGTCACTAATAAAAATTTATCTAAAGAACTTAGACTCTAGAACAAAGTAAAAACACAAAAGGAAAAATTGTAATGAAAAGTGCATTCAATTTCCCTAATTTCCTGAGCATCCATCTATTTTCTTCCTCTAGCTTTGACCTCATCCATCTTCTACCACTTTATGATTTCAAGTATGAAAAATCTTCTCCTTCCAGTTAGCTGTCTTCCCCAGATATCTTAGCAACTTTACTGCTATCTTTTTCTTCCCACCTAAGGCAGCACTGCAGACAAAATTGCTGGAGAAATGTCCCCAGTCTTTTAGGATGTTCATTGATACAGCTTTAGAACTCTAGTCTTGAGTCGACTTGTCTTGATTGGTGAATAGGTACAAACTCAATGATCCCATTATCTCTAGCTATTCCCCAGCCACCAATGGGACAGTGGTTGCCAATCCAGTCAGTAGTTCATCCAGGTTATTTTGCTATCTGCCCTGATTGAACCTTTCTACATCCTTCTACCCCTTTCTTTAGGTTTACTAATCAGAGCAAACTATCATACTCTTTTTTTTTAAGGTTCTTTAATCAGAAGAATACTACCATAATGTCTTTGCTCCAGAAACTGTTGGTTATGTCACTTACTTGCTATATAGATTGATATAGCTGCCATGTAACTAATTCTGTAGCCATTCCCTTCCCTAACTACCACTCCCACTCATGTATTATCTGAACTAAGAGAATATAAGCTATTTGGCAGAGCCTACTTTTTTTTTTCTTTTTTATTCCCAACTCTTAATAAAGGACCTAGCAATACTAAACAATAAATATATGTTTTTTTCATTTATTTTATATTTTAAAAATTATAAACAGGACAAATATTATCATATTTGCTGAACCAAAAGAATATAAGCTGTTTCTCTTTTTTATTCCTAACTTTCAATGCAAGACCTAGCACATACTAAATAATAAATAAATGCTTGTTTTTTGTTAACTCATTTTATATTTTTAAAATTATAAATGACAAAGATCACCATAAATGGACACCTCCCTATTAAAAAAAACACAGAAGATTATTCATGAAATTGTGAATTTCTTTTGCAGTTAAATGGCAGAGTGCACTGGATCTGAATTCTGGAAGATTTGAATTAAAATTTGAACCCAAGTCATTTAATCTTTATTTTGTCTCAGTTACCTCCTCTGCAAAAAAGGGGATAATAAAAACACCTGTCTTCCAGGATTGTTGTGAGACTCAGATGAGACAAATGGCAAAGCATTTGAACAGCGCCTGGCACATTGTACTATATGTGTTAAGTATCATCATCACCATCATTACATAACAAGTTTATTTCTTATCTAAGTACATATTGCATTTAATACAATAATATCAACATTTGTCTGTCTCATTCTGTTCCTTCTGTTCTTTTCTGTGTGTTTTAAAAATGTTTCACTAATGCTCTTTTTTCCTTTTGCATCATTATTACTATCTTGCCATTAAACCTCACAATTTTTCCCTGCCCTTCTACCCTACTCTATGTACCAGTTTTCTCTTGTAACAAACAAGTTTACCCTACTAAATTCTAAAAATATCTATCTCATTCTGCAACCTCTCTGCCTAAAAGTGGGAAATATGCTCCATCAACAGTTTTCTATTATTGAGATCAATTATGTCACTGATCAGTTGTCGAGTCTTTTCAAGCTATTTTCCTTTGCAATATTATAGTAATTGTGAATAGACTTTTTGTTTCTAGGAGAGGGATTCCTCTAGCATCTCATGCTGCCATCTGAACCAGATTCTCTCATTTATTTATTTACTCATTATCCACCCATTGCCCTAGAATCTTCTGCTTCTCACTTCCTAAGTCTTCCCCCAGTGACTCAATCTGATATCTCTGCATCTAGTCTGAGGTGCTATGTATTATTAGAGAAAATCAGGAAATTAAATGGATTTCGCCTTGCATAGCAATTATGATACTCAGCCTCATCTAGATGTTACAGTAATGCTTCTACTGAATACTTATTTCTCATTTCATAAAGCAGCTTAGAGGTATAATAGATCAGGCATGGAGTCAGGAAGATTAATTCTTGAGTTCAAATATGTCTACAAATTCTTACTAGCTATGTGACCCTGGGCAGTTTACTTAACCCTGTTTGCCTTAGTTTCCTCATCTGTAAAATGAGTTGGAAAAGGAAATGCAAACTATTTTAGTATCTTCACCAATAAAAGCCCACATGGCCAAATGAAACCATGAGAAATTGGATGATTGAATAGCAACATTCCCCAGAATAATTATTTTAAAACTTTTTTTTTTTTTTTTTTTTTTTTTTTTTTTTTTTACTGATGCCCTCCTTTTAATATAGCTTTGTAGCTTTGTATTTACAAGATATATGCATGGGTAATTTTTCAGCATTGAGCAAAACCTTCTGTTCCAACTTTTTCCCTCCTTTCTTCCACACCCTCGCCTAGATGGCAGGTAGACCAATACATGTTAAATGTGTTAAAGTATATGTTAAATACATTATATCCATACAGTTATTTTGCTGCACAAGAAAAATCAGACTTAGAAATAAGGTACAAATAACCTGAAAAGAAAATAAAAAATGCAAATGGAAAAAAAAAAAACAGAGGGAGTGGAAATGCTATGTTGTAGTTCACACTCATTTCCCATAGTTCTTTCGCTGGGTGTAGCTGGTTCTCTTCATTATTGAACAAATGGAACTGCTTTGGTTCATCTCATTGTTGAAGAAAGCAACGTCCATAAGAATTGATCATCAATATTGTTGTTGAAGTATATAATGATCTCCTCATCCTGCTCATTTCACTCAGTAGCAGTTCACATAAGTCTCTCAAGGCCTTTCTGAAATCATCCTGCTGGTCATTTCTTACAGAACAATAATATTCCACAACATCCATATACCACAACTTATTCAGCTATTCTCCAATTGATGGGCATCCATTGAATTTCCAGTTTTTAGCCACTACAAAGAGGGCTGCCACAAACACACATGCACCTTGCACATGCAGGTCCCTTTCCCTTCTTTACAATCTCTTTGGGATATAAGCCCAGTAATAACACTGCTGGATCAAAAGGTATGTACAGTTTGATACTTTTTTGAGCATAGTTCTAAATTGCTCTCCAGAATGGTTGGATTCGTTCACAATTCCACCAACAATGTATCAGTGTCCCAGTTTTCCCACTTCCCCTCCAACCTTCAGCATTATCTTTTCCTGTCATTTCATTCTAGCCAATCTGACTGGTGTGTAGTGGTATCTCAGAGTTGTCTTAATTTGCATTTTTCTGATTAATAATGACATGGAGCACCTTTTCATATGGCTAGAAATAGTTTCAATTTCTTCATCTGAAAATTGTTCACATCCTTTGACCATTTATCAATTGGAGAATGGCTTGGTTTCTTATAAATTAAAGTCAATTCTCTATATAATTTGGAAATGAGGCCTTTATCAGAACCTTTGGCTATGAAAATATTTTTCCAATTTATTGCTTCCCTTCTAATCTTGTCTGCATTAGTTTTGTTTGTACAAAAGCTTTTTAATTTGATATAATCAACATTTTCTAGTTTGTGATCAATAATGATCTCTAGTTCTTCTTTGGTCACAAATTCCTTCCCCCTCCACAAGTCTGAGAAATAAACTATCCTATGTTCTTCTAATTTATTTATAATCTCATTCTTTATGCCTAGATCATGAACTCATTTTGCCCTTATCTTGGTGTATGGTCTTAAATGTGGGTCAATGCCTAGTTTCTGCTATACTAATTTTCAATTCCCAGCAGTAAAACTTCTTTTTCCTTAAGCCCAACCACAATATAATTTTTACTTCTATAGGAAATGACTTGATAGGAGTGTTATTACTTCATTAAGAAAATTGAGGTCTTCTGAAGTGAATTCACATAGCTTCCTTCCTATACTTTTTAAAACATCTCAATATTTTAAGTACTATATTTCCTGCTATCTTAGGGGAAGAGATATAGCTACTTCTTGTTAAGGTGAATCCTTCTATTTGCTCCCTTGAGTTCATTTCTTCTCTTTTTCTTCAAGAATTTTATTTTTAGAAATAATCATTCAGGGGCAACTAGGTAGTGCAGTGGATAGAGCACCAGCTCTGAAGTTAGGAGGACCTGAGTTCAAATCTGGTCTCAGACACTTAATATTTCCTAGCTGTGTGACCCCAGGCAAGTAACTTAATCCTAATTGCCTCAGCAAAAAAAAAAAAAAAAAAAAAAAAAAAAAAAAAAAAAAAAGACAGGAAAAAAAAAAAAAAGACATAATCATTCAACAGACATTTATTAAGTACCAGGTATGTACCAGACTACCAGACACAATCCTAGGCTCTGTATAAAACATGGAACAATTCCTAATCTTAAGGAGTTTACATTCTAATGGAGGTGATGTAATCCATTCTAATAGATCTTTAATTTATCTAGTACCTCCTTCCCATCTATTAATAAATGTAATCGGAATTCCATTCTACTAAAAGAATTTAATTTTTATTTTAATTTCTCTTCTTTTCTTCACTGCAAAACTTTCTCAAAAAGTTGCCTATGCCCAACAACTCTACTTTACTAACACTCAATTCACTCAATACTTCTGTCCCCTTCTGTCCCCATACCTTTACTGAAACTATTTAAAGGTCATCAAACTTACAATCATAAAATTCACTGTCATTTTTATTTCAATACTCATTTTTCCTAAGCCATTTCAAATATGAAATTTCACTGTTGATCACCATTTTCTTCTATGTATTTTCTTCCTTTAGTTTTGTCTATAGCCCATCATCTTGATTCTCATCCTATTCCTGTAATTATTCCTTTTCTGACTTCTTTGAATGTTGGTTCCTCTTTTTCTTCCCAACTGCTTATGGTGGCCCATGATTCTGTTTGAAGGTCCTCTTTTTTTTTTTTTCTCTCTCTATACTTTCATAAATCTCATTTACTCCCATCAGTTCAACTATTCTATTTTGCTAATGACTTTCAAATCTTTATTTCAGTCCTGACCTCTCTTCTAACATTCAGACCTGCCTGCAATTCTAACTTCCTACATATATCATCATTATCTGGATGTTGTCACTGATATATAAAAAGCAGCATTTCACAACAAAATTTATTATCTTTGATTCTAAACCTGTACCAACTTCTGATTTCAGTATTTTTTCTGATATCACCAGTTACCCAATTTCCTTTGTTTATTTGGATACTTTCCTTTTTTTTATACTGTTGATTCCATCTCCACCATCTTTTGCATTTTTTTCTTCGATATACTTCCAAAATCTTTCCACCTCCACCCTTCCCTAGACCTCTGATACTTCCTACTGTTTTCATGCTAATCTTACCTATCTGATTCAATTAAATAAACATTTTAAAATGTTTATATGGAAGGTACTGTGTAGGAGTTGACAGGATAAAGACAAGGGTGAAATGAGTCCTATCCTTAAGGAGCTTCCATTTTACTAGAGAATACAATATTCGTATAAGCATATTGTGTGTAATAGATATAAAATGATTATAGAAAGGAGAGAATGATAACAAAGGGATTAAAATCCATTACCTAGAATTCAAGGCCCTCAACATTCTGGTGTCACTCCTCCTTTCCAGTCTTATACTTTTTTTCTTCACATACTTTATGGACTATCTGTTTATTTTACAATCCCTCTACCATGCTCTTCAGATACACAAAATCCTAAGAATTAGAGGAGGCTTTATAATAATCATGTTATCTAATCCCTTCTACTTTACCTATTAGAAAACTGACATTCAGAGTTAAATGACTTGTCCAAAGTTATGCTAGTGGTAAATGCTGGGCTTCAAAATCAAGTGTTTTCACACCAAATCCAGTTGCCTTTCTATTTCTAATAGCTTTCTTTTTGGAAAAAGTGCTGCACAGAGATTCAGCTTCAAATCCTTTCTTTGGCACTTAACTAATAGTATGACTATCAGTAAGTTACAACCTCTTTGAATCTATTTCCTTACCTGCAAAATTAGGATAGTAATGCCTAGCACTTACCTCACAGTGTTATTTTGAAGAGTAAATTGGCTAATATACAGGGTGTTGGAGAAAGTCTTAATACAATTTAAAGTTGTTAAAGTATGAGAATCACCTAACTAATTGCCTTGCTCTTAAGCTTTAACATTTAAAATTGCACTAAGAGTTTTGGGACATCTTTGCCAACTTCAAAGAGCAAATACTTATATCTTGTTATTATTGATGTTATTAATAATCTACTTTTGATATTTTAGCAAACTTATGCGCATATACTACGTGAAAACATTGTGCTAGGTACCAAAGGAGCTAATCCTTCATCTCTCTTCCATGGCAAGGAAACTGGAGTATTGCTCCTTTGTATTGAAAAAAAAAAATCTGTCTTCCTATCTTTATATCAGAAAATGTCATCACTATCTCACCTTTGGGTTTTTTTTTTTCACTTAAAGATAAAATCCATCAAATGAACAGCAAAATGGGTTTTATTATTGAAGTATGTGACATTTGACTGATTTTTTCCTCTCTATTCTGAACAACACATTCACCTTTCATCCCTTAGCCAAGGTTGGTTTGCTATCAAACCAAGTATATTCCCAAGACCATATTTAACTTCTTGGGCAAGTCCTTACCTTGACATTCAATCAGGATCCTTTTCTAAAGCACAGATAAATTACATATCAGTTATCAGTGGCAATCAGACACTGTTCTCCTCCCCTCCCCCCCACATAAATCAATCAATCAGATTTCCTCTAAGTAATTTTTTTGGGGTAAAAAAATCCATGCTGCCCACCCTTAATTATTTAATCAGTTTTTATTTTTGCCCTTATCACAAGTCTGAAGAGTTTTAAAATCCTATGTTTATTATCTATTCTATTAATGACTTTATAGAAGTATAGATAGCACTTGCTCAATATGGGTCAATCAGAAAATAATGCCTCCTAATTTTAATTTTAAAGCCATTAGTATTTGGAGACCAGATGTCTTTCCAGGTCTTTGAGTTTTACTACTTAAGCGGCACTGAAATCCATCAGAAAACCCTCAGAAACTAAGATGAAAACAATGCAGATGTGTGACTGAACGCATTGGAGAATTTCTAACTATAGCTGCAGTTGGATGGAATGGGCTAGCTCTTCAACACAATCTCTGAATACTTCAAGGAACTGAGAGCCACTTTTAAGGTTACTCTATGCTTCAGTTATCCAAGAAAGTCAGATAACCTTGGCTATTCCACAATCAGGTACGTGATTAAGGAGGTTTGTGGCTACTGTGTGTGCCTGTCACTCAGCAGGCACAGATCATCTGGCAGAACTCTTGTGTTGTTTATCTGCTAGTGATTACTGTAATTTGAGGGAAAGGCATGTTAAAAAAATATTTCAGAACTTCAATAGGATTTGAGGAAAGTTCGATTTTTACAATTGCTTAAGATGAGGAATATCAAGAACCCTCAGCCAGAATCAGGAGTTGCTGATCTAAATGACTGGTACCAAAAAACTAAAACAAAAAACACACAAAATCTCAAAAAAAATCAAAACAAAACAACATGAGATTTTTAAGATTCAGTGTTTTCATTTCTCATTAGACTAACTCATGAATATTGATGAATGTCAAAAAGCCATCCACATTGTCTTACATCCCTTCCTCTGGTGACAAAATGTATATATATATATATATATATATATATATATATATATATATATATATATATATACATATATATACATATATATATGTATATATATATACATATATATGTTTACAAAATAAAATCTCTGAGCTAAGGGTGTAGTTTATATCTGGAGAACAAGTTTTACTCTCTTTGATGTTAATTGGCTAATTAGAAGTTTAAACCCACAATCTCAGCCTCATTATGCCTGTGGTAGGGAAGAATCCTACATCTTCTTCCAATCCTCTGGTGACAACTCTTCCTTGAAATCTTCCAAATCCCTGCTGTTGTAATGTTCTCTCCGTTTTCAAATTTTCCTGAAGCACTTTGGCCGATTTCTCTTTTCTCTATTTAGTATTTTGCATAATAATCCTTTGTACACATGTTGTCTCTTTAGTAGGCTTTTCATTTTTATCTTTATACCTCCAAAACTGTATTTGCTTTTTGATCAGATCTACAATTTCATTTGGAAGTGACTAGATGGTGCAGTGGTTAGAGTCATGGCTCTGGCATAAGAAAGGCCTGAGTTTAAGTTCATCCTTAGATACTAGCCAATGGTTTGCCAAGTCATTTAAAAACAATCTACCTCAATTTCCTTAATTGTAAAATGGGGATAATAATGGCACATATCTTGTTGCAGGGTTGTTGTGAGAATCAAATGAGATAATTATATAAAGAGCTTTGCATATCTTAACACATTCAATCTACTTTGGTAAATATAATGCATTTATTATTGTTATAATTTGTAGTATTATGGAGAACTCCTACTACTTGATTTCTGCCCTCTAATTCACAATTTTGGAGGGTTGTCTGGGACACTAAAAGGTTAGGTGACAGTCCGAGAAGAAGGATTTTAATCCACATCTTTCTGACTAGAAAGCCAACTCTTTATCAAATATGCCAGTTGTAGAAACTTAGTCAATATCTGAATATTTCATCACATTATGGTGGCTACTAGCTGCTAACCAAGATCTTTCTTCATCTCTCCTTGAACTCCTTCCCAACACTTCGTTACCTTATATTTACTGACTTTTATGTATTTTATCTTTATGGAGAATGTGAAATCTTTCAGGGTAGAGATTATTGGGTCTTTTATAGTTTGGTAAATAGAATGGTGGGCACTCTACAGGAAGACCAGAGTCTAAATTTGACTTCAGATACAAGCCCAGGCAAGTCATCTACCCTGTTTGCCTCAGTTTCCTCATCTGTAAAATGAACTGGAAAAGGAAATGGCAAACTACTCCAGTATCTTTGTAAAGGAAAACCCTAATTGGGATCACGAAGAGTTGGGCTTGCTGAACAACTGATTTTCAAGTTATAAAGGCTTACATTGAAAGTTTAACACTGGCTTATTAAAGTTTCTTCAGCATACTACTAAATTCTCCCAGCCTTACAGAACCAAAATTTTGATTTTTGTGACTTGGAAATCACAAGAAAAAAACTAGAAAGGCAAAAAGGTTTATTTTTTCAGTTAAATCTAACTTACTGGGTCAGAATTAAGACAAGGAAAAGGGAACATAAATAGCCACTTAGAGTACAATATGCAAGAGGTAGAGGCACATTAAGTGAGGGGATTTTTTAAAAAATATTTACATGTGTAAAATATGTAAATGTTTACATATTTGAAATACATGAATGTGTCAAAAATCTATGTTTTAATTTAAGATAAGTAATTTGTATATTGGAAAAGGTTCATGCAATCAATCAAGAGATATTTATAAAACATGGACCATGGGCTAGTTTCTGATAGGTGCTGGGAATAGTAAAATAAAAATAAGGCCTCACCTGCTCTCAAAGAGTTTAAATTTTGTCCATAAAAAACAATATCTGCAAAGTTTACAAATACAAGATAATTTTTGGAGGGGAACTTAGCATCTAAGGGAATCCAGAAAGTCTAAATGGTTATGTTTGAGATGAACTTTGAAGGAAATTAGGGATTCTAAGGGGATGAAATTGTTTTAGTAGAGAAATTTCTGAAGGGTTTTTTAGCCTGGAAAACCTATATAAAAGATAGAGAAAACAGCAAAAGAGACAATTGGCTAGATTGTAGACTATATGAAGGAGAATTCTATATAATGAGACTGTGAAGGTAGGTTGAAATCAGATTTGAAAGTCTTTAAATGCCAAGTTTGCATTTGACTCTAGTAGTGATAGGGAGCCACTCGTAAAGAGTGTCGATATTTATCATTTGTAATTTCTAACCCTTTGGAATTTTCAAACATTATATTTTTCAACAAATGCCTTAACTTAAATTTTCAATGGACCCTTTAACTAATTTCCTTTAGACCCCAACTTATTTCTTTAGCTTTCATTGTTGTCCAAGACTGTGCTATTTTATTAGTATTTCTTCTTGGCTATTTCAATCGTGACTTCCGTACCCTTCCCCCTTCTTCCTTTATGCTCTTATTCTTTGAAACAAACTGTAAATTGCCTCTCTCAACTTCAGTTACTGTAGAATCTACTAGCAATATAGTTATACAGTTCTGATGATACAGAAGTTGGAGCAATGCCAGCAGACACATTAGGTCTCTTCTATCCACCCCCAACGCATAGTCTCAATTTTTTGAAATTTGGACTCAGTTCAAAAATGACAGGCAAATGAATCTTAGGGTATAGAGATTTCAAATCCTCCTTAATAATTTGCATCGGTTCATCTCAGAGAATAGTTTGAAAACAGCAAGATTATGTGACTGTATATTGAGTGTGGACTACAACTCTCCATTGGAACTATCAAAGTCATGTCCTTTGAGGATCCTACTTTATGTTTATCCCTCACTCTTGAGAAGGAAAGCAGTTTAATAGTGGACTTTAGAAGGAGAATATTTATTTTGTAGCCAAAGCAGCTGATGCTAGGTTATACCAATTATAGAGCTATTAGGCAATGACTTGATAGGAGTAATAAGGACTAAATAAATATACTGACAAAGAAAAAATTGTCTTCTATTTATCCAAAATAGCTTTATCAATCAAATTATCTTGTGAAATACATGATGGTTCATTGGTGGTCATTGGCTTGGTCACTCTTTAAAAACTTTCTGAATTTGGTTCTTAGTATTGACAAAGAAGAAATAAATAATCAAGTGTTTTATTTTCCTTTTAAGAGGACAGTTAGAGGTGGGCTTGGAAGTGAAATAAGCCAAAATTATTTATTTGATTATTATTTTTTGGCTTTTCTAGGACTTTAGCAATTTTGGTGGGGCCCTTGACAGTGAAAGGAAAGTTAGGAAGAGGGAAAGCTTTTGAGGAAAAGATGAGTTCACTTTTAGATATATTGAGCAATTCCTTTTATGATGATTCTGGCATAAAAATTATTCCTGGTAATATATTACAAGCTTTTTCTGTCCTCCACACACATTTTCTTTGATTTTTAGGTTGTTTATAACTCTGATTCTTTGGAAGTCATTGTGTTTAATGATTTGTTATCATATAGTACCCCTAGAGAAATATTGCTATTAAAGAGATGGGCTTTATGTATTGACAGGCAGTTTGGGAATCATTGGAAGCACTACACAGTTTCCTGAATGTGATCTAGTTCAATTTCTTCCTCTCACTCCATTTTAAACCCATCTCATTACTCATCTGCTGTGCTTGTCTGAGATATTCATATGAATGTAATACTTTGATGGGCTACCCATTCAGCTGCACTCATAATCTGGCCGACATGCATTTTTCATGCTTTGTTTTTCCAGTGTGGATGGTTAGTTAGACAAGGTTATTTTACATTACTGTGGATTTTTCTGTGGAGGATTTTTCCCCCTCCTTTGGAAGTTTAATGCCATTAATATTGTGTCATCTGAAGTTGTAGAAGCTCACTTAAAAACAAACAACAACAAAAAGCAACCCCAAACCTGGGCCTATTATTTCATGGGGAAAGGAATCTCTTAGTGATTTATTTCCTTTTCAATGTACACCCAGCCTTTCTTTCCAACTTATAGTCTTGGAAAGTCACCTAGGTCTCTAAGAAGTAAAGTAAAGGTAGTCCTATTCTCAATAGGAAGGGTCTTCCTAATAATTTTAGTGAATTGTTTGGTTGAATACACATATGTACCCATATATGTAATCATACATGTATGTATAACTTGTGTGCTTCCATTGTAATATACACATATATAGGCAAGAATTAGCTGAATGTAGCTCACAGGAGACACTGAAAAATATCTTGTCCATTCTTCTCCAAGGGAAGCTGTGATTCCTGTCTTGAAAAGCACAGGAGAAAAGATCACAAGGCTGTTCTACTCTGCAGTCTCTGAGAGTTATTGGACTAGAAGTATATTTATCATTTGTCTTTCTGTATTGTTATTCTTGAGACATGACTGGCTCAGGGGAAAAAGCTACTTTCTTACCTCTCTGCTGTGTTCTGTTTTCACATTACATATACTTTCAGATAATTCCTACTTTGTAAGATGTTTCCTAATAAGGTAAAACAACTAAGTAAAATTAATAATACAATGAACTTATCTGAAAGGGCATAAAAACATTTATAAAAACATTATTTTTTTATAAAAGACAACCAAAACCAAAAATCTATTTTCTCTGTTTCCCACCTTCTAACACATCAAAAAGAAAAGAAATTACTTGTAATAAATGTGCATAGTGAAGCAAAGCAGTGTCATACTCAAGATTACACCCACTGAATTCAAACTAACTTTTTCCTACCAAATATTCTTTACCTATAAGGCTATAACTCTAGTCCAGCTCCTTATCATCTCTTGCCTGTACTTTTGCAATAGTTTCCTAATTGGACTCCTGCTTTCTGATCTCTTATGTTTCCAATCTAACCTCCCTGCAGTTGCTGGAATAACTTTCCTAAAGTACAAGTCAGCCTATGTGACTGCCCTGCTGATTAACCTTTATTGACTTCATAGTCACTAAATAAGGATAAAATAAAAATTCCTTTTGACATGTAAGTCTGTTAGTGTCTGGCTTCACTCTCTCTTTCTAGGGCAATTTCATATTATTTCCCTTTACCTAATCTTAGTTCTAGATAAATAATCATATTTACTCTTCCCTGAACCCTCTTGCCCTTTAACACTGGCTGACCAACATACCTGGAATTTACTACTTCTTTCCTTTCATTATTTGGGACCTTTTTTCCCAGGTTAAGCTCAGCTGCCATTTCTTGCAAAAAGCCTTTCTTGATCCTTCTAGTTATTGGTGCTATCTTTCTATATTAAAATGGATAACACACACATACTCATATATTTATGTTTTGTATCCTTCCATTAGAATATAAGCACAAAATAAATGCTAGTTGAATTAAATTGGATAAGATAGAAATTATTAAGTGACCTGTAAAACTAAATTCCATCCTTGAGTTGATATCTCAATGTTTTTGTCCTCTTCTTTATCCCAGTAAGTATTTTTTTTTTTCTCTTGTCCCAGGTACAAAAATTGCTATTTTTTGCTCTGTGATAATGTCTTGTCATTTTCCTTTTTTTTTTGTAAAGTGACATTTAAAATATTTTATGTTTTCTTTAGAAAATTTCCCCTTTTTGAAGAATTTTGAAAATTGGTTCCTAAATCCCTGTTAGGTTCTTACTAAGTGCTAATGAGATAATGAGATATTAGGTTCTTACTAAGTGCTAAGTCGGTACTTGACTTGGCAGCTTCTGGAGACAACAGCACGTTACAAATTGGCATCCACAGCCTGGCTAGCTCAGTCAGTAGAGCATGAGACTCTTAATCTCAGGGTTGTGGGTTCGGGCCCCACATTGTGGACGCCAATTTGTAACATGCTGCCGATCCCTCTCTGGGAGGAGATCTGCTGTGTCAACTCAAATCTCTTGGACAGATTTTTCTTCCTGTAGAGAGCCAACTTCCCTTCCTGCAGAGAGCAGCCTCAAGTCTCGTCCAGACAAAATTCTCTCTTTCCTCCAGAGCTGCCCTCTTTTATCCTCCCAGAGAATGGGCATGGGATAATGCAAGGGCTTCTGGGGAAAATTACTTCAACCAATGAACTTGCTCCTCCTAAGCATGCCAGTTCTTCCCCAGGAATTCACAAGTAAACTCCCAGTAAAGGCCGGAACTAGAGAATTATCAAGTACCAATTTAGCATTTATTAAGAACCTAATATCTCATTATCTCATTAGCACTTAGTAAGAACCTAACAAATCCCTTAAAATAATTTCTCTTCCAACATATTGCTTTTGCTTACATAGGTTCTAGTACAATCATATTTCTGTTATTGATCTTCTCAAGTATAATCTTTGGTATTTCATGTAGTACCTTTAGCATTAAGGTAACAGCATACAGATTTGATAATTTATGAATTGTTGTATATGAAAAATATTACCGTGAAATTGTATTGCATTTCAAATAAAATTTCCCCCCAAGTTGTACCTATAAATATTCTTTGGCTAATCAGGTTTAGCTATATTGCATGCCAATCATTTTGCACTCTTTAGAACTCCTCATTGTGGTTGGTTTTGTATAAATAATTTTTTTTCCAGGAAATGATTAGAATCAGAGTCATTGCCTTTACTTTTATCCATTTCCCATTTTCCAAAATTGATAGATTGTTGAATCCAGTTGAGTTAGAGCTGCCATAATCCTATGTAATACTTTTCTTTTTTATCTTTATCTTTTCTTCTAATCTGGTATTAACTGTAACATCTGCTTTCACCAGATGGTAGTCTGACTACAAATAGACAGCTGACTCTGAAATGACTTCTTTGTAACCAGTAACTTTCCTTGTTTGCTCCATTTTTTATTGTGTCATTCAGTGTTTGTTTCATCCAGTGCCTTCTTACTTTCTTCTTTAATAAAATGTTTATAGTGAACACATCTGGGATGTTTCTGAGTTCTCTTTGATCTCTTTCCTTCCTTCTCAAAACAATATTCTGCAACCTCATTTTTTTTTTTGCTGTGTTTCTCAATACCCACTTTATTATTAACTTCACCAATGGTCAAATTATAATTTGAAGGATTTTTAAAAAACTTCCTCAAAGAATTTCTCTTACTTCAGTGTGTAAATTGTATTATTGTTTATAAGGTTATGTTTGTTTAATCATTTTAAATACTAAAAGGAGATGTGATCGATTATTCCATACATAACAAGTTTTTGATTGCTTTTGGGTACATAATCATTTCACTTCTTTATTCTTCTCTACAAGGAAAATATGTGATCTATCAAATCCCTTTATCTGTAACTGCTTTACATCTTCTTGTCTTATATATAGTATGAATGTCAATATGCCTATTAATCAGTTTTTCTTAGAAGTAAGTCCGCTCATTGGTCCTTGAATATTTATTATATGAGAGAATCTGTATATTTTTAAAGGATTTTAAATCTTTGGGTTTTTTAGGGCTTCTTACTAGGATTATCCTTATGTATGACACGTCAAATTGTTTGCTAAATCAAGGAGAGGGAAGGTTGGAAGGGTGATTCAAAATTTTAAAAATGTTTAAAACTGGTTTTACATGTAATTAAGAAAAGTAAATGTTATCTACAAGAGTTGCTTAAGGACAAAAGGGTCATTTTGTATTTTTTGGAATTTTCATCACCACTCTCCACCAATTGTGTGTGTGTGTGTGTGTGTGTGTGTGTGTGTGTGTGTGTGTGTGCATGTGTATATATATGTAACATATATACACATATAGTATCCATCTTTGTACCAAATACCTACTCTCTGAATTAGACTTGTGTTTGGACAATAGGCATATGATTTGCCACTACATACAGATTTGAAGATTTTCCTGGTCTGGTAGGATCCATAAGAGTTGGGAATTCACTGGAACTGCCTTTAAAAGTTATGGTTCTCTCAACTCTCATCAAAATAAGGAGTTTATTTCAGGAATCTCATTATATGTCATCATCTTTGCTAAGCAGGGAAGTAGAGGGAGCTTGAAGTGTCCCATAAGCAAGGAATTTTAGCAAATTTTATTGGTTTTCAATGATAGTGATTGTGATTTTGGGAGTCTTAAACCCTAGAAAAAACCTCTTGCTCTACAGATCTAGTATGGATGGTGATTTCCATGATGCTAAGTGATAGTTTTCAACTACAGGAAAAAGAAATGCCAGACTATATGTTGTCCCTTGTCAAAGCTCAGAAAGGATATCAGAATATCATTAACCTTTTATTCCATCTTGAGCTGATGTTTTAAAAATTAATTTCAAAGCAAACAAATAGGTAGTCATCTAATGTGTTGGGGTAATTAATACATTTTAATAAAAATGTTTTGAGGTAAACAGAGGAAGTGGTACCTCATTTCTACTCTGGCACATTCCATTTTGAGGTCAATAACTCCTTACTTTCAATTCAGATCTGCATAGGATATGCAAGATGTGAAAATTATGAATTCCTTCATATAGTTTGTTAAGCAAATTGAAGTCTACCTTATATATTATTACCTTCAATAGCCAAATGTCAGGCAAGAGTGACAGTTTACATTGGTTTTAGTTTGAGTTCTGATGGAAAACAATAGGATTAAAAATTTTAAATCTGTAAAGAACCAGCTTTCCAAACCTTTTGGGTCTAATCACTTCATTCTACAATTAAGGAAAATGAAGCCTATAGAAATAAAGTGATTTGTTTAGTATTACACCTAGTAAATATCAGAGGTGGGATTTAAACACAGACCTCCTGGACTTAACATTAGTCCTCAATCAGATACAATTGAATATTTTGTGTTATATGGTTTGATTCCTATGAGAGGTCTTATGATTTGAAATTTATGTGAGACAATAACTAGAGTACCTTTCTATGTTGTCTGTTTAAACCAGGGAAATAAGAAATTTTTATTCCTTTTTGAAAATGGCACCAAATTACCAATGTTCTTAGGGTTCTTGACTAAATTTTATCTCCTTTCCATACTCTTTTCCCCTTCATTAAAAAAGCATATCTTTGGGGAAGGGAAAGATCATTCAAAAGTGGGATAGATATTAATTAAAGATCATGGTCAAATCTTTTCCAGGAGGTAAGAATTCCATTTCAATGCAAGGCTGGACAAATATGCTTTGAATCCAGGTGCTAGGAAAATTTTTATCTTTAAAGGGAAGAAAAAAAGCTGCATGTTGATATATGCCATTTGGAATCCAAATACAAATTAGGACTATGTATAATGCTTGTAAAGAAAGGATTCCTTAAAAAGAATTTAGTATGCATTGGCATAGTACTTTAAGATTATACATTCAAGCAGAGATGCTGGTAGCTGGCAATGACTCCTATCAACTTTCACTCCCTCTGTCTTTTTCCTATGTTCTTATCCTAGGTTAGAGTTAGTGTAGTAGTGACTGAGAAGCTTGAGTAACCCTCATATATTTCTCCATTGTTCCCTTTACTCAATGGCACTTTGTAGTGCAGCATTGTTTTATGTTAAATTTTTAAGGATGATAAAACTTTTATGTATATGAGCTAAAAGACCTAAGAGCACTTTTCAGCTTCAGGTAATATTGTGTTGATCTCATTTCTGAGATTTGGATTCTTATCAGCAGTCTCAAAAGAATTCATCTTTGGATACTCAATGGTATAAGTGTCCAATTCCTCTGAACAATCTCCACTTCTAAATCTGACCTTTAGAACCTTCTATTTTTATTCATACTCATATTCAAAGCTGAAATATTTTGTTCAATTCCCTTTGTTAATTAGAAAAGTACTGTCCTTCATGTCCTTTCTGTATAAGTCTTGGTTGTTCTGTGCTTGTTCTATTCATTTAGCTTTCAAGTTGAAAGTACTCTCCTTGAACCTTGAATGGATTTTAACTTTGGACTTTGTCCAAAGAATTCTTTTTTCCCTCAGGCTAATAGATATTTATATCTTTTGCTTTTCTATCCTCTTCACTCCTGAATATATGCTCCCCTCCTTTCCTTCTATAGAACAATCCCTTTATAGCAAAAACATTTAAAAAGGTGAAAAAAATTTCAGCAAATCTAACAATACAACTACCAGTTATATTATACACCACAATCTACATCCATGACCCTCTACCTATTTACCTAGGCAGAGTAGTAATTTTCATTTCTATTCTTTAGGGCCAATTTTGATTTCTATAATTTCCTATCATATGTTTTGATTTTTTTTGAGGTTGATTATTTACCATATGGTTTTCTTTATCCTTCTCATTTCACTTTGTCTCTATTTATATGTCTTTCTATGGTTCTCTATATTTATCATAATCATTAATTATTATAATTTAATAATTAATATTCCATTAGATTCATGTGCCATATTCAATGTAGCCATGTCACAATTGATGCAGCTGCTTAATTCTCAAAGATTCTTCACTCTTTTGGTTTCCCTTAAAATCATTCATACTCTTCTTCTTCTTTTTTTTTTTTTTCATTCATAGTCTTCTTCACAATCCCTGAGTCACACATCTACAGAGTAGTCTATATCAACATCTTGAAATTATTTATACATCTAAAAATTGAAAGTATTTTTTTAAAATTTGAAGATGACACAAAGCAGGATTGGAAAGTTAGCACATTCATAGATGATTTCAGCTTTTTAGGGAATCTCTACACATTAAATTTTGTAAGATAAAATATAATAGGAATAAACCTAAAGTCCTACCTTTGGTTCAAAATATCAATTGTGAAAGTGGTAAGCACTGGGAATATAAAGAAAGGCAAAAGGCAGTTTCTGTTCTCTAGGGAGAAAACATGCAAACAAACAGGTTTTAAACAGGATAAATTGGGATAATCTCCTAGAGAAGATTAAGAAAAATTAGAAAAAATTTCTTGATGAAGGTAGGACTATAGGTGAGACTTCAAAGAAAGCCAGGGAGAAATAGAATTGCAGGCATGGAAGACAGCAAGTGAAAATGTCAGCAAGTATTATATGTGAGGAACGGAAAGGAGGCCAATGTTATTAGATTGCAGAACATATTGGAATGGTAATGTAGGAATACAATGTAAAAAGTCTATAAAAGTAGGAATGCTGCAGGTTTGGGTATCTTTAAAAGCAATGATTAAGCACTTACTATGTGCCAGGAACACAGCTAAGAGTTAGGGATACAAAGTAAGATCAAAAAAAGAAGTTAAAAAATACCTACACAATCCATACTTTCAAGGTCCTCATGTTCCAGTGGAAGTATTGTGAAGAAAAATTGTAGTTACACAATAATTTCTACAGAAAAACTCTTTGGGAGTTGGAGTGTTTTGTAAGTTCAACAGTTTGATAGGATGATCAGAAAAGCTAAGACAATTTTAGTCTATATCAAAGGGGGAATAATATACAAAGTGAAAGAAATGAAAGTGTCAGTACTCTACTCTGGTTACTCTATATACTGGACATCATCTTGAATGTTAACCATCACATTTTAGGAAAAGTCATTGACAATCTGAAACACATCTAAGAGAGAGCAACAAAATTGGTGAAGGGAATGGAAATCATGCCACACAAGAACTAATGGGGATATTGGTCAAAAGATTAGATTTAGATGGGGAATGAGAGCTGTCTTTTAGTATTTAAAACGCTTTTGTGTATGAGGATTAAATTTGTTCTGGTTTGCCCCAGAGGGTATGGTAGATCTAGCAACTGTGGTCAGAAGATGAAGAGAGGCATATTTTTGATTCAGTAAAATGAAAAAAATGTCATCACAATTAGGGTTGTCCCAAAATGGAATGGTCTGCTTCAGGGAGCAGTGATTTCCCAGCTATTGGAGATCTTTCTCTGAAGATTGGGTGCTTAGTTATTGAAGATGTATTCAGCTATAGGTTGGCTTGAATTTCTTTTTAAGAAATTATATCTTTTATTTTTATGTTTCATTTCCCAATTCAACCCTCCTCATACTCATTTCAGAGAGCAATGCCTTCTAACCAGAAGAGATCAGCATTATTGACTCTTCCCCTGCTGATCTTTGGTTTGGGGCTTCTTCTTTTGCGTTCTTTCTTGATCTTAGATGAATAAGTAGTAATCCCCGAATGAAATCTTAGATTAAGCAGTCCTGGCTCATTTGGGAGTTGATTGGAGGCAAAGGAAAAATTTCCAGCAACTATTCCAATATTGAACTGAAACAAAATGTCAAATCACCTACAAAATGGATAACCAAAACCAATGATTACCTTGCAGGTAAGCAAAAGAAATGTTGCCTTTCTCTAATAACAGTTACAGGGAATCCCAGCCTCTTTTTACTTGATTGCCCTTGAAGACTTCTTAAATTTTTCAGGGAAGTAAGACCTCAGTATTTCTGAAAGAGGAAATTGGGAGTGGGTGGGTGGGCATTTGTGTGTTTTCACTTTAGATCAGATGTTGGAATCCCATGATTTATAGATAATATATATCTTTCATATTTGATGATCTTGGTTGGCTTAATTGGTACAAATAATTTAGGAATATGATAACCACTTCCTATGATAAATAGTTAAGCTAATCTAATTTTGTCTAGAGCTCCAAGCAAGGGTATAGGGGTGGGAGTGTGTATGACTTATTATAGAGCTCTGCTAAGCTGGTGCTTCCTTAAAAGGTATTGAAACTTTCCTGGAGATTTAGTTGGTCAAGGAGACTAAAGCTAAATACCATTTATAGACTTTTCTTTGCCTAAATACAAAAGGCAACACCTGAGGAGTCAAGTGATTTTCTCACAGTCTATGACTAGCAGGCCACTACAACAAATAGATAGGGAAAGAAGCTGCATCCAACTTAATTAATACTGTATCTGTGCTGAATATCCTTTCCTTACCATGGCTAAATAAGCTTCCTTTTGTTGTCTGCCAGAAGGCTTTTTTTTTTTCCATTTTATCCCAGTTCTGAATCTGACCTAGTCTGAGTCAGCCTGGCTCAGAACACAATACTAGTGAGATCATAGCTTCATTTGAAAATCTGAGTATTTTCTAATGGCCTTATCTTAATTTTACCTAGGGCATTAGGTCTCAAATTCTAAATGGTGGTACCTGCTTTATAATCTTACCACCCTGAAAAAAATGTGGTTTTTTTCCTACTTTTCATAAAACAATCCCTTCAAATAATTTTCTTAGATCAAATTTTATTCTAATACAATTAAGCATTCATGACAACTTTATCATATCAAATTTCAAGCATGCAATGAAATTATTATGAACAAATTTATTGACAAAATACCTTTTCATTTTCACATTTTAAAATTTTAAAATAATAACCATAGTACTATTAATTTTATTTTGTATGGATTTGTATTTAGTGCAATTTTGTCAAAATGCAATATTTCGATGCTGCTTGATTTTAATTAAAAATAGAGATCAATATTTGTAATCACATAGATGTGGCAGAAATCTCCATCTCATAACACCAAGGTCTTAAAAATGGTAATAAAATGTGTATTATTCTATTGCTCTATAAGAAATGACCAGCAGGAGGAATACAGAGAGGCTTGGAGAGACTTACATCAACTGATGCTGAGTGAAATGAATAGAACCAGAAGATCGCTGTACACTTCAATGCTGTATGAAGATGTATTCTGATGGAAGTGGATATCTTCAACATAAAGAAGATCCAACTCACTTCCAGTTGATCAATGATGGACAGAAATAACTACACCCAGAAAAGGAACACTGGGAAGTGAATGTAAATTGTTAGCACTGTCTATCTACCCAGGTTACTTATGCCTTCGGAATCTAATACTTAATGTGCAACAAGAAAATGGTATTTACACACATATATTGTATCTAGGTTTTATTGTAACACATGTAAAATGTATGGGATTGCCTGTCATTGGGGGGAGGGAATGTAAGGAGGGGGGATAATTTGGAAAAATGAATACAAGGGATATAATATTATAAAAAAAATTACTCATGCATATATACTGTGAAAAAAATTCTAAATAAAAATAAATAGATAAATAAAAATGTGTATTATTTTGTTTGACTAAAAAAAAAAAAAAAAAAAAAAAAGGAAAGTATTAGAAAACTTGAGTTCCAATTCCTGCTTTGCAGCTTCCTCAGTATGGTACCTGGGGCAAATCACTGGAATAGCAGCTTCCTCTTCCATTCATGAATAAGCATCAGTTCTGTATCTCACAGGGTTATTTTGATGACCAATCAAAATAATATGTGTGAAAGCACTCTCAAAACCATTTGGCACTATACAAGTAAGGTATTATCATTATTTTTATGATTAAGTAAGCCAAAAGGGTAGACATATAGTGAGTCTGAATAGGTTTTGGCATGCTACTAATGATATTTGCATTCAATAAGTTGCATAAAAGACATCATGGAGAGTAGATGTATGAGTAGAAAAGGAGTGGAACTGGTCATGTTGTCAGAATGAAAGACAATAGATGGATACAGCAGGAACCACTGGTGCTCCTGAGATATTGAGAGAACCAGAGGAGGGCCTGCATGTAGGATATTGGATAGATCTTGTATGAAGGAGTCATGATAATCCTTCAGCTATAATTGCTCAGGATGAGAAGGCATGTCAGGCTAGTGATTTGTACTAGTAGAGGGAGTACCCACAGTTATCAAATCACAACCATATCAGTGTACCAGAGGAAAATATCATCAATAGAAGCAACCCAATGTGACAGGCTTTTTTGTAGGCCTGTGTGTATAGCCATTTAAGATTCCTTCCTGGGCTGTGGTCCCAACTGGAAGTTAAAGTGTAGGAATTTTCAGCTGTGAATGTTAATTTGAGCAGCTGCAAAATATAAAGGAAAGACAGTAAAATACCATGTGAGGTAAAAATAATGGGTTTGAATGGTATTGGACAAGAAGATTGGTATCAAACACTGCCAGCTCTATCCATTAATCAAGACTATCTTTAATTAACCTGCCTGCAATCAAATGCTACACATTTCAGGCTTCCAGCTCAATTGAAATCCAGTGGAAATGTTTATTTTTGCCACTGGCTTGTGTAATTTTCTGCCAAATTATACATATAGTAGGCTGGGGCAATGATGGTACTGATTTTAAGTACCAACACTTATGGTCCAAGTTAAAAGTGCTCCATACTATAGTATGTGATATAGAAATTTACTGTATATCTTGATCTGCTTGATATTAAAATATTATTTCCCCTAAAATCAATAGTACAGCAACTATAAGAGATCATAGTTACTTGTATATACAATTGCAATCTGCTTTTCAATCAATGATTATTACTGGAAGGTGGATTTCCTGTTTGGTTTTTGTTTATGAAAGAGTAGGTAAATGTCTTGGCTGTTAATAATTATAGCTAGCATAGTACTTAAAAAATATTATATCCTTCAATCCTCATAACATCCTAAAAAGTAAGTGTTATTACCTTCTTTTTACAGTTGAAGAAATTGAGGCAAACAAATTAAATGACTTTATTCAGGATCATATTGCTAGTAAGTGTCTGACATCCTAGCTTCCTAAACAGCAAGTTTTAGCTGTGTGTGTGTGTGTGTGTATGTGTGTGTGTGTGTGTGTGTGTGTGTGTGTGTGTGTGTGTGTGTGTGTACAGGAAAAAAACAAATGAATTCTGGACTTTTGTTTGATTTTGTTTTGTTTGATGTTAATAATGCCTTGTAAGTGTTAATATTTTTAATTAATACCAATATTCCATTTTATTATTCATAGAAAAAGTTAAGCTTAATTTCTTTTTAGTTATTTATCATGGCAAGACTCATCAGGGAAATTCAATACTTTGCTGAGTACTGATAGGTACAAATATGAAAGTAAAGATTGTTCCTGACTTCAGAGTTCACATTGTCCTTGGTGGAGAATGGTGAGAGTGGTATATATAGTCAGATTAAGGGGAGTGCTAACTAGGGAAGAATGCTCTGGTTTGGCAAGATAAAGAAATGGTGAGTAGAGTCATAATAGAGTGAAAGAAGTAATTATTTTTCTATTATATTAATAACCAATTATTACATTATACTTAAGGCTTCTCCCTACCCCCGCCCCCATTTCCTTAATTAAAAATCAGCCCTTGTAAGTCAGTCTCTGAAGGACATTGCCTACATTCTCTAGGAACATGCTCCTGGATCTTGAGTTAGAAGACCCAACCAACTAGAAGACCATACTTCTATTATGAGTGTAAGCAGAATCTAAGCTAAGTAAATCCCAGTAACAAAGCACTAAGCCCTTGTCCTTGTTCAGTCTCCATTGGACTTTAGGGTAAGCTAACTCATAAAGAAAAAAAACCAACCAGAGTTGTCTGGGTAGGGATGGATTCCTTTGTCCAGATTGCTGGAGGCATATGAGTCTCATGATAAAAGCTTTGTTCTAAACTGGAGGAGCAGGAAATGATGAGGGGGGTCCTGAAACTCCCATTCTCTTTCTCAGACTTTGGGGGGAAAACTTGAATAACTCCCTCAGAGAAGCTCTCCCCTGAGAGACCTGCCCCAGGGAATCAAGATAAACTGGTTTCATTCTGTTATCTGGGTGGGACTAGTTGAGTCCAGGACCACTCCTACTTAGCTGGAGATCTAGATTTCTATCCAACTCTATTGAGTTGGAGATTAGTCCAGGGACACTCATTCAAATGGAAAATCTCTATTCACTTCCCAAAATGTATGATTCCAGATCAAACTGCCTCCCCCCCCAGCCTCTAGCCAAAACTTCAGTTATAAAAAGAATCAGCTTGGAGCTCATTCATTGCAGAGAACCTAACATGCCATGACAAGGAACCTCTCTCTTCTTGGCATAGCTGCAACCCTCTGCCCACTGAAAAGATATTCTCTTTTAAGCATTACTCCTTCTTTATCTCTCTCACATATTTCCGTAACAGGACCCTACTCCTATTTACCTCTCTGTTGGGATTTCTCTGCTAGATCTTTACTTCTCTGTTGGGACCTCACCACTAAAAAAGTTAGCCTGCAAAAGCTGACTTCTTAGTTCTACTAATAGACTTATTTTGCCAGTTTAACTTTTTGGGTTCTTAAATTCATTTGGGAAGGACCTGTACCAACCAGAAGGGTTGCGCCAAACCTCATGAAAGATACTTAACCCATATCCTCTTTAATAGACCCACCCACTTATTAATTATTCATCAATCAGGGTTGATTTTCACCTGTCAGGGGCACCTCCTTTTCCAAAGATATGTAAGACTTCAGTGATCTCCATGGCTTTGTCTTTGGTTACCATGAGAAACCACTGATCATCAATTTATTGACTATCAGCTAGCCTAATTAATAAATTGATTATTAATTACCTAAAAACACTGTCTCTTAGGCTTTTCATTTATCTCAGGAGTATACTATGTTTTCCTTCTTCCTCTTTTTCTATCTCCCCTTCTGGTAGCAGTTCAGTGGCCAGTGGATAGAATACTCAGTGTGCCTAGAATTAGGAAGAATTAAAATTCATCCTCACACACTTATTAGCTATATGATCCTGAGCAAGTCAGTTAGCCTCTCCCTATTTCAGTCTCCTCATATGCAAAATAGGAATAGTAATAATATTGTCTATCTCTCATGGTTGTTGTAAGGGTAAAATGAGTTATTATTTGTAAGCACTTAACTTACATACTTTCTAAATCTCTCTCTCTCTTTCTCTCTCTTTCTCTCTCTCTCTCTCTCTCTCTCTCTCTCTCTCTCTCTCTCTCTCTCTCTCTCTCTCCCCTTTTTCCTTTTTTTTTTTTTCAGACAACAAACGTAAACAATCAAAATAATTGCCACATTTAGATTTATTGCAATTTTGGTTCCAAAGAACAGAAGATGAAACATTTTCCTTCTCTCTAGAAAAATGGAAGTTTATAGCTATGGAATATCATTTATGCTTAGAGATATAGTCTTTTGGGGGATTGATTATGCTTAATTGTTTTTCTTCAGTATAGAGGTGAGATGGGGTCTTGGGGCAATATTGGCAAATTATTGTGGTATAAGAAACAAAGAACATCAATAAAACTAAAAATAAATGTTATCGTCCTCAAACCAGCTCCTCTTGCCTTCCTCTTTTTGTTAATGATATTACCATACAGCCAAGTCTCCAGGCTCATGACTTCAGAGTCATCTTTCATCTTTGATTTTTACCTCTCCCTTGATCCCCACTATTCAATTAAATTGCTAATGCTGTTGATTTTGCCTCTGAAAATTTCTCATACTTATTCCTTCCTTTTCATTGCTACTGCCATTATCTCAGTTTAGATCTTTGGTGCATCTCAGATCAACTACTGTAATAACCTTATTACTCTTCTCCCTGCCTAACATTTCTCCTCCCTCCAATCAATGTTTTTAAGTAGCAAAATTTCTTGATTACCAGTCTAGGATTTTTTTCTCTTCTATTTTTTTTCATGAACTTAAAACACCAAGCAAAAAAGATTATTAACATTTACATAGCAGAACACTAATAGAAAATTTGTTAATACATGTAAAACTGTGCATCTTCATTTCCTACCACTTGCTTAAAAAAAAAAAAAAAACTTTTAAAATAATATATAGATCTTTTCAAAACTGTTTCAAAACTGCTAGACTTTGCTTCCTTCTGTACTTCCTTCTATTCCATTCTGTGCAATTTTTAAATGTGTTAAAATAACCTATATTTTTGTCATCACTACTGCTAACCCCTCCCCCTCTGCTTTCTCCCTGTGCCTATTTCCCCCTATGGACCAAGATAAGAAAAATAAAAATAAACAAACAAAAAGTCTTTGAATAAAGGAACATATTTTAAACAAAACAAATCTAAGCAGTGTCCATATCCAAAATCATACAACAAAGTTGTCACTCTGTCAACTGTGACAGAGTTGAGTTAGTGGGGGGAAGAGTGGCTAGAGAAAGCCCTAGGTGGAAGTGGAAATTAAAACAACTACCTTTCAGCATAGCATGAATTCCAGCCATGAAAGGGTTAAATCTTTCAAGGCTTGATTTCTGTCCTGGGAAAAGTTATATAGTAGGACCAAGTAAGCTGTATCACATAACAAGGAATTATTAAGGAATCATTAGGGATATAAATCAATATATAATTGAAAGTTTTTAAAAGCTTCTGGTCATATGGTGGAATCAAGATAAAACAATGGACAGTCATTGTCCTCTATTGAAATTCTTTTAATGTTCATAGAAATTTTTAAAAGGGTCCATTGGGTGGATCCTTTGTAGTGAGCTTATAGGAGTAGATGGACAAGAGTCAAGTGATAAGTTCCTGGGTTGAGATAAGCATTGATAAATATTCATTAATTCAAAGATAAATTTGAGTATTTATCACATTTACATGAATCATGTATGGAGCATATATGTCTGAGGACAGCAATTTTTTACAATGAAAGGAGAATTAAATCTTGGCTAAGAGGGACTGGTTTCAAATCCCAGTTCTTCCATTTGCAATCTGTGTGACCATAAACAAGTAATTCCAAGTGCACTGGTCCTTAGTTTTCTTGTCTTTAAAGTGACAAGTTGAACTCAATGACCTTTAATATACTTTTCTGCTCTATATATGGTATTCTGCCCTCTTCTATTGTTTCAAGTTTCTGGGGAACATGGCCAGTGACTTTTTTTTTATTCAGAATCTGAAACAGTCCTTCCTTTGTATATAGTGACTACTTAATGAATCATTGTTAAATTATTATAAATTCTGCCTATATTCAGGGCCCCCTCCCAACTCTATCCTGCAGGCTTTCCAGAATCCAGTTTCTCCTATTTTTAGATTTTTCCTTCTCTCTGACTCCTATTTCTATCCTCTGAGTCTTTGAACATCTCCAGATGATGGAGGCCAGGATGAGCTGATAGAAAATTTAGATAGTTCATTAGTCTGATTATAATTTGCTTTGGAACATGTGTTGGTAGAAGAACAAAATAAAGTATAAGAAACAGTTTTATGGATGGACACCAGCCTTGGAGTCAGGAAGTCCTGAGCTTAAGCTATAACTATAATATATATTATCTGTGTGAACATAGACAAATTTTGACCTCTAGATACCTCAGGCAACTCTCTAAATATATTATATTAAAACTATAAATTACAAAAGAGGTGGAGATCTAAAATGGTGAGGGAATTTCCACACCAGATAGTACTCCATACCACTGAAATTAGAAATGAGAATAAAAAACTTCTAAACATTCTTTCTATTGCCAAATCTTAACAAATTGTTGCATATGAACACAATAAAATAGTATTTTGTTATTATAAATAAACAAAATTATGAGGGATTCAGAGAAGCATGGAAAAACTTAGATGAATTTATGCAATGAAGAATTAGTAAAATAATTCACATAATTACTATAACATTGTGAACAAAAGGAATAATAATGAATAATGTATAATTATAATGATTAATTTTAGTTCTAGATTACAGATGAAAAATGTATTTCCTTCCTTTTGTTGAGGACTTAGAGCACTATGGGAGTAAAATGCTACATACACTGTCAGACAGGATTTTTGTGTAACTCTGGTTTCAATTGTCTTTTTGCTCATGTTATAAGAGGAGTCTCTGGTAGTTGAAATGGGGGAAGGCATATTTGGAAATTATAATGATAGAAAAAGCAAAAAGATTCAAGAAAACCTGAAAAAATAGATTTAATCATGAGTTAATTATATAGGCATTTATATTCATTGCAGATAAGTAATATTTTCTAGGAAGATGTGTGGATCAGGGAACATCTGAATCTAGAAGAAACTTGGCATTTTCCCTGTTTTTTCCCCATTTCTTCTTTGACATATGCTATAATCTTCTCCATAAAATATGTTCACATTTTCTTCAAAAATAAACACAATTATGTTCCAAGAATGTGATAGAGGCTTAATGATCTTTGTAATGCTTGATATAGCTACAAGTCCCAGCCATGATTGTTAGCTAGGCAATATTGATAGAAATTCATGCATTAAGATTAAATTTACAAGACCTCTGGTGTGATTACAGCATAGAGTTATTTCATGCTTCTTCAGAATTTTAGAAAATAGTTCCTGAGCCAAATTGCTATTAGTTTTAAAATTATTGAGACATTCATAGAATATACTGAATTTCTCATTTGGGATTTAATAAATGAAATATATATTTGTACTGAAAAAGGAGAACAATGCTAAAAAAGATGGGATCCTAATTTCGTCTGAATAGGTTTCCTCACTTTTTGATTTTACTGTGGTTTCCTTTTTTTATTCGTAGTTTATCTCTTTGACTTACCATTTTCACTTTGAACTTCATTCAATAAGCCTCCTCCACTCCCTATCCCCACTCTCCTACTCTTTCCTTTTGAGAAGTATAGACTTAAATTCCTTTTGGCTTTTTGAGAAGTACACTGGGGAAGAGGTAAAAATGCCTATTGGACTTATCATTTGATGTTTGTGAAGAAGGAAAGACTTTCTTTTTTGAAGTACTTTAAAAATCTCATTATTTGTATTGTAGGGAAATGGGCTCTATCATCATTTTCATCTTCATTGTTGTCATCTTTACCATATAGTTATAAGTTTAATATATATTAATATGCAAATGTTTTGTGTACACAATTTACGGAAATATAATTGTATATACAAAACATTTGCATATTAATATATATTAAATATTAGATATAATATATTTCTGTACATATATACATATTATGCACACACATATACATATGTGCAGTGTTCTGCTGCTGAGGTCAGTGCTATCTGTAGCCATTTAAATTTGAATGGAAATACTATAGCAGGATTAAGAAGAAGTGGGATTGCTTCTGTGCTAGAAGAGGGGTTGTTACTATGAATTAGATACATTATTTTCACTGAAATACCAGCAGTGGTCACTACTTCCAAGTCATATACAGTTTCTTCTTGACTGAATAACTTAAACAGTTTCACTAAGACTGCTTGGCACAGTGTTTACATAGTTTACATAGTGTGTACATAGTTGATGTTTAATAAATGCTAGTTTCCTGACTGATAGGTAGAAGGCAAGATACTCTTAGGAATGCTTCTGGAAATATATAACGAAGCATCATTTTGCTTGATCAGATATGCAACCTGAACTGTTTCTGAATCACCTCCAAGAAAGTTGACTGCTGGCTCCCTTGAGTCTGAGTACCAAGCACAGTCATAGTTTATGAAATGTCTAGAAGGGAGAGATAGACAAATAATTACCCCATTATATGGAACCCTTTTTGCTCATCTAACTCTATTTCCTACTGCCTGTCTTTCTATTAGATCAGAATAACAGAAAGTGCAGAGCACAGAAGGGAAGGTTTTATGATACCCCAATAGTCTTATAGAAGTCCTTTCCTTCCTGGAAGGGATTACTTGAAAGGAGTAATCCCAGCAGTATTACTTGGATCCATTCTTTTGATTCATTCTAGAATAGTAGAACTATAGATTTAGAGGTGGAAGCAACTTCAGGAGACTTTCTAGTGCAACCCCCTTTACAAATAAAAATATCTGAATTGACACAGATATCAGTGCTGTAACCAGTCTTACATCAGCCAGCAATTAAATTTGCTTTCCCATCTCTTTACACACCATAAACTAAATGCCACTTCTATACATTAATTGGTGGTGTAATTATCCACAAAGCATCTTTGTCTGGAGCCTTTGTGGCAACATGGGGTTTACCTAATTACCATGCTAACAAAGCTCCCTTTTGGTACTGCTGCTGGCTTTGTTCTTGACATGAGCATGGATGAGGATATTGTGGAAAGTTGTTTTCCATCCTCCTTTGCAATATTTTTCTTCTTTAAAAAAGTCAAGCCCATATAATTTTACATGGGTTCAGGTAATTCTTCCCAAAGGGATGGGTATTTACATGTCTTTGAATAATGATCTCTCCCAAGAGGCAATTTCCTGTGTCTTAAATAAACAGCAGATGTCGAATGTGAGGTAGCTGGAGATGGAAAGGGATGTGCTTGGAAAGATGAGAGCCTATTTATTGTTAGGTTAGCTAAGGGACTGAACAGGATGTTCAGTGAGGTGGAAGAGATTAGAAAGTTACAGTATCATTGGGCACTTCCACTGTTTGTACTTAATAATAATGATGATAATAATACAACCCAAATAACAACACACAACCTTCACAGCCTTTGGGATGTGAGGGGTATAAAATATAGCCTTGAATAAAGAAAAAATTCTCCTGTAGCATGTCATGACTTCCCCCTTTTAACCAGCAAACAGAAGCTAAGCCCTGAAGAAGTAAAGGTCTTATAATCAAAGCTTTAGACTTTAAGAACAAAAGAATATCAAAGATCTTACTGATGCATGGTAGGAAAAAATTATCTCTAAGGAAACCAGGTTTTTATAGATTCAAACAGGTGAAACATGTTCACTGACTAATTCTCTTAAACCTCTGAATTGTCACATTCGGTGCCATCTGAAGCTTTCTGGTGATTTTCCAGGCCTCCCTTCTAGCACATTACTCATTACTGTGATCTTCTCTGAATATTTCACAGGCATAGAAAACTGGAGTTGGCGCCACATTAGAGAGAAAGCCTCACAATCTCTGTATCAAATGGCTGTGGAAAAGGACACTTAAAGAGAGATTAGATAGGGCTGCTAGATACTTTACTCAGCACTTTTACATACTTTATCTCATTTGATCCTATCACCGACACTGGGAAGTAGGTGGAAAGGACATTATTTATCCTCATGTTACAAATGAGGAAACTAAAACTCAGAAAAAGTAAGTGACTTGTGAGGTTCCATGTCTAGAATAGCAGAATCCATCCCAGAATTCAGGTCTTTGGCACCTGAACCAGGGTTTTTTCTATTGTTCTGTCTTTGTCTTTGTCTCTGTCTCTTTTCCTTTGTTCTCTCTCACAGAGCAAAAGGCCTGAAATCAGCAACACGAATTCAAATATGGCCTGAGATAGTTACTAGCTATGTGATTGAAGTAAGTCATATAACCTTTTTATGCCTCACTTTCCTCATCTGTAAAATAGAAATAATAATAGTACTTACCTCCCAGAGTTATTGTGAGAATAAAATGAGGTAATAATTGTAAGACACTTAAAACTGTGCTTGGCACATAGAGAGCAGCATATAAATATAACTCTTTTTCCTGTCTGGGAAAACCCAGGTTTCTAATATTTGTATAGAAATCAAAATTTCATGGTGGGGAGAAAAATAGTTCATTTACTAGAATTGACTATAATATTGTGTTAATAAACACCTGTCCACCTGTAAGAAGTGATATAAAATGGCCATTACCTTTAAATATGGCAGGATGCATTTTTAATAGGTTCCATAGTTAGCAGATGATAATTTAAAGGCTTACATAAAACAAAATGCTTTTAGGACCCCTGGCAGAGTCCCTGTAGAACTATAGCTACAATCCAAGGTAACTGTGGAAGGAAGGACAGCTGACTTGAATGGAAGTAGAAAGCATATACAGTATATAAAAATGAAACATGCCAAGCTAAGGTAGAAACAGAAAGGAATTTTAAGATTTTTTTTCTCTCCTGTATCTAAAGAAATATTTAAACATTAATCTCAGAGTATTTTTGTTTATCTCAATATTGGAGTCCCTGCAAGATAACACAGTTGCATTTGCCCCCTAAAGTGTTAGGGGGGCTTTTGCTTCCTGACAGTCACTTGTCATTTTTTAAAGGGGATTTTTAGATTCAATTCTAAAGAATGAATATGGAAAATAAGACTGGGTGAAGTAAGGTAGAATGAATTGACTTTAGTCTGAGGAGAAAGCTTAATAGAGCAATCAGATTTTCAAGTTGCATTAGCACATCTTTGAAAGGTAAAAAGCCCCAAATCTAGTATTAAACTTTTAAAAGCAGGCTTTGAAGGAATGCAAAATTGGTTAAGAATCCTTTGAGCTAGAAGGAAAGGAAGAGACTCTGTTATATTATTCATTCCAGGAAATTTTAAGGCAGCTTATTTTCTCCTCAGCTAGCTTATTTTAGTTTTAATGAGCATTAAGTACTATATCAAAGAGGAAAATAATAAACCTCTAAATGTCAGCCTGAAAGAAGTCATTATATTCCCATAAGCAACTGTAAAGTTGGAAAGATAATTCAAGATCTACAAAACTGAGAAACATTTTGAAAAATTAAAAAAGGGAACCTGATAAGAATTGTAGGAAATTATGTAGACTTTTAAAAGGTTCAAATAGTATTTAAAGGAAAAAAGAGTCTTAACTATCTATTCAACTCACACTAATGAGAAATAATCTTTTCCTTTGGAGAATATTTTTGAATTAGAAACACAAGATAGGAGTAAGAAGAGAAATTGATCTTCTTATGTCTGTCTTTAAAAATAAAAATGAACATTTAGGGAACTGACTTATCTGAGTTGATTGATGGTTTGGAAAGTAAATTTTCTGACTTGCAAATGATACTAAATTAGGAAGAAAAGCAAACATACAAAGACCGATTCAATGAGCTATAAGAGGACATAAATCATTTTAACACCATGGCTAACAAATGGTGAATTCACTTTGAGTTCAGATGAAAGGGAAAAAAATATTTATGACAATAAGGGAAGTTTCTACAAGTGAAGAGTATCAAAACATTTCAAATGCAGGGAGATTCTGGGCTGATTAAAAAAATCCCTCATAGTGGGCAATTAAAAAAAACAAACAAACATTATTTAGAGAAAACAAAAAGGTATAATTTAAGAAGAGGGAATCTACATTAAAAAGAAAGGAACATTCTAAGGAGTCAACATTTTACTTAAAAGAAAGCTGGAATATATTGACTAGAAGGGATAGATTTACCAGAGAGATTTAAAGCAGACATTTTCCAATCTTGAACACTAGGGCTTTTCTTTATTATTAGTAGCTATTTTGGTTTTTTGTTGTAATCTTTTTTGTTCTCCATGGATTGGATTGTTTTTCTATTTTCCCATTGTCCTGAATTTGAGGGGATAATTTCAGAGTATGGAGATATAATCAATCTTTCCTTTTTACTCTCCAACATTTAGCAGCAAGTACTCCTTAAATGGATCTTTATTCAGTAAGCATTATGTCCAGATCGTTGAAAAATGAAAGAACATCCCCGAATATAACTTATATGTACAAAGGGGGAATATTGAAGCTTATAGTATAGCTTTACAGATTCCAAGATGATGAAAGAAGGCTTGGCTATCTCTGATGGTTCTCTGGACTTGTGATGAAATGCATCCTCCAATTTTCATCAGCTTTCCTCTTCAGCAGCCTAATATCTTTGTCAGAGTATGATTTGAGACTGAGAAGCCTCTGTCTATAAAAGAAAAAACCCCAATTCTACTATAACTTATCTCCAAAGCCTCATTTTTAACATGTTCATAAAGATTTTGAGAATGCTAAATGGGCCAAGATACAGAAATGGTTGAGCTAGTGGACAGTCTTTCTAAAATTGTGATTGCTCTTTTGGGCCATTTAACCTAGGCACACATTCAACACTCTCAGTAACCTTAAACACATAAGTCTACTATCTGAATAGGAGGGATGTACTTGATAGTTTCTCATAATTAGCTTAAGGATGATGAGCAACTTTAGAATATAGTTGTTATTTTAGGAGAGTCTACCCAGTATAGGTGCTAAGGATTATGATCTTGGGAGAAAGTATGGAAAGTATGGACCACCCATAATAGAAATGGGCTAGAGTTCTTCTGATTCTTGTTGTAGTATTTCCGTATATTTCTTCTTTCCTATCCCTAATAACTCTTCTACTTTAATTCTGCTTTTTAACTTGCCTTGCAATTACTTAACCTCCCCCCATCTATGGATCCTTCCCTTCTCTTCTCCCCCCATCCTTTTCTTCTCTTTTTATCCATGCCCATTAATCTACACACCTTATCCCACTCCTATAACTCTAAATATCCTCCTGTACCCCAATTTATCTTATTCTACTCTTTCCCCCTTCTTTATCCCTTTCCCCTTAATCTACATATATTGTCCCACTAACAAAACTCTAAAAATCCTTCTGTATCTCACTTTATCCTTTATGCCTTACCCATTAATCTATGCACTTTGTCCCACTCCCATGAATTTACACATCCTTATATACCTCACCTAATCCTATTCCCTTCACTCATCCTTCCCCCCCTTTGTTTCTTTATAGATTTTGCTATACCCTTTACGGTATATATGTAATGTTGCCCATTTAAGTCATTTGTGATGTGAGTAGATTTTCAGAACTAGGAGCCCCTCCTTCCTCTAATGCCTCTGTGAATATTCTTCCTATTTTTACCTTTTTCTTGACAGTTTTGCTTTTTTAAAGTCAGATCATATTCTACTTTGCCCCAAACTTTCTTTTGAGCTATCCACTTACTGATATCAGTATTAAACACATGGTATACATTTTCATGTATAAAATACAAACAAGTTATCCATGTTAAGTTTCTTAAAATTAATCTTTGATCTTGGCTCTTATATGTTAAACTTTCTATTAAGTTCAGATTGTTTCTTGCACTATTATGTTATGTTTCTTTTTTATAGTCACAATTTTCAGGGAGTCCATTTTCTCTTTTTGGTCTGTTCTTTAGCTCTGCTGTTTTTCTTATATTTCACATTTTTTTTCTTTTTTTTCATTCTTTATATTCTGTTTTGTTATTTCTTGGTCTCTTACAGCTTCACAAATAGTTTCCCCTTGACCAATTCTAATTTTCAAAGAATTGTTTTCTTCTTTAAGACTCTGCATCTACTTTGTTAAACTTTTTTTTTTCATAATCTTGTTTTTCTTGGATGATTTTTATTTTTTATTTTTTCTCAATCGCTCTCATTTGATTTTTAAAGTCTTTTTTGAGTTCTATAAATTCTCTCTGGGCAGAGAGCCATTTATCATTACTTTTGGGGTAGAATTTTTTTTTTTTTTTACTTCACTGTCCTCCTCTGAAGATGAACCTGGATCTTCCCTATTCTCATAATAAGTTTCTATGGTTGAGTTCTTTCTTCTTTGCATGTCCATTTTTTAAAATGAGAAATATTAGTATAAACACTTCTAATCATGGGGTAGAAGAATGGTACCTCTATTTTCACTTTAGCTCTTCCTTCTGACCTGGAACTCCAAAGCAAGAACTCCACCCTCCAGCAAGTACTGGCAGCCAGCAATGAACCTGTTCCATTGCCTCTGCACTCACTAGGTATGTTGGTTCCTTCTCATCCATGGCCACATCTCAGCAGTGTGGGTGGGCCTGTTGTTCCTAATGGGCAGATGTTCATTCAGTCTTCCCAGATTCAGAACATCAACTCTACATGCTGTCTGGGAGATGAAAGTTTCTGTGATTCCTCCTGAAGCTCCAGTTAAAGCCAGTTAGGTCCAGGGCTCTCTACTTAGTATTCTGTGGAGTTAGCCTGGAGGTACTTGTCCTTCACATTGGTTGATCCCCAGTCTGTGGGCTTCAGATATTCTTTTATCAGGAGCATCTCTGTTCTGCCCCAAATCTTGATTTTTCACTAGTCTATGTTCACCCTGAGGAGCAAATTTGTTCTATTTGTGGGGAAAATCTGGAGAGATTAAAATTTATTGTTTTACTCCACCATCCTCCCAGAATTTTTCCTTCCCAGAATTTTTCCCTCCGGACTAGGTTTCTTAATCAAAATTAGTGAGAATCAAGTGATTCACTCAAATTTAATAGGCATGCAGACAGGATTTAGCTCTTCAGAGTACCAATGAAAACCATTAATTTATCTATAGAATTAACCTTTAAAAAGCCTAAAAAGAAGCAGAGTACACAGTTTCCTATATTAGATTGTGGGATTTAGGGAAAGATCCTATCTTCATATTTCATCCTCTATTAGTCAGTGGTCTGAATTCCTATCATGTATTCCTTTATGTTTAGAAGCATTTTAGACATTTTAGATCTCTTATTAAAATGTATTCACCTGATAGGTAATATATATTACCTCATCCATTTTATAGATGACAAATCTGGGGCCAAAGTATCCAGTGTTGAACAAATAGTATTCATCAGAAGCAGGATTTGAATTCAGGTTTTCTAGCTGCAGAGCCAGGGCACTTTTTCTTATACTAAGGTTCTTTCTTTTTTTGTGTGTACTCTTGCAGAATATCCCCTTTAAATCTAAATGGCAGTGCTCAATAAATGCTGTTTAGTGATAGAAGAAACTTCTTGGATCTCCATGTGAAAGTGAAATGCACTGGCCTGCATTGTTTGACTCACTGCTGTTCTGGGAATGGGTTGGGGCTGGGGTGGGGGAGGTGAGGAGAGAAGGGCAAGGAGGGAGTATTTAGGTAGTGAGTTATCTATTTAGATTTATTATGTTACTTTGTGCTAAAAAGCTAAATGGGGCAACTGCAAGTAAGAAGGGCAGAGGAAATATTTTAAATTTGCCTTGAAGCACTGCTTCATATAACTGTAGTAACCAGGGCACCTTTAATAAAGTTAGTTTTCAGTGTCCCCAGCTTCCCCTTTCTTCATGCTTTTCTACCTTTTCCTCCTCCTGCCCTTGAAGTCCTTTCTTCCTTATTCCCCAACTTTCAGAAGTCAGAATTTCTATATTCTAACCTGTTCTCTCTCTCTCTTTCTGTCTCTTTCCCTATCAAAATTTGCATTCTGGTATATTTTTATTATTCATTTACTTCTGGATGTGAGTTTTAATTTAGTTATTACTTTTTTAGAGTACTTATGTTTTAATTATTATGTGAAATGAAAGTTCTGATCTTAGAAAAATGTCAAAGATTAGCATAAGACACAAAGGGTCTGGGAGAAGGGACAGCTTCCCAGTGCCTCTTTTACAAATCTTACCTCATTTCAGACAACAACTTACTACAACTATATTTAAAGAGAATAATTGTGGAATAATTCTAAGCATGAAGCAACAGACTATAAAGTATAAAAGGTAGACTAAAGTGGCTAATTGGGGACAAAGTTCCTGGAAAAGCACAATTATAAAACTTATAGATAGTAATAGCTTCTTCAAATAAAATCCATCTTTATGGATTTAAAATACTGAAAGGACTCTTGATTATGCACTGACTATAGTTTAGAAGAAAGAATTCTGATTTCAGGATGCCTAGGTCCTCAATATTGGTGTGATTTTGAGTGACTTATATAACCTTTCTGATAGTTAGTAAAATGGAGAAAGAAGAGTGGAATGGATACCAGTTTTTTTAGGTCACTTTCTGTTGTGATTTTTGATGAGAATAATTGATATTTATTACAGTGATTTTTAAAAATTTTATTATTATTTTCAGTTCCCAATTCTCTTTCTTCCTCTATCTCCTCCCTCATTTATTAAGAAGGAAAGAAAAACAATACCAATTATACATATGAAGTCGTGCAAAACATATTTCCATATTAGAAATGTTTCAAAAAAAAAAAAGCAAGTAAATTTTTTTTAAAAACACTTTGATCTGCTCTCTGAATCCATCAGTTTTCTATTTGGAGGTGGACAGTAATTTAACATCATGAGTTTTGGGGTGTTGTAGAATATAGTATTGATTAATTACCACGTAATGTACAGTGGATTATCTTTACAATATTGTTGTTACTGAGTAAGTTCTTTTCCTTCTCATTTCAGTTTGTACCAGTTCTTACATCTTTCTACATTTCTTTTATGTTAGATAACTTTCCTCTTTCTTCCTCTCTCTTCCTCCTTCTCCCAGAGCTTCCCTCTTTCATATTCTTTGAGTCTTGAGACTCCATCTAATTGCCCTAATGATGATAAAGTTCTTCAGGTTGAAATGTATTATCTTTCCATATGCAAATATAAACAGTTTAACCTTATTAAATTCCTTATGATTTCTAATCCATATTTATCTTTTTATTCTTTTCTTGAAGTTTGTGTTTGAATGTCAAATTTTCAGATTTTTTTTTCATCAGAAATGCTTGAAAATCTGCTCTTTAATTAAGTATCTATTTTCTCTTCTGCAGGATTATATTTAGTTTTGCTGAGTAGGTTATTCTTGGTTGTTACTATAGTTTCTCTGTTCATTGGAATATCATATTGCAAGCTTTCTACTCCTTTATAGTGGTATCTGTTAATGTTGTGTGCTTCCAACTGCGGCTCCATAGTATTGGAATCATTTCTTTTGGTAACTTGCAGTATTTTATCATTGTTCTGGCTGCTCTGGGATTTCACTATAATATTCTTCAGAATTTTCATTTTGGCATTTCTTTTAGGAAGCGATTGGTGAATTCTTTTTATACTTTAATTTTCACTTTGCCCTTTGGTTCTAAGATATCTGAGAATTTTTCCTTATAATTTCTTGAAATATGATATCCAGACTCTTTTTGAAAATCATGGCTTTCAGGTAGTTATTTTCCAGATCAATTATTATTCAATTGAGAAATTTCATATTTTCTTCTATTTTTCTTTCTTTTGACTTTATTGTTTATTGTATTGATTTAATGGTTTGTAAAATCATTAGCTTTGATTTAATTAATTCTAATTAGTAAAATTTTGTACCAATTTTGCTATTTGGCCAATTATGCTCTTTAAGAAATGATTTTCTTTGTATTAAAAACATGCTAGCAGTAATTCTCTTTTCATAATTTTCTTGCATTGCTATAATTTCTTTTTCAAATTTTTGCTATTATTCTTATTTGACTAATGCTTTTTTTGCTGCTTTTTAATTTCTTTGTTTAGCTTTTTTTTCATGGCAACTAGGGAGAGCAGAAGATAGAATATGAACTTGGAGTCAGAAAAAACTTAGATGTGTTTTAGTTGTATGATCTGGGCAAATCACTTAACTAATCCAGTTTCCTTCAGTTTTCTCATGTGTAAAATGAGCAGGAGAAGGAAATAGTAAGCTGTTCTCATATTTTTGCCAAGAAATCCAATGGGGTCATGGAGAGTTGGACATAAATAAAATGACTGAACAACAATTACATATATGTATGCATATATATACATATATACACATGCATGTATATGTACAGACAAAGACCTGGTGTGTGTGTGTGTGTGTGTGTGTGTGCGTGTGTGTGTGTAATTAATATCTCTTGGGCTACCAACCATGGTTATGTAATATGCCTTATGAATGTATAAAATATTTCGCAAAAAAGAAGCTGACAGTTTTTAACTTCTTGATTTGCTTTTATTGGTACACAGTGGGGGTAAATCACACATGTGTAAAATTATATATCAGAAGTTTGTGTATGTGTGTGTGGGTGTGGGTGTGTATGTATTTTGAAGTTTCAGAATTTTATTGGTTTTCTATTTTTACCAAATCACAGTTGGTGTCAGAATAACAATTAATTTCTTTATTTCTTTTTCTTTTTTTGTGGAGTAGGGAAGATTCTATACTATTTATTTCTCATGATTATTTATATTTATATGTTGGTAGGATCAAAGCAGAAGACAGCAGTGTAATAGTGAAATAACAAAGGACTGGCTATCTGGATTGTCTTTCTGAAAGCTGGTAAAAGCTTCAGGAGATTTCCAATTTAATGGATACAAAATCAAAGCAAGTAATCTGATTATGACCACATGTGTAACTTTTCATAGATTTAAGACTATCTTCAGGTAAGTCTGATTGACAATTCTGAAGACAGGTTAGAAAAATAATTAAAGCATGGAGGAAATCTTTTTTAAAATAATATGTGATAATTTAGTCTGGTCAATTTTCCTTTGGGATTATCTTAGAGATATTTAATAATATAAGTCTTGGAGAGAAATGTATATATAAAATATATATATATGTATATATATTGGGGGGGGAGAGACATACAAAAAATTGAATGAACAAACCCAATACGCTGAAAAGCAATTCAATCGTCTTCCTCAAATAAATTTAGGCATTACACATTAGAATAGATGTAAGAGTGTAAAGTGATATGTCTCCTTGATTCAAATAGTTCTCTCCATTGATTCTGTTCTCTAAAGAGATATACCAAAATAGTCAATTGATTTTCATAGTATATATTTCAAACAAAATTTTTTCACAATATATTATTCCTGATAAAAGATTTTCATACAGTAAAAAGAAAACCAAAAGGTAGCTTCATTTTTTTCCTTTTTAATATTTTTCTCCAGTTACATATAAAAATAATTTTTAATATTTATTTTAAAAACTTTGAGTTCCAGTTTCCCTCCCATTTCCCCTCTCTATTCTTCTTCATTGAGAATTCAAGAAATTCAATATAGATTATACATGTGTAGCCATATAAAACATTTGCATAAAAGTCATGTTGTTTGAAAAAAACAATAACACAGATATCCCTCCTTTTCCCCAAAAATAAAAACTAAAGAAAAGTGAAGACAGTAAAAACAGTATATTTCAATCTGTATTCAGATTTTCTCTAGGTATGGACAGCATTTTTCATAAGTCCTTCAGAGTTATCTTGGATCATTGTATTGCTAAGAAGAGCTAAGTATTCACAGGCGATCCCTTTACATTATTGCTACTATTTCGTGCATAGTACATTTTACTTTACATAGTTCATTTTCTTTGCAAGGAAGTCTTTCCAGGTTTTTCTGAGAGCACTCTGTTCATCATTTCTTATAGCACAATAGCATTTCATCATACACATAGCATAATTTGTTTGGTCATTTCCCAATTGATTGGCATCCACTCAATTTCCAATTCTTTGCCCCCTGAAGAGTTATATAAATATTTTTGTACATGTATGTCCTTTTTTCCATTCTTTTTAAAATCTATTTTGGGATACAGACCTAGTAGTGCTGTATTACATGGTATGCATGGTTTTGTATCCCTTGGAACAGAGTTCCAAATCACAGTGTAAAATAGTTGAATTAGTTCACAATTCTACCGACATGTCTGAATGCCTCATTTTCTTCACATTCCCTCCAGAATTTATCATTTCCTCTTCTGTTCTATTAGCCAATTGAATAGATATGAGGCAAAAGCCAAGGATTGTTTTAATTTGCATTTTTTCAATCAATAGTGAGTTAGAACCTTTTTTCAGGTGGCTATTCATAGCTATGATTACTCCATCAGAAAACTTGTTCATATCTTTTGATCATTGTTTAATTGGAGAATGATTATCTTCATCAATATTACTCAATTCTTGTATGTCTGAGAAATGTGGCTTTATTAGAGAAATTTATTTCAAAAATTTTTTCCACAATTATTATCGCTAACTTCCTCATTTAAATTCTATTTCATCTCTACTTTCACTTTGTCTTTTTAAAAAGTGTTTTGCTTCCTATTATCCCTTTCCCAATCTACCTTCCCTTCTCCTTTCCCCCTTCTTTTATCCCTTTCCCCTCCTATATTCTTATAGGTTAAGACAGATTTCTTATTCCCTATTGAATGCATGTGTTATTCCTTTTTTGAGCTAATTATGATGAGAGTAAGTTTAATTAACTTCCCTTTGCATCTACCCTTTTCCCCTAAACTGTATAATTTTTTCTTTGCCCCTTTTATATGAGATAATTTAACTTGTTTTATCTCTCTATTTCTTTTTCTCCCTGCATATTTCTCTATTACCTCTTAATTTTATTTTTTAGGTATCATCCTTTCACAGTCTACTCACACCCTTGTTTTCTGTCTACATACACTCCTTTCAACTAACTTAATAATGAGAAAGTTCTTATGAGCTACAAATATCATCCTTCCATGTAGAAATGTAAAGAATTTAACCTTATTAAGTTCTTTGTTATTTCTCTTTCCTGGCCTTTTTGTTCTTCTCTTGAGTCTTATATTTGAAAGTCAAATTTTCTCTTCAGCTTTGATCTTTTCATTAAAAATGCTTGAAAGTTCTCTATTTCACTAAACATCCATTTTACCCCTGAAGGATTTTGAGGGGTAGATAATTCTTGATAGTAATCTTAACTCCTTTGTCGTTTAGAATATCATATTCCAGGTCTTCTAATCCAATTTGGAAGCTGCTAAGTATTATGTTAGCTTCACTGTGGTTCCACAATACTAGAGTCTTTTTTATTTTGCTGGCTGCTTGCAATATTTTCTTCTTGACCTGGGAATTTGACTATAATATTCCTGGGAGTTTTCATTTTGGGATCTCTTTCAGGAGATGATCAATAGATTTTTCCCATTTCTATTTTACCCACTACAGTATCAGGGCAGTTTTCCTTGGCAATTTTTTGAAAACATCTAGGCTTTCCAAATCACTATTGATCAGAGAAATGCAAATTAAGACAACTCTGAGGTATCATTACACACCTGTCAGATTGGCTAAGATGACAGGAACAAATAACGATGAATGTTGGAGGGGCTGTGGGAAAACTGGGACACTGATGCATTGTTGGTGGAGTTGTGAAAGAATCCAACCATTCTGGAGAGCAATCTGGAATTATGCCCAAAAAGTTATCAAAATGTGCATACCCTTTGACCCAGCCATACTACTACTGGGCTTATACCCCAAGGAACTACTAGAGAAGGGAAAGGGTCCTGTATGTGCCAAAATGTTTGTGGCAGCCCTTTTCATAGTGGCTAGAAGCTGGAAGATGAGTGGATGTCCATCAATTGGAGAATGGTTGGGTAAACTATGGTATATGAATGTTATGGAATATTATTGTTCTATAAGAAATGACCAACAGGAGAAATACAGAGAGGCTTGGAGAGACTTACATCAACTGATGCTGAGTGAAACAAGCAGAACCAGAAGATCATTATACACTTCAACAATGATACTGTACGAGGATGTATGCTGATGGAAGTGGATTTCTTCAACATAGAGAAGAGCTAATCCAATTCCAATTGATTAATGATGGACAGAACCAGCTACATCCAGAAAAGGAACACTGGGAAATGAATGTAAACTGTTATTTCTACCTTCTGAATCCAATTCTTCCTGTGCAACAAAAAATTCGGTTCTACACACATATATTGTATCTAAATTATACTGTAATATATTTAACATATATAAGACTGCTTGCCATCTGGGGGAGGGGGTTGGGGGAGGAAGGGAAAAAATCTGAATAGAAGTAAGTGCAAGGGATAATGTTGTAAAAAATTACCCATGCATATGTACTGTCAAAAAATGTTATAATTATAAAATAAAATAAAAAATTAAAAAAAAAATTAAATTAAAAAAAAAAAAAAAAAAGAAAACATCTAGGCTTTTTTTTTTTTTTTTTTTTTTTTTTTTATCATGGTTTTAAGGTAATCCAAAAATTTTAAAATTATCTCTCCTGGATCTATTTCCCAGTCAGTTGTTTTTACAATGAGATATTTCACATTGTATTTTATTTTCTCATTCTTTTGGTTTTGTTTTATTGTTTCTTGATTTCTCATAAAGTCATTAAATTCTATGTGCTCAATTCTAATTTTGAAGGAATTATTTTCTTCAGTGGGCTTCTGTACCTTTTTTCCTAATTGGCCAGTTATGTTTTTTAGGCATTCTTCTCATTGACTTCTTGTATTTCTTTTATCATTTGGCTTTTCTGTTTTTTAAGGTGTTATTTTCTTCAGTATTATGTGTGTGTCTTTTTTTTTTTTTTTTTACAAATCTGTTGAATCATTTTTCATAATTTTCTTGCATCCCTTTCATTTCCCTTCCCAATTTTTCCTCCACCTCTCTTACTTAATTTTCAAAATCCCATCTGAGCTCTTCCATAGTCTGAAACCAATTCATATTTTTATTGAAGGCTTTGAACGTAGAAGCTTTGACTTTTTTTATCTCCTTCTCAGTGTAAGTTTTGATGTTGTCACCATAGTAATTTTCTATGATCAGAATCTTTTTCTTTTGTTTAGTCATTTCTCCAGCCTATTATTTGAATTTTAACTTGTTGTTAACTTGTAGGCCTCTGCATCCAGGGTGGAGAATGCACTTTTACAAACTTCGATGGTTTTATACAGCTACTTTCAGAGATATTTCTAGGGACCTGTAAGTTTTCAGTCCTTTCAGGGTGATATGATCTAAGGAGAGTGTATCTGCAATTTTCTTGATCTGTGCTCTGGTCTGTAAGGGACCACAGCATTCTTTTCTGCCCTGGAACTATGATGAGGATCTCTGATCCACTGAGTCTGCAAGCTTTGGTGTGTTAGTGCTCCTCCTTGCCCTGGGTCTGCCATCCAGGACTGTGACCTGGATCTGAGAACAGACAAAGCAACACAGTCCTACTTTAATGCTAACAAAGTGTTCCATTTATTTTTCTTCTGACTAGTTGTTCAATACTCTTCTTGCCTGTGGATTAGAGAGCTCCAGAAGCACCCACTGCAGCTGCTGAAACTCTGGCTCCTGGCTTGTTAGAACTGAATATGTACTAGTGGCACCTTCCCTGGACTGTGCTCCACACTCATTCTGGTCCAACAGACCTTTACTGCTGACCTTCTAAGTTGTTTTTGTTTGAAAAATAATTTTACCTGCAAATATGTTCAGTTTTTATTTTATTTTATTTTATTATTATTTTTTTAGGGATTTTGAAGGGTTTGATGGAGAGCTTAGGCAAATCCCTACCTTTACTCTGCCATCTTGGCTCTGCCTCCTGGTAGCTTCATTTTTATTTGTGAGGGTAAGAGACAAAGATAATTGAAATGTTTGCTCATTGAAATCAGGAACTAATTTTTTTTCTTTTCCTTATACCTCCAGAATTTTAAAAATAAATGCCTGGCACATAGATAATATTTAATAAATACTTGTTGATGAACTGTTATTAGTAGAAAAGTTCATTAGAAAAGTCTAAGTAAGATGGGGAAAAAACAGAAAAAAAATCTTATTCTATGAAACTTTAAAAAAATATCTAGAATTTATGTTTATTTTCTATGATACAGTAACTCCCTATTTATTCATCATTATTAGACAATGAAGTATTCTCCAGAACTGAACATGCCAGTTATCCAAGCATGCCTTTTTAGGGCTAGAACATTTCTAAACTATATTAATTACTGTGTACTTCCCAGCTTTTATAAACAGATCAAATAGAACAAAAGATCATAAAGAACCTGAGTTGGATGTGTCAGGTCTGTGTCCCCTTGAAGGAGAAGGATAAAGGTAAGGGCAAAGACCAATGGAAATAATACTGTACTTTGGGTCAGCACACATACATACATGCTCAAGATACTGAGCATAATCAATTCTTTCTTGAAAACTCAGTGTCATCTTTATGTATCTGTCTATCACCTTTCTCTTTTCATAATATATATGATCACACAAATACATATATATGTATATGCATATGTACCTTCTATCTCTGAATTTTTATACCAACTTTCATTTGTTGAAAAAAAAAAACTGGGTACCTAAAAGCTGGGTAATAGAGTAAGGATCCAAAAAGACTTTGACATTCTTGAGCACTTGGATGAATCTGTAGAAAATTCAATAGGAATAAATGTAAAAATATTTAATTTGTGTACAAAAAAAATCAGTCATAAGTATAAGATAAGAGAAGTATGACTACATTTTAGTTGTTTTGAAAAAAACAATCTAGTGGGTTTAGTGAATAGCATACTTGAATCATCAGTGTGATGTAATGACCTAAAACCTAATAAGATCTTGAATGCATCAAGAGATGCATGGCTTTCAAAAATACTGAGGTGATTGATCCGTATTAATATTACTATTCTCTTATCAGTGTTGCATTCATTTCTGAGCCCATAATTTAAGAAGAACATTGATAAACTTCAATGTGTATTGAGGAGGGTAACCAACATATGCAGATACTTTGAAGGAATTGAAAATGTTTAATCTAGTGAGGAGAAGACTTGTGAGGGATAGATAGCAGTCTCCAAGTATCTGAGGGTCTATCATATTAAGCAGGGATGAAGTTTGTTTTGTTTGGTCTCAGAAAACAGACCCAAGAGCTTTGGGGTAGAGGTTACAAAGAAACCAATTGTTGGAGTCTAAATTGGTATGAACAGTTTTGAGAGCTTGTAGTTTCCCTTAGAAAGGTTGAAGACCTCCTTAGAGGAATTTTAATAGAAGTGAAGTGATTAATTGTCAGATATAGTAGATTGTCTTCAGACTGTTTGCCTGCCAAGATCCTTTACAATTATTAAATTCTGTGATTTTCAAAATTTTTTTAAAATTTTGTCTTCTGTGACCATCAGATCCTAAATATTCCTTCCTACTCCAATCAGTCAATCCTTTTTTTCTTTCCTGCAAACAGAAATATCTAGTATATTAAGGAAAGGTGTCTCTTTCTTTGAATATTTTTCTTCCTTCATCTAAGGTGGGTTTGAATTGTAGGGTAGAATATAAATTTTACAATATAATTTTTAAAATCTTATAACTTTGAGAGAAAGGTTACAGGGAGGGTTGGGAGTATTGAGTACCCAGTGAAACCTCAAACTCTCCAGTTTTAGAGAAGGGAAAAAATAAGGCCAATTATCTCTGCTTCCATTCTTTCTGAAATAAGAGAAATGTAATTTCTAGGGGGAGGGAGGAAGGAGTATTTTTTCATTTTAATATCTCAAAATCCCTAACTTCCTTCAAAGCTCAGCTCATGCCATCTACTATATGACACATTTATCGATCACACCAGCTTCCAAATTATTTTGCATTTACTTTGTACATATTTTTCAAATTTACTTGAATATGTATGTTTTGTTTTCCTCTAGTGCTTGTAAGTTCCTTAAGAGCACAGATTTTTTTTTCATTGTTGTGTACCCATTTAGCACAATTCCTGTTCCATAATAAAAATTCAATAACTGTTCACTGAATTAAATTAGATCACAGATCATATAATTAAAATTAGAAAGTACTTTGAAATCAAACTAGTCCATATTTATCATTTTATAAATGAAGAAACTGAGGGCCAGAGAAGTCAAAAGACTTGCCCAGGTCATTCAAATAGTAGGAAACAGCCAAGATTTGAACCTACATTCTCTGGCTTCAAATTTCTTACTTTTCCCACTGTATCAAGCTTCCATGTTCATTGAGAACATGTAACCTTGAAAGCATTTTACATAGTTTCCAAGGACAGTTTACTTTTTTTGTGCTATGACTACTGAATTAATGCATTTTCTCATGGGAGCAAATTCAAGACTAGAATAGTAATGGAAAAATAAACTTTATTCCCATGAAATACCACTCATATAACAGATTGGGAAATGACTTGGCATTTTTTTCTGGATAGTTATTTGTGTGATTGCCCTTCCACAATTTTGTAACATCATTTGGGAAGGCATCATCCACATTTGCTGTCTGATTAAGCGATTTGCATCATACTCCTAGGCTGTATTGGGCAGTGAGCTTGACTCCTTATAACTAGATAAAATTGAAATCACAGTTGGGTAGGATTAAACAAAGAATCATTAACAAATGAATCAATTATAACCTGGAGAAATGTCTCTTGTGAAGTTCTATAAGATTTTGTTATTGTGCCTAATTTGTTCAAGAATTTCCTAAACAACTTGGATGAATACAGTCTAATCATCAGATTTTCTGATAATAAGAAGCTTTAACAAATGTCTCAAATAGGATAAAAAAAAATCTTGTATAGAGCAAACAAATTGCTAAAATCAATAAGATAAAATTAACAAGGATAAATATACATTTTGACATTTAGTTTTTTTTTTCTTAACTGATCTGATATACAAAAAATATACAAAAGCATAGAATTTGGAAGACTCTGCTCAAGAAGGATTCATATGAAAAAAGACCACAAATATCATATGACTCAGCAGTATGGTGGGATTCCTAAATGAACCAATGTAATCAAAGGCTATGTTAACAAAAGTACTGAATTTAGATTAAAGAAAATACTAGTTCCATTGTATCCTTTACTAGTCAAATATATCTGGCTTATTATGTATAGTTTTAGGTATCACAGTTTATGGGGATGTTGACTAACAGTCACAATAGAACAGGCAGTGAATTGCTTGTCACTGGAAATATTTCAATACAGTTTTAGACAACCATTTGTTAAGGATGTTCCAGAAAATTCCTATTTTGAAGAGGAAAGTTAGATTAAGTGACCTTATAATTCCTTTCACTTTCATGATACCACACACATACGCACGCACATACACATACACACACACACACACACACACACATATACACACAAACTAGCTATTAAGAAAATGAAAAGGGACAGCTAGGTAGTGCACTGGATAGAGCACCAGCCTTGAAGTCAGGAGAACCTGAGTTCAAATCTGGTCTCAGACACTTAGTACTTCCAGCTGTGTGACTCTGGGCAAGTCACTTAGCCCCAATTGCCTCAGGAAAAAAAAAAAAAAAAGCCTAGTCTGTTATTAAGATCATTAGACTTTGAGAGTTATGAAACCTATTTAAATTCTTGTTTTGCCATTTGCTATGAAATATTAGTCTCTTTGATCTTGATTTTCTTCATCTATAAATATGATTAATAATACTTCGTTTGCATTAATATTATGCTTTCTAAGGCTTCTATGGGGATGAAAAGAGATGAGTGTGAAAATGCTTTGTAATTAGAATACACTATGCAAATATAAATAAAATTATTATTAATGGGAAGGATATGGTATTCTAGTCTCAGGAATTCAAGATCTTCATCTTACTAGGTCTTATTTTTCTCATCTCTATAGTGAAACGGTTCTGTTACATTATTTCTAAAGTCTGCTCCAGTCCCAATAGTCAGTTAGATGGCTAAACCAAGAGTGGGCAGATCAAGTTGAATGGAACTTTAATGAGTGAAATAAGGTCAGAGAATTTCAATAACAGATAATGATGTCATGTAAGAACTGAGAAATTTTGAATTTTTAAAGTTCTTAGGTAATTTGCAATGCTATCCACATAATTACTGCAAAATTAGATTTATGTACAAAATTCGTAGCAATTCTAGACAATTTAAAATAATACCATGTATACATCTATACTAAGCATTCGGTAGAATTTAAATGAAAACCTCAGGAGAAATGGAAAAAAAATATCAGCACCAGGCTCAATGATTATTTTGATTTGTATATAATATCTAGAGTTCCTGTGAAAAGGAGAGCCTGCAATATTAGCAATTGATCTAAGTCATTTTTGAGAGGAAATTATGAAAGTTTAGTTAATAGCGGATAGCTCATGGTGAGAAGAAAGAAATGAAAAGTTAGAAATGAGTGTTAGTGGATTTCTTTAGAAGACTTTGATGAAGACAGTAGTTAAGAGCAGGAAGTGACTATTTTCACTACCAGGAATATCAGGAAATTTTTATGTCTGTTATATGACCATAGTAAAATGGTAGAGCTTAGCTTATCCTCCCTGAACATATTCTTCAAGACCCTATAACTATCTCTATGACATCATGATGTACCTAGTTGGTGGGGATAAAGAAGTTCTTAGCATCTTCCTGATACAAGATGAGCATTAATTACTTTTATTTTTTCCAGTGCAAAGCCTCAGTTGTTTTGCTTTGGGGAGTGCCCAGTCTATACATGCTGCCTCTTTCCTAAGTAGTTCTGAAGTACCTTTTTTCAAAATATATTTTTTAATTTTTTTGACTATTAAGATATTTCTACTGTTAATTGTTTTCTCCTTAGGGAAAAAAAGGAAAAAAAAAACTAATAATGATAACATCATTGTATCATGTAAACGTAGTCAAGCAAGCAAACTGCCATGTTGAATATTTTCAAAAATGTTTCTTCTTCTGCATATTAGTCCATCCTGTCTGTGCATTAAATAGGCAATGTTTTCCTATTCTCTAGTAGTTTCTTTGTTACTACTTTGTTACTATTCTCTCCTTCCCCCCCCCACAAAGATTAGTGCTCTACTTTGTTGAGACTTGAAACTCAGACAAATGAAAGATGCTATAACTCATGGAAGAAGTGGAGAGGAGAAACAATAAAACATAGCATCCAAAACAAATAGGTCCAGCCCCTATTCATTGAGAAGGAATTCCTAAGAAAAAGGTTTTTTATAACATGCTAAAATGTCTTTTCCCCTAGAATTTAGGCTTGGGAAAAGAAGTACTGGCCCTTTAAGTTCACTTAACTCCTCATGCCCTCTGGTGGTATTTCCATTACCTTCTCCAGAAATGGGGAATTAAGTGAACTTAAAGGGCCTTGTGATTCTCACTCTCACAGCCCAGCTTCAACTCTGCCTACACCTGAGCCAGCTTTAGACCCTCCTCCAACAACTTCATCTTCCTGGGTGTAGGGAGGGGGAGGAGTAGGAGAGGCAGTGACATCACCAGTACCTCTCCCTCCAGCCACCCCCCCATCCCACCCCCTGGCCATGACTCCATTGCAAAAGGCACTACTTAAAACCAAAGAGAAAGGACAGAATAGAGCTGATTTAAGAATAGAAATTTATCCTGTGATTGAACAGCTTAACTCTTGAGGTCAAGAAAGAAGATAAACTCCTTTTAATCTAGAAATTATCAAAGACCTGAAAAAGGCTCTTTATGAGTCTACATCATCTTAGGTTAAGATGTTATTACAGAATTTAGCTTACAAAATTTTAACCCCTAGTGATTGGAAATCTACAGCAAGAACATGCTTAGAACCTGGACAAAACTTATTAAGGCTTTCTGAATATAGTGAATTCTGTAGGATACAAGCCCAACAAAATAAGCAAACTGGAATTAATACACCAATCACTTGTGACCAACTAACTGGTGTAGGTTTTTATGCAGACACTTCAGCACAGATTAATTCCCCCATAGCAACATATGAGCAAATTGCTTCTGCTGCTATCAAAGCAAGGGGCTTCCTCCCAGGAAAGCAAGACAGAGGAGAAGCCTTTACAAAAAATAGAGAAAGGTCCAAATGAACACTTTGCTGATTTTGTCAGACATCTACAGACAACTGTCATACAAACTATTGGTGAAAATAGGAACAGAAATTACGATAAGGCAACTTGCTAAAGAAAATTCAAATGAGATTTGTAGAAGAATTATACTGGGACTACACAAGAAAGCTCCTTTAGAGGAGATCATAAGATGCTGTGCCACAGTGGGCACAAATACCTTTTATAGCCAGGCTAGGATGCAGACTTCCCAAAATCCGAACATAGGAAGAGAGGGTCCCTTTTGGCAAGGGACTTCCTGCCATCTAGGGGAGGGGGTGGAGGGAAGGAGTTGAAAAATTCGGAACACAAGGGAGTACAAGGGATAATGTTGTGGAAAAAAAAATACCTATGCATATGTACTGTCAAAAAAAATTATAATTATAAAATTAATAAAAAAAAAAAAAGAAAAGATTTGCCTTTTCAGTGCCCAGCATTAACTTAGTAGAGTCTTATAAAAGATATGAATGGACAGTTTTGCCACAGGAAATGAAAAACAGCCCTACTATGTGTCAAATGTATGTTGCTGTTGCTCTTGCTCCAGTAAGAAAAACATTTCTAAAAGTAATGTTATCATATTACATGGATGATATATTGGGATGTGCACTTGAGAAGTAAATATTAGAAGCATATCTACAAAAGACCATAGAAACACTAAGGAACTACACATTGCAAATAGAGGAAGCAGTTAGCAGACTGGATTAAAAGTCAGAATCCTACTATATGTTGTTTACAGGAAACATACCTGAAACAGGGTGATACATTCAAACTAAAAGTAAAAGGGTGGAGCAGAATCTACTATGCTTCAGGTGAAGCCAAAAAAGCAGGGGTAGCCATCCTCATCTCATATCAAGGAAAACAAAAAATTGATGTAATTAAGAGATAAGGAAGGGCATTATATCCTGCTAAAGGGTAGCATAGATAATGAAGTAGTATCAATATTAAACATATACACACCAAGTGGTGCAGCATCTAAATTCTTAAAAGAGAAATTAAGAGAGCTGCAAAAAGAAATAGACAGCAAAACTGTAATAGTGGAAGATCTCAACCTTGCACTCTCAGAATTAGATAAATCAAACCACAAAATAAATAAGAAAGAAGTCAAAGAGGTAAATAGAATACTAGAAAAGTTTGATATGATAGATCTTTGGTGAAAGCTAAATGGAGACAGAAAGGAGTACCCTTTCTTCTCAGCAGTTCATGGAACCTATACAAAAATTGATCATATACTAGGACATAAAAAAATCAAGTGCAGTAAGGCAGAAATAGTAAATGCAATCTTTTTAGACCACAATGTAATTAAAATTACATTTAATAAAAATCCAGGGGAAAATAGACCAAAAATAATTGGAAACTAAATAATTTTATACTAAAGAATGATTGGGTAAAACATCAAATCATAGACATAATTAATAACTTCACCCAAGAAAGTGACAATAATGAGACATCATACCAAAATGTGTGGGATACAGCCAAAGCAGTAATAAGGGGAAGTTTTATATCTCTAGAGGCCTACTTGCATAAAATAGAGAAAGAGAGAGTCAATGACTTGGGCTTACAACTAAAATTGCTAGAAAAGGAACAAATTAAAACCCCCCAGACAAACACAAAACTTGAAATTCTAAAAATAAAAGGTGAGATTAATAAAATTGAAATTAAAAAACTATTGAATTAATTGATAAAACTAAGAGTTGGTTCTATGAAAAAACCAACAAAATAGACAAACCCTTAAAACCTTATAAAAAAAAGGAAAGAGAAAAAGCAAATTGTTAGTCTTGAAAATGAAAAGGGAGAACTCACCACTAATGAGGAGGAAATTAGAACAATAGTTAGGAGCTACTTTGCTGAACTTTATGCCAATCAATTCAATAACTTAAATGAAATGGAAGAATACCTTCAAAAATATAGCTTGCCCAGATTAACAGAGGAAGAAGTAAGTAATCTAAATAGTCCCATTTCAGAAAAAGAAATAGAACTAGCTATTAACCAATTCCCTAAGAAAAAATACCCAGGACCAGATGGATTTACATGTGAATTCTGCCAAACATTTAAAGAACAACTAACTCCAATGCTATATAAACTATTTGAAAAAATAGGGATTGAAGGAGTCCTACCAAATGCCTTTTATGACACAGACATGGTACTGATACCTGAACCAGGTAGATTGAAAACTGAGAAAGAAAACTATAGACCAATGAATATTGATGCTAAAATCTTAAATAAGATATTAGCAAAAAGACTTCAGAAAATCATCCCCAGGATAATACACTATGATCAAGTAGAATTTATACCAGAAATGCAGGGCTGCTTTAATATTAGGAAAACTATTAGTATAATTGACCATATTAATAATCAAATTAATAAAAAACATATGATCATCTCAATCGATGCAGAAAAAGCATTTGATAAAATCCAATATCCATTCCTACTAAAAACACTTGAGAGTATAGGAATAAATGGAGTATTCCTTAAAATAATAAGGAGCATATATTTAAAGCCATCAGTAAACATCATATGTAATGGCGATAAACTGGAACCTTTCCCTGTAAGATCAAGAGTGAAACAAAGTTGCCCACTATCACCACTACTATTCAATATAGTACTAGAAACACTAGCCTTGGCAATAAGAGCCGAGAAAGAGATTCAAGGAATTAGAATAGGAAATAAGGAAATCAAACTATTACTCTTTGCAGATGACATGATGATATACTTAGAGAACCCCAAAGACTCTGATAAAAAGCTATTAAAAATAATTCAGAACTTTAGCAAAGTTGCAGGATACAAAATAAATCCACATAAATCCTCAGCTTTTTTATACATTACAATACAATCCAAGAACAAGAGATACAAAGAGAAATTCCATTCAAAATAACTATCGATAGTATAAAATATTTGAGAATATATCTACCAAAGGAAAGTCAGGCATTATATGAGCAAAATTACAAAACACTTGTCACAAAAAATAAAGTCAGATTTAAATAATTGGAAAGACATTCAGTGCTCTTGGATAGGCCAAGCGAATATAACTAAGATAACAGTACTCCCTAAACTAATCTATTTATTTAGTGCTATACCAATCAGACTCCCAAGAAACTATTTTAATGACCTAGAAAAAATAACAACAGAATTCATATGGAACAACAAAAGGTCGAGAATTTCAAGGGAAGTAATGAAAAAAAAATTAAATGAAGGTAGTCTAGCTGTACCTAATCTAGAACTATATTATAAAGCAGCAGTCACCAAAACCATTTGGTATTGGCTAAGAAATAGATTAGTTGATCAGTGGCATAGGTTAAGTTCACAGGGCAAGATAGTGAATACAAATAGCAATCTAGTGTTTGACAAACCCAAAGATCCCAACTCTTGGGATAAGAATTCATTATTTGACAAAAACTCTGGGAAAACTGGAAATTAGTATGGCAGAAACTAGGCATGGACCCACATTTAACACCACATACTAAGATAAGATCAAAATGGGTCCAAGATTTAGGCATAAAGAATGAGATCATAAATAAATTAGAGGAATATAGGATAGTTTACCTCTCAGACTTGTGGAGAAGGAAGGAGTTTGTGTCCAAGGGAGAACTAGAGACCATTATTGATCACAAAATAGAAAATTTTGATTATATCAAATTAAAAAGTTTTTGCACAAACAAAACTAATGCAAACAAGATTAGAAGGGAAGTAACAAATTGGGAAAACATTTTTACAGTTAAAGGTTCTGATAAAGGCCTCATCTCCAAAATATACAGAGAATTGACTTTAATTTATAAGAAATCAAGCCATTTTCCAATTCATAAATGGTCAAAGGATATGAACAGACAATTTTCAGATGATGAAATTAAAACTATTTCACTATGAAAGAGTGTTCCAAATAACCATTGATCAGAGAAATGTAAATTAAGACAACTCTGAGATATTACACACCTGTAAGATTAGCTAAGATGACAGGAACAAATAATGATGAATGTTGGAGGGGCTGTGGGAAAACTGGGACACTGATGCATTGTTGGTGGAGTTGTGAAAGAATCCAACCATTCTGGAGAGCAATCTGGATGCCTCAAAAGTTATCAAAATGTGCATATCCTCTGACCCAGCAGTGCTACTACTGGGCTTGTATCCCAAGGAAATACTAAAGGAGGGAAAGGGGCCTGTATGTGCCAAAATGTTTGTGGCAGCCTTTTTTGTAGTGGCCAGAAACTGCAAAATGAATGGATGTCCATCAATTGGAGAATGGTTGGATACATTATGGTATATGAATATTATGAAATATTATTGTCCTGTAAGAAATAACAAACAGGAGGAATATAGAGAGGCTTGGAGAGACTTACATCAACTGATGCTGAGTGAAACGAGCAGAACTAGGAGATCATTATACACTTCAACAATGATACTGTATGAGGATGTATTCTGATGGAAGTGTATATCTTCAATATAGAGAAGAGCTAATCCAATTCCAATTGATCAATGATGGACAGAATCAGCTACATCCAGAAAAGGAACACTGGGAAATGAGTGTAAACTGTGAGCATTTTTTTTTTGTTTTTCTTCCCAGATTATTTTTACCTTCCGAATACAATTCTTTCTTTGCAACAACAACAACAACAATAAAATTCGGTTCTACACATATATATTGTACCTAGGATATACTATAAGATATTTAATATGTATGGGAATGCCTGCCATCTAGGGGAGGGGGTGGAGGGAAGGAGTTGAAAAATTCGGAACACAAGGGAGTACAAGGCATAATGTTGTAAAAAAAATTACCTATGCATGTCTACTATCAAAAAATGTTATAATTATAAAATTAATTAAAAAAAGAAAAGATTTGCCTTTTCAATGCCCAGCATTAACTTAGTAGAGTCTTATAAAAGATATGAATGGACAGTTTTGCCACAGGAAATGAAAAACAGCCCTACTATGTGTCAAATGTATGTTGCTGCTGCTCTTGCTCCAGTAAGAAAAACATTTCTAAAAGTAATGTTATCATATTACATGGATGATATGTTGGGATGTGCACCTGAGGAGTAAATATTAGAAGCATATCTACAAAAGACCATGGAAACACTAAGGAACTACACATTGCAAATAGTTCCAGAACAAATTCAAAGACATGCTCCTTTTCAATATTTAGGATATGAAGTATACCCTAAGATGCTTACAATACAAAAAAGTTTCCTTAAGAACAGAGAAGCTAAACATCTTAAATGACTTTTAGAAATTGATAGGAGATATCCAATGGTTGCGTCCAGTGTTAGGCTTGACTATCTATCAATTGCAACCGTTATATGACATTTTGAGGGGAGACAGTGCTTTAAACTCATCACGCCAGCTTATAAAAGAAGCTCAATAGGCTTTGAGAAAAGTTGAATTTGCTTTATCCAATGTGGTTGAGTCACTCAAAAACTCTTGGAAATACCAGATTTTGCTACACAAAAGGCACTCACAGTAATCCTTCATCAAGGAGACAGTGTGATAGTGTGGATGTACCTCCCAGTACTATCAGAACAAACCCTTACTCCTTACCCAGTGCTTGTGGCTAGAATTTTATTAAAGGCCATTAAGTAAGCAGTACAATTATCAGGTCTTCTCCTAATAAGAGATAACCTTTTATACCAATGCACAAATTAACGTGCTGGGTAAACCATCCCACAGTGGCAAATTTTATTGGCCATGGCTCCAAAGTTTACACATGGGTCCCCATTAAAGATAACTCAACTATTACATAATTGGCAATGGATTCTTGAAAAAAAGATTTTTAAAGTTCCTCTTAAAGAATCAACTATCTTTACATATGCATCCAAACGTAACATTTGTGCTGTATACTCTCATGACTTAGGTATAAAAAGAATAGTAAGAACTCCTTTTCAGTCCACTCAGCAGAATGAATTGTATGCAATCATTCTAGCTCTTACTTATTATCCAGAAGACATAAATATAATATCTTATTTGGCCTATTTAATAGGTGTGGTACAAAGAATTGCCACAGCCCAAATAAAATTTGTAGCCTCTAATATATATCAGCTCTTTAAAGAACTTCAAGAGTAGGTGAGAAAGCATCCAGGTAAGATTTATATCTTGCTTATCCATTCACATAGTGGACTTCCAGGTCCTATTATGGAAATTCAAGGCAGATAGCCTTCTAAGTATGTTGACCAATACTCCTTTATTTCAGGTGGCCCAAGAATCTCATTCTAAATATCATCAGGCTGCTTGAGCTTTATGTTTAAAATTTGAGATAACAAAAGAGGAAGCTAGGAACATAGTAAAAACCTGTATAATTTGCCTTCCTTTCCATGCTCCTATGCTCCCTCCAGGAAGAACCCTCGTTGTTTGAGACCCAATGAAATTTTGCAAATGGATATGACTTGTTATAAATCTTTTGGTTGTCTGTCTTTTATCCATGTTGTGGTAGACATCTTTTCAGGATCATTTTTGCAATACCAGCAGCAAAAGAGACAACCCAAGTGGTCACTGAATTCCTTATGCATTTGCAATTTTGGGTGTGCCACAAGTAATAAAAACAGATAATGGACCTGCATATACTTCTAAACATTGTGCGCACTTTTGTGCACAATATAAGATTTTACTCACCACTGGCATCCCCTTAATCCTCAAGGACAGAGAAACAGAGACATCAAGACACTTCTCCAAAAACAAAAGAAAGGGGGAGCCTCAGGTAACCCTAGAGAACTTCTAAATTTAGCTCTTAATGCAATGAACTTGATTTTTGATAAAGATATACTGGCTCTGGCAGATAGATTTTATAACCCACTGGGAAGGGCAGTGTCCAGTTTGAGCAGCTCCACTATCTTTAGATAATCACCAGGTGATGTGGAGAATCCAAAAAGTGGTGAATGGAAGGGATAAATAGGTTAATTGCTTGGGGGAGAGGGTTTGCTTATATCTCTACAGATGGAGAAGGAATCAAATGGGTGCCAACGAGCCATATTCACCTTGTCCAACAGAGAGAGATGGAGCAGACCCTTGAAATGAAAGAGAAGATTCAAGAAACATCAGGTAGTTCCATTGCTGATTGTGCTCACCATTGAAAGAGCATGGCAGTTTTGGAAATTGACTTATTGGGATATCCCTGAGACATGATAAGATTGTTGTAGGACTTGAAAACCCTCAGGAATCATTGGATTCCCTGAGGCATCATAAGACTATTGTAGGACTTGAAAACCCTCAGGAATCATTGGATTCCCTGACACATGATGAGACTGTTGCAGGACTTCAAAATCTGCAGGAAATCATTGGATTTTCTGAGACATGATAAAACTGCTATAGAACTTGAAAACCCTCAGGAATCAGTGGATTCTTTGAGACATGATAAGACTGTTGCAGTACGTGAAAACCCTCAGGAATCATTGGATTCCCTAATACATAAAAAGATTGTTTCAGGATTTCAAAAACTTGTGGGGATCATTGGATTTCCTGACACGTGAAGTAATGGACAATAGATTGGTTTTGGATTATCTCTTGGTTGCTGAAGTAGGCATATGTGTGACTGTTGTTTATATACCCTCCTTCTAAGACTTCCGGAAATCTTTTACAATACCATGTTGATTCATATTTTGTTTGTTATATCATTACTTACATGTACAGTTCAATGTTTGTTACACCACATTGAGCCTGCACCAGTTGTGGAGTCATAATTACTAGCCTGTGCTATATTGCTATGTGCTTGTTTAGTACCTGCTGATGGATTTATGTATATCTGTTTCTAATAAGACCCTTCCATCCAGAAACCCGTTAACAATATCTGGCTGGACTCCCCACTTCCCTTTGGTGTTTTTCATCTCTCTTCCTGAGAAATCAGGGAGGGCCTGATCATCTCCTTTTTAATGTTTTCACCTCCTTTCCTGAGAAGTCAGGGAAGGCACGATCACCTTCTTTTTGGGGTTCTCACCTCCCTGAGAAGTCATGGAGGGCATGAGCATCTGTGTTCTAAAACAAAAGAAAATGGGAGATGTAGAGATCTGAAACTCTGAATCAAACAAGAGAACACTTAAGGCTACCTATTCGATGTGAGATAATGGCTCTATTGTCATATGTTTGGATGATGGCTCTCATCACCATTGGTGTTTGCTGAATGTTTGGTGGTGAGATAATAGTAGGCAAGGATTGGAGGGTGGAGAGAGAGAAGTCAAAGTCACTTGGCTGTAGGATGAGGAGGAGAAAGGTTGGAGACTCCGCACTCCAGAATCCAGGATACATCTTTGGCAAGGCATGTGGCAGCTTGCCTGCCTCCTTTACTTCGCCCCCTAAAGATCAAGGACTTTGATTTATCATGACTCTGGCTGACCCTGAGGTTTTCCAGGGAGCTAGTCTGTATTTTACAAAGAAGAATCTCTGGGAAAAGGAAAGGAGTGACTAGTAGTAAAGAACGTTCCAGAGAATAGGAAAAGAAATGCTTTGAAGATAAAAATAGTGAGGTCCTTAAAGGAAAGACTAAGAATAAGGAAAATAATATATGAGAAAATGAAAAGTTGTTACTTGGCTGAAACTTGAATAACTGAATTTTTTTAGATCCTGGCATCATAGCAAGTTTAGAGTTCAGTTGACCCATAGGAATGGAGAAAACTATTTGCTTAGTGGCCCACTTTTGTAATCTTGATGATCTTTTGAAATCTACCATCTTTATGGAGTGCTCATCTTTTTGACATTGTGTTTTAGGGCCTTTTTCCTTTCTCCGAGGCTAATACTTGAAATTCTAAATAAGGAAAGCAATTCTTTATCATCAATGTCTATTTCCCTTCCATCTTACCTCAAATAAAGTTTATTTTGGTATACTCCACTGAATAAATTAGGAAATTGCTATAATTAATATTGATAAAGGCAATTTCAGTTCTCAATTAGTATTCTATTCCTGGTCCCCTACTCTACCCCAAAAGACATTGACCTTGAGTTTTTTTTCAGTCTTTTCAACTGTATCCCTTACTTTTAAAACATTGTTGGCTGGGATTTGGTTTATTTTCTTTGCTTGGTTTTTGTTTTATTATCACTGATTCATCTAGTCTAGACATTTTACAAAGTCTCTTGCTGCTGTTTTCAGTGAGTACAGAATGTAAGACATGTTCTTGAGTTTAATTTCAATATTAATATTTCTGACTTGAATCTTGAGGTCTTTAATTCATGGGAATATTATTTAGCGGGTTTTGTATTTAAATTAAAAAATTGATAACTGGTTGGAAATTATCTGTGACAAAAATATATTCTTGAGTTCTTGTAAGTCTTAAGAATGTTTACATATATTTTCAAAGAGCAGTGGTTCTCTTATGAATTCCCAAAGATATCAATAGCCAATTTCAAGGGGCAATCTCTTTGAGGTCCAAGATCATCTCAACTATGTATCTTCTTGTCCTTTTTTATGTGTCTGTGAAGCCTGAATATTGCAATTTAAAATTCATTTTAATTCAACAAGCATTTGTTGAAAACTGATTTTATGTAAAGTACTGTGATAGATGCTGACAAAAATATAAAGATAATATGGCAAGGTTCAGGTTTGAATTGAGCAAGGAAGCAAGGGTAGCATTTAGAAGGAGATATTTCACCAAGCTAAAAGAAAAACAAAATAAAATACCATACTCTATATATACATATAGAAACATTAGTCTTTTCTGAAGGATGTTTGAAAGAAATGAATTCAAAATGTTAAAAGAACTTAGGTGATTTTTTTTAACTTTAAGACTGAAATAATCACTATGATGTTGCTTTCTCTTCACTACCCCAGTGTAAATCTTGCCACTCTTATCTCCCTACACGAATTACAAATGAACCTATGATTATTTCAGGCAAATCCCTGGAAGTCGAGTTTTTTTAAAGAGTAGAATTCTTCAGAGAAAAACAAAAATTTTGAAGGAGATTTTTATGCTTGCCCATGCTTTTAAAAATAATCAAAATATAACTTTATTCTTGAACAGTATTGTTCCAACAAGTTTATTTATATCCTAGTAGCTAGCACAATATCTGCTCCATAATAAACATTTAATAAATACTTGTTGATTGATTGATCAATATTTACAGTTTTACATGGCAGAAAGGAAACACATAAGATCAGTTACATTACATAAAGGGGTGTGTGTGTGTGTGTGTGTGTGTGTGTGTGTGTGTGTGAAATATTTTCAATCCATGCTTTTCTCTTGATTTTAGAATAAATAATAAAATACTGTTTAAAAACATAGCAGTCATTTCTAATTACCTGCTACACATCCAGAGTTTATCTCCCTGATGATAGAGCAAGTTCTGTATATGGAATGCATATGAAATATGAGGATGGGAATGAGAATTTATGATTAACACAATATTAACACAATTATTCTAAGTATTGGATTGGGAGCTTTGGTTCAGCTAGATTTATAGTTTACATTAAGCCGTCTGTAGTCAGAGAGATAGCATGAATGATGACATCCACACAAACCATACAACCTCAACTTGATCATTAGTTTCAATCCCATTCCTCTACTTTTTATCAGCACTATTTTAAAGTAATGACGTTAATTTGTTTGAATTTATGATCCTTTTTTCTGTCTATTTTCTAAAAACCAATATCTCACCTATCATTATTAGTTGGATCCACCTAAATACAACATAAGGTGAAAAAATGTTACAGAGGACAAGCAATTCAGCAAGTTAGATGTGTTCTTAAACAAGAAGAAGCAGGGGAGGCAGGAGATGGGACAGGATTAAAGACAAAAGGAGTTTTCCAGTATTGAAATAGTTGGTATAATGAAGGGCAGTATGGGTTATATGTAGGAGTTTGCCATGTTAGGATGGAGAAGACAACAGAATTGTATTATTTAGGTTATTTGAGAACTGGAGTCTCATAAATCTAAAGTAAAGGTGAGTAAGATATTCATGCTATAGTATAACAGTACTGGTTGGAGCCAACATTACATGGGAGTATATCTGTAATTATTTCAAAAGTAGAAAAACAGAGAGAAAAAGAAAATGGTACAGAACAACAAAGAACCTTCATATTCAGCAGTTCTTTAATAATATAATTATTCCTTATTCTGTCTATTTGGTATTCTGTCTATAAACTTTAGGAATGTTGAAAAAAGAATAGACATATCCTACATTTATATAACATTTTACAGTTTTCAGAATTGGAAAGTTATCTCATTTAATAAGAAACATCATTTAATAAGAAACATCATGGTATTCTAGATAAAGAGATAGTTTCAGATTCAGCAATCATAGGACGATAGATTCAGAGTCAAAAGGAATTTTAGAAGTCAATGAATCTAACACTCTCATTTTACATTTGAGGAAATCTAGTGAAGTACTTCTAGTAAGTATTTGGGGTAGGAGTTGAATTCAGATTTTCCTGATACTAAGTCCAACATCTCATCTCTGATTCTGTGTTTTGTGATCCCGGGTAAGCATTTACCCTCTCAGTCTTCTATGCAACCATTTAAGACTATTAGTTGCAGAAGGGCCAATCTATCTTGGGAGTTTTCTCATCTATAATTTCTTTAAACCAATGATATTGTTGATATTGGTATAATAAAGAAACTGAGGCTTAAAGAAATTAAATGATCTTACCTGAAACCAGATACTCAGGAAAGATAAAAAGATTATAATCATTAAAATTGTGTTGAAGAATTAGAGAAAGTCATTATTATTTGATATTTATTAACATTATTTATTGTTATTATTTTATATTTTATTATATATTTACTATATATTATATATTTATAATATTATATATAATATATTAATAAATATATTATTATTTATTAACATTATTATTTAACATTTACCCAGTACTAAGATGAACAACATTCTGATATGGTCTCTACTTGAATAAACTTAAAATTAGAGGATTCAATATTGATGGAAACAATCAATACCAGATAGAATGTCTTAATTTGGCTATTGTTTTATTAGCAAAGCTTTGTTAAAAACAAAATACTTCTCCAAGTCCATCCTATTCAGTTTTAAGCATGTGATTAAAAAGAAATTCGTTTTTTACTTAAGTCCAATCTTGTCTACCATGGAGCATGAACAAAGTCATATTCACCTCTAATATAACTACAGAGTAAATTATTTGTGTACAAAGCACAGGGGAAAAATCCACTCATATAAAAAGAATACAAAGACAAAGTTGCTTTTTCTTCAATCCCTGCCTTGGATCTGGAGAGATGGAGCTGCAAATATGAACACAATTCAATAAATAGATGCCACAGTTCCAGAATATAGGTGCATTTTTTAGAGGTCTCAGGAGGGTAGAGACTGGATACTTTTACACTAAGGTTAAAAAAAAGGCATTGGACCTTTTCATAAACCCATTAGTCTAGGGTTTGAATGGATGAATGACAATAACCAACAATCTGGCACTCACAGATGGCTACAAGAAGCTGTAGCATGCACTTGGTGACTAAACCAGGTTGAGTATAACTAACAGCCCTCAAACCTGTTACTGAGTTAGGAGGTTGTCTATCTCAAGCATGAGAAGACTTCTCCCAATGAATTGGGTAGATGAGATTAATTTGTTCCAGTGATTATGAAAGGGTTGAAGGAATCAAAAAAAGAAACCCTACAGGTCATCCACTGCATGCTGGGCCATCACCAGTCATCCTAACATCTGTCAATGACTCTTGAAGAAAGAATGAGGCTGACAACTTTGTGTAACAGAGCTTCATTTAAATCAAATTCATGCATGAATCAAGGCATCACCCCATGATGTCATTGGTCCTCTTTGAAAAAAAATAAAGGACAAAATAGCAATCTAGGGTAAGGATTGTGATACCTGTTGGAATCCATCAATCATGAGTATGTTAGATAAGATTAAATGCACCATTTGTTTAAATTTCTTTGGTTATAAGGGACTGTACTCAAGAGTTTATCAAGCATTATAGTTGCTTTGATCCAGTTTTGGATGCTGGACTTGGAGCCAGGAAAAACTTAATTCTAATCCTGCCTTACTAGTCATCTGATTCATTAAGTGTGTCACTTAACCTCTTTTAGCCTCAATTTTCTCACCTGTAAAATGGTAGCAGTGAACATACCTCTCAGATTGGTTAAAATGACAGGAAAAGAGAATGATGAATGTTGAAAAGGATGTGGGAAAACTAGGACATTAATACATTGTTGGTGGAATTGTGAACTAATCCAACCATTCTGGAGAGTAATTTGGAACTGTGCCCAAGGGCTATCAAATTATGCATACCCTTTGATCCAGCAGTGTCTCTACTGGATTTATATCCCAAAGAGATCTTAAAGGAGGAGAAGGGACCCACATGTGCAAAAATATTTGTAGCAACCCTTTTTATAATGCCAATAAATTGGAAAGTGAGTAGACTCTCATCAGTTGGAGAATGGCTGAATAAATTATGGTATATGAATGTTATGGAATAGTATTGTTCTATAAGAAACGATCAGCAGAATGATTCAGAGTGTCCTGGAGAGACTTACATGAAGTGACGATAAGTGAAATGAGCAGAACCAGGAAATTGTTGCCATTGTACATGGCAACAACAAAATTATACAATGATCAATTCTGATGGATGTGGGTCTTTTCAACAATGAGATGATCCAGGCCAGTTCCAATGATCTGGTGATGAAGAGAGCCATCTACAACCAGACAGAGAACTGTGGGAAATGAGTGTGGATTCCAACAGGTATCATAATCCTGCATTGTGAACCAACCTGTATTCCTTACAAAATTAATATTTTCTCAAAATTATTTTGAGCTTTTAGTGTTTATTCCCACAGTTCAGTATTAATACTTTTATAGACAGTAATCATCAATAGCTTGAAGAGATATGATATGGTATCATAGTTTGATTTTTATTTAATTTCAATTTCATTGTTTTTAATCCTATCCTAAAACTTACTAACCATATGATTCTGAGAAAGTACTTTATTTCTTTGAACCTCAATTTTTTCACTTGTGAAATGGGGATAATTTTCCTGTATTGTGAGAATGTGCTTTACAAATTCCAAAGTACCATCTGCATATGACCTATTATTTTAGATTCTGGATTTGTCATTCTAGTTTATGTTGGAATGGTTGCAATAAAAGTCCCTATGCAATAATGGCATTAAGATATAATGTTACTTAATACCTTAATCTTACCTTTAATGAGATGGACCAGTTACTCAAGAACAATACAACATAACCTCAGCTCTGCCTTGTTCATCCCAGTGCAGAATCTCCCAAGACTTCTAGATAATTATTTCTCTCTAGAACCCCTATCACCAGCTGAACCTCCATTTACAGAATTTCAGATTGCCAGCATAGGTTTATGCTGTTGTTCTAGCCAACCAATTTAGTGATTTTCTGATAGGAATGGACCTCGTTCCTAGTTAGTTCTGCTCTGCTCAGTTCGTTTTTATACAACTCACTGCTCCCAGTAATGTTACTTTGCTTATAGTATTGTTTTCATGTGGAACTAATAAATGATGCTGGCCAACATATGGCTTTTTTTTCTAAATACAGTGGCACTTAGGCACTTGTCCACTTTGAAACCTATTGAATTTGGTATCAATAAGAAAAAATATTTCAGCACTTGATACTTGCTTGGCACTCACATTTGATTGTCTTGGTTGAGCAGTAGGGATGTGAGGTTGGCCCCATATACTGCTCAGCCCCCACTACTGCTCTTATTGCCTTCATTTGTGGGTAACTCCTGCAGGCTGAAGGCAAGGTGGCAGTGAGCAGAACTGTCAAGTTGGAGCCCATAGTACTGAGATGAGTTTGTGCACCTTGGCTGGTAGATTGAAAGGCAGTTCTTGCAGGACAATGTGGCTGCAGCATATAGTCTCCAAGCTCCCAAAACAATAGCACTGGAAGGGGTACAAAAGCTGCAGAGGAGTGACTCACAGCAATTGTGGGAGCCCAGGAGGAGGTGGCAGCTGTGAAAGATCTAGGACTCCTAACAGTAGTGAAGGACTCAACCATAGCTTTTGCCTCCACATCTTTTCCCTTCTCTCCCTCCTCCAAGGAAGCATAGATAGCACAGGGTGAGGGGAAAGTATAAAAAAGTGAGTTTGATTAAGAAGGAGGAACTGGGCTGAGCTCAGCTTGCTTGGCTTGTTTCTCCATTGCTGAAAGCCCCACTTGTCCCATTGGGGAATTAGGAGGTTAGGGATGGTTAAGCTGCAGGCTGAAGATGTACTCCTTAAAGTACCAATGTCTTTGGTACTTATTGTTTTTGTCTTCTGATGCCAATTAATGGTGAGTACTGAGATATCACTGAACCTCACATCTTAAGCCTATTCGTTGCACTGTGACATGGATTATGTGCCTTTGCAATAAGTAATCTTGGGAATACAAGAGGGATAGGGAGTCTGGCATCTTGAAAAGAACTGGGGATCAGCATGAACACAAAATTGTTATTGCTGTAGAGAAGAAGGTATTGAAAGGAGAGAGAAAATAAAATGGCAACTTTCACATTTAAAACAATTTTAAAACAATGGCTCATAACCCCACAGTTTACAACATTGCATTGATTTTACCTTGATTTTATTTTGTAAAATAAAGTCTTTTTAAAAATATCTTAATTTCTTCTAATTAAAGAAGCCTATTTTAATAGTTAGTATGTTGATACATGAAGTGCTTTCAACTTCTAACACATCAAGCACCGCTGTTCACTAGGGAACTTTTTTAAAAAGACATTTAGCATAGACAGTAACTTCTCCTTAGCAAATGCTAAGCCATAATTCATGATCACCATAATGGAGATACTATTCTCAAATTCAGAGGCAAATTGTGTAAACAGACAGCAAAGTTATGCTTGGATATTTAATTATTCTTTATGCATGCAAGAGAATTGGGTAGCGTAGTGTGGGAGATATCTTTTAAATGAGCAATGGGTGATGCTTGTAATTTTAATTCTTTCTGCCTTTATTAGGAATATGTGCCCTGGCATGAATCCAGCTCTGACTGGATGCTCATGATTCCTGCCTTCAGCCATTATAAATGACTTTCAATTTCAACATGTATTTTATTGATCAAAACAAAACTCTGGATTTCCAGAAGTTTAAATTAAATTTCAGTGTCTCTTCTTGGCCTTTTGTCTACCCAGAAAGGTCAAAGTGCAAGGGTGAAGTTGTTGATCACATTAGCTTGCTGCTCAGAAGCTACTGGTTATTACAGCAGGCTCAGGTTTTTCAGGGCACCACTGTGAGCCTCAAGGTAGTCATTTCTTGTAATTAATGCCTTGGAGAAAGTTCAGTCCCATAATAGCATAATAACCTGGTAAGCCTTCCACTGAAGTGGTCCTTTCTCAAAAAGCATACATTTCCTTTCTCTCTCCCTCCTTTCCTCCCCATTCCTTCCTTCCTTCCCCTTCCTTCCTTCCTTCCTTCCTTCCTTCCTTCCTTCCTTCCTTCCTTCCTTCCTTCCTTCCTTCCTTCCTTCCTTCCTTCCTCTCCTTGCTTCCTCTCCTTCCTTCCTTCCTTCCTCTCCTTCCTTCCTTCCTTCCTCTCCTTCCTTCCTTCCTTCCTCTCCTTGCTTCCTTTCCTTGCTTCCTTTCCTTCCCCTCCTTCCTCTCCTTCCTTCCTTCTTCCCCTTCCTTCCTTCCTCTCCTTCCTTCCCCTTCCTTCCTTCCTCTCCTTCCTTCCCTCCCTCCTTCCTTCCTTCCTTCCTTCCTTCCTTCTTCCCCTTCCTTCCTTCCTTCCTTCCCTCCCTCCTTCCTTCCTTCCTTCCTTCTTCCCCTTCCTTCCTTCCTTGCTTCCTTCCTTGCTTCCTTGCTTCCTTCCTTCCTTCCTTCCTTCCTTCCTTCCTTCCTTCCTTCCTTCCTTCCTTCCTTCCTTCCTTCCTTCCTTCCTTTCCTCTCCTCCCTCCCTCCCTTTTTATAGCCTTAACAGAGATCCTATTAAAAATTAACATTATTAAGAGATCTGCTTAGAAGCTCAGTTTTTACCCATGTTTCTTAGACCGAGCAGGACTGGACTGAAAAACCCACAGAGATTCTTTATCCAGAGTGTTGATTTTGTTCCTCACTTATCATTCTCTGAATTTTATTGGAAGCAGGTTTATCCACTTAAGGTGCATAATTTGTGCCATATACAAAATCTTGTGGGGCTAATCAGTGGCATGAAGTGAAACGGAATATTTGCTTAGCACTTAACAAACAGACTGTAACAGCTTCTCTAGTTACAAAGAACTAATTTCACCAGGAAAATTACACTATTTGCAAATAACATGCTTGTAATAACTGTTCACTCTGTGCCCTAAACTGGAATCAGATAGTGGCTACTGTATAACCTAATAGAAAACAAAGGTAACACAGGTATCATTTTTAAAGGCCCAGAGAAGCTAGGTTTTTCAAAACCAAATTGTTCTTCTGTTAGAAGAAAACTTGGTTTCTTAAGTTTGACTTGAGAAAGACCTATTTGGTTATTTTCCTTTCTACCAAAGAGAAGTCATTGGAAAATAGATAATGGAATCATAGATTTAGGTTGATAGGACCTTACAGATCCTCTAGTTCAATTTCCTTCTTACAAATGAGGAAATTGAGTTACAGAGAGGTTTGAATATCTTAGCTAAGGTCACTGGGCTGCTCTTTTAATCTACCTTCATCTAAATATTAATAGAATGTTTAATAAGTTGCCAATAGTTTAGTTTCAGAGCTTGCTCTTCTCATAGAATTATATCTTTAGTGCTAGGAGTCCACTCTTTTCTTTACAGATCAAGCACTTAAGAGTCTAGGTCACAGAGCTAGAGAATAGTAGAACTGAGACTCAACTCCAAGACTTGAATCCTGGACTCTTTTGCATTGTATCCCAATGGTAAGTTCATCTATGATGGATTAATTCGAGGATAAGTCATTTTTGTGCATTTTTTGAAATATAATTTAACAGGCCATTTCATGGTGTGTACTATGGTACATTTCCATAATTTGGCTTTTTATTTTGTGCCCTGTTGACTTCATTTATAATGATTTATTGACACCACTGAACTTAAAGAAAAACACCTCTCTTAATAGACATAGGATCACGGACTTCAAACTAGAAGGTCCTTAGAAGTCACCAATTCAAAATATTCCTTTTATAGATGAAGAAGCTGAAGGTCGAAAAAAGATAAGAGTTTTGCCTAAGACCCTGGAATAGTTAGTATGAGAGATGGAATTTGAACTTAGGTTCTTCAATAATAGATCCTGTTTTCTTCCTATTTTACCATGCTAACCCCTGGATTTATTGTTGTTTTAATTATTTTAAAATAAGATAAATGGCATTAAACATTGGACAATTAAAGTCCTGATTTTAACTACATGCTATAAATTTCTACCATTAAAAGAGTAGAAGATATCTGGTAATAAAGTTCATGTTGATTGTAATTTAGTCTTTCAAGGAAATAAAAAATAGTTGAAGTTGAAAGGGATGAAGACTTAATTCCTCAAAAGGAAGATTCTGTGTGTGTGTGTGTGTTTCTGCCTCTCTCTGTCTTTCTGTATCTCTTCTTATCCTTTCTTCCCCCACCTTTCTCTCTCCCTCTGTTTGTCTGTCTCTCCTCTCTATTATTTTGCCTGTCTCTCTGTGTGTAAGTGTGCCTTTTGCTGCAACCCCTCACATTTCTTTATTCATAAAGGTCTAATAAATCTAATTTGAGCAACAAGAAATCTTCTTAGAGGAACTTGACTGCAGCCTTTTGCAATGAAAAAAGCTCTCAATTTAATGTTGAAGCATTTGGTTTTGAGTGTTAGGTCTTCTACTTTCTAGTTTAGCTTAGTGATCTTGGACATGCCAGTTAGTCACTATTAATCAAGCACTAACTATGTTCCAGGTATTCTGTTAAGTACTAGGAAGAGAAAAAAAAAGCAGTCCATACTTTCAGAGGTCTCACATTCTAAGAGAAAAATAAAGATGACAATAATTAGTTACATACAAGATATATAAACAGAGTGAGTATATGAAAAAATAACCTTAAAGAGGAAGATGCTAGTAGCTTGGAAAGACCTCTTACAGAAAGCAAGATTTGAGATGAGTCTTAAGTGAAGCTAGAGACAGGAGGGAGGATTGGTGGATATGAGTAGAGCAATCATTTAATAAATATTTATTAAGTGCTAGGAAATGTACTAAGGACTGATGATTTAAAAAGAAGTAAAAGACAGTTCCTGCATTAAAAAGATCACAAGGTAATGGAGAAAGCATTGTAAGCAAAGAGCATAACTAGTATAAAGAGATGGAACATGAAGTATCCTGTGTAAGAAATCCAGTGTGACTAGATTAAAGAGTATTAAGCAGAATAAAGTGTGATACTGGAAAGATAAGGAAAGAACCTTTCTCTTTGTCTTAGTTCCTTCATCTGTTAAATGAAGGATTTGGACTAAATCAAGGGTTCTTAACCTTTTTTGTTTCATGGATTTTTCTGGTAATCTAGTGAAGCTTATACCCTTTTCCAGAACAATATTTTAAAATATGTAAGATAAAATATATAGTATTAGATAGGAAGTCATTTGTTTTGAAGTAGTTTTCTATGTATGTATGTATGTATTGTGTATGTGTATGTATGTATCTAATCATCTATCTTTATAAAGGTTACAAACCACTGGTCTAGAACCCCTGGATTAGGTGTTCTAAGGTTTCTTTCTTCTCAGGATCCCATGTTCCTTTCTGTCTCAGGTTGGAAAAGTCTGTGTAATGTCTTTAATGAGGCGCTAGGGGGTACAATGGATAGAGTGCTATTTCTGGATTTAGGAATACTCATCTTCCTGAGTTCAAATCTGGCCTCAGAGACTTATTAGCTATATGACCCTAGGCAAGTTATTTAACCCTTTTGCCTCAGTTCCTCCTTGTAAAATGAATTAGAGAAAGAAATGGCAAACTATTCTAGTATCTTTGCTGAAAAAACCCCAAATGAGGTCATGAAGGGTTGGATATGCCTGAAACATCTAAATAACAACAACTGTGGGATGTACCCTTTAAACTCACTGGTTGTACCAGACTTTAAAAAAAAATATTTCAGATGACACCTATCTGCGTGTAGAAAGAATTATCAGTCTCTGATGATTATAGTGTAAAGAATTATCCTGGAATTGTGGTCTGGAAGCTTTCCACCCACCTTAGCCAGCTTATTAAATTTCTTCAAAGTAAGGTTTGCCACTTGCACATGTGACATCTGGCTGCAGACAATGGGCATTCTGGATTGTGATATCATACTCACTTTGAAAGCTGTGCTTTAAGCTTCTGTTTGGAGAAGAGTCTGAATTCAAGCCCAGGCATAGTTTGTTTTCAAAGACTGATGACAAGGTTGCTCATTAAAGTCTGTGTTCCAATTTCATCCGAAGAAAGATAAGCACATTCAAAATCAAGACCACAGTTTCCATTGCCCTTAATAAAATATGTCTCTCATAATGAAGAGTGACATTTAAACAAATTCAAACATCTCTGTTCCCTAAAAATCCTACTGGGTCGTAAAGGAGAATTTCTGGGTAAGTTGATTAGTATGTAAACTAACCTAGGCATTTTACAAGGATGAATTTCAAAACACTCCATAGAAAATTCATTTCATTTTGGGTGAAGCTTTACAAGAAAATTAATTAGTATTCATCAGACTTATACTTTCTACTTTAGAAAATGACACGATGTGTTTTTCCCAAAAAAGTTAGTGTTTTTTTTTTTAAACAATGTGCGAAATTAATTCTGAAGAACAAATATTTATAACTGAGGCCATGACGTTGAAAATGACAGATTTTCTAATCCTGTATAGAGTGCTTAAATTTGCTAATTTGATTAGAGAGGAAATAGTCTGTCCTGTTAATTTGATAAAATATGTATTTTTAAAAAGCTGGCATATATTATTGCTCATTTTAAATATGATTATCTCAAAAAACTTCTTGATTTCAGCACAGATTATCATAGCTACAAATATGTTTTTTAATTGTTACTTTGTTCCACAAGGACATCATTATATTGAATCCTCAAATATTCTAAAGCAGGGGTTCTCAAACTACAGCCTGCAGGCCAGATGCCTCAGCTGAGGATGTTTACGTGCTCCCGGATTATGGCAAATGGGCTGAGGGGTGGAGATAGAGCGTGAGTTTTTGTTTTTACTATAGTCCGGCCCTCCAACAACAGTCTGAGGGACAGTGAACTGGACCCCTATTTAAAAAAGTTTGAGGACCACTGTTAAAGGATTTGTGATTAAGTTTAATAGGTGTGCTAATATAGATTGAAGGCCATGTACACCTGCTTAAACTTATGTTCATCTCCCTCCAAACTTTTGTACAAACATGTTTGCAGTGTTCCTTCCTTGTTTCTCTTGATGTAGTGAGGACACCAATGAAGTCCTCTGACTGACTACCATCATCCCACTCTTATAGCATCATGTGGAAAATGGAGTTAGTTGAAAAGTTTAGATATTTAACTTAGTCTCCTGTAAAAAAAAATGATCTGATGTTGACTATTTTCCATTTACAAGTTTCTATTACATATAACTCACACAATTATGTTCTTAAGGCTGATAAAATTGTTTTAAAATTGACATTAAATATTCAAGCCATCAAAATAGGCTCTAGTCTAAAAGAAACTTTTCAAAGACATTGTTGGACTGATTCTTTGAGCCTTTGTGCTGTCCTAATTGCCTGGTTGGGAGAAATACATGATGTTATTTGTCATCCATTTATCACTTAGTGACTTTTCTGTGACAGCAGCTGCAAGAGTATCATTGCCTCTAAAGAAGAGACATTTGCAGAAAACAGCAAGCCTCCTGAACCACTTCTCTTCTAGTTTCAAAAAAAAGTGGCCTTGATCAAGCAGTGGAATAATGGAAGCATTCAATTACATGAAGGGTACATAAGCCTGACTAGTGCAATAGTCTACTTTTATCCTTGCTTTCCTCTTTATATCTGGCATTACTAATGTAGTGATCCCATAGTTTTGAAAATTATTCATTTCCCAAACAAATCTTTATCACTATCCCCTCCCCCCCTTTTTTTCCATGGGGAAAACATAAACCTTGGATTAGGCATATGCTATTTATTTTCTTCCTAAGAGGGAGACATATTAACTGGGGAGAAAAGATAATAGTAGATTCAAGACCCTAATGTAGGAATGAGGCCCTATTTCTGAAATATTGCTAATAGCTCTTCCACAGACCTTCTCTTAGTTATAATTCAATACTTCCAAATTAAAGATTTGTGTCCACAGGCTTGTTTCACTTGTAAACTCATACCAAGAGACATCTGCCATTCCACTGAAGAGGAATAGCCTCTGGAGTATAACTCTTTTTTTAAAAATTTATTTATAATTTTTTTTCACAATATATATGCATGAGTAATTTTTTTTATAATATTATCCCTTGTATTCATTTTTCCATATTATCCCCTCCTTCCCTCTACTACCTCCCCTTGATGACAGGCAATCCCATACATTTTACATGTGTTACAATATAACCTAGATACAATTTATGTGTGTAAATACCATTTTCTTATTGCACATTAAGTATTAGATTCCAAAGGTATAAGTAACCTGGGTAGATAGACAGTAGTGCTAACAATTTACATTCACTTCCCAGTGTTCCTTCTCTGGGTGTAGTTATTTCTGTCCATCATTGATCAACTGGAAGTGAGTTGGATCTTCTTTATGTTGAAGATATCCACTTCCGTTAGAATATATCTTCATACAGTATTGTTGTTGAAGTGTATAGTGATCTTCTGGTTCTGCTCATTTCACTCAGCATTAGTTCGTGTAAGTCTTGGAGTATAACTCTTTATAGTCATAACTCTTGCCTTAGAAATTATTAGCTTGGGAGATTAGTTTAATTAAGAAATACTTCCTTCTGCTAATCAATTAACAAGTATCTAGTATGTGCAAGACACTAAGAGAGATGAGCAAGAGAGTCTCTATTCTCAAGAACTTATTTTATTCCTTCCAGAATATCTCCATTGGCTTGCTGTCATTCAAAGGTTAACTTGTATAAGGGAAAAAACAAATATTATAACTTAAGAACATTCTCCCTATTTATATTTGCCTCCCACTCCAGTCCAGCCTGGACAATCTATCCATTATGATCTGGAATGTTTTTTTTTTTCTTTTATTTCTTCTTCCTTCCTTCCTTTCTTCTTCCCTTCCTTCCTTTCTTCTTCCCTTCCTTCCTTCCTTCCTTCCTTCTTTCCTTCCTTCCTTCCTTCCTTACTTCCTTCTTTCCTTCTTTCTTTTCTTCTTTCCTTTCTTTCCTTGTTTCTTTCTTGTTTCTTTCTTTCCTTCTTTCCTTCTTTCCTTCCTTCCTTCCTTCCTTCCTTCCTTCCTTCCTTCCTTCCTTCCTTCCTTCCTTTCTTCCTTCTTTCTTTCTTTCTTTCTTTCTTTCTTTCTTTCTTTCTTTCTTTCTTTCTTTCTTTCTTAGTTTCTATCTTTCTTTCTTTCTTTCTTTCTTTCTTTCTTTCTTTCTTTCTTTCTTTCTTTCTTTCTTTCTTTCTCTCTTTCTTTCTTTCTATCTTTCTTTCTTTCTTTCTTTCTTTCTCTCCTGCCTTCTTTCTTTCTTTCTCTCTCTTTCTTCCTTTCCTTCCTTCCTTCCTTCCTTCCTTCCTTCCTTCCTTCCTTCCTTCCTTCCTTCCTTCCTTCCTTCCTTCCTTCCTTCCTTCCTTCCTTCCTTCCTTCCTTCCTTCTTTTTTTTTGCATAAATTTAAAAATAGATAATTATCATTAAAAGATAGACAAAATGGTATAATAGTTGGAGAGCTAGTCTCAGAGTCAGGACATTCTTGGTTGAAGCCTTTTTGCTGATGTATAGTAGAAGATGACTCTGGACAGATTACTTGACTTTTCAGAGACTCAAGCAATTCTATAACACTCTCAATTACAGAATACTTGCTGCTCTCTTCTTCTCCAGTATTTTCCTACATCATATGTAAAAGCATAGATCCTGACAAACAAAATTAGAATTCATATTTCTTTAGCATTTTAGGCAGTGATTTACTACTCTTTTCAGTCTATGGATCTCTTTTTAGTATCAAAAATACTCACATACCCCATATTATAGTACTTGTATTGTTAGTGTCTGCTGATTGAGAAAATAAGAGTTTTACTATGAATTGAATAATGCTTTTACATGAATTTGAATTTTATTAATCATAAGTATATCTATATAAATTTGAAAAAAATGTATGTGAGGTATTTACTCATTCTGTTTACAAAAAGACAATGTTCTGATTTTGTACAAAAAAAAAAAAAAAAACAAACCAAAAACACTTTGCTTCTCTCTGTCCCAAGGTGTGTTTGGCCTATAGATTTATGATTGATAACATGTGTTTTTCACAGTCACTCATGGAGTAAAAAATTATCTCCATTTTACAGTTAAGAATGCTGAGTTTCATGGAATTTGTGAGTATGCCATACATCCAGTAAGTATTAGAGGTAGGACTAAAACCCTTACTTCATGATCTGTCTTAAAACAAACAAACAAAAAACAAAACAAAACATTATGCTATCTTCTATTAAAGTAGGTGGTACTCATTGATTATTTGAACTACTTATACCAGACTTTAACTTCAATTATGTTTTAGTTAGTTTTAGGAAAAAAACCATACCTTATCTTTACCTATTATCTGTCATATTGTCTTTTAGTGCCAACTATGAGAAATACTGAAAAGTAAGGTCAGAGCCAAGATGGCAAAGAGTTTTCTGAATTCTTTCTGGATTCCCTCAGATCAATACCAGATGAATTTGGGAATGACAGAACAAATTTCCAGCAGAAGACATTTTAGAAGAACTTCAGAAAAAGTCTGGTTTAATGAGGCATGGGGAAAGGCAGCTGAGTGAAGGCTCAATTGCAGGGACCTTGGGGGAGTGGTATCTCTGTGATGGGGAAATTTACCAGGAGGCTCTTAGCCAAAATGCAGCAGCATTGGCTTCTCCATCCTGATTCAGAAGCCAATGGATCAGCAGAGCATTTGTGAGATATCCAACAGAACCACAAAAGGCAAATTGTGAGCCTTTGAACCCCACATGTTGTGGGACTTGGCCTTGCCCACCCAGCATAGGAAGGAAGCCAGCAGCACCAGCCTGAGCAGTGTGAAGCCACTATTGCCTGTATAGAAAGCTTGGAACTATCTCTCCTTTGTCCTAAGAGCAAACCTTTAAAAATGAGCAAACTTTTAAAAATGAGCAAAGAAAGCAAAATGCTATCTGACCATAGATAGCTTTTATGGAGAGAGAGAAGAAAAGACCTCAAACCCTGAGGACATTAAAGGCAAACTTCTTTAGATGAAGCCTCGAAGAGTGATATAAATTGGTCTCCATCTCACAAGGCTCTCTTGGAAGAATTCAAAGAGGATCTTAAAAGAGAGTTAGAAGAAAAACAGGGAAAGGAAATGAGAACTCTGGAAAAGGAAACACAGAAATTATCTGAAGAAAATCACTACTTAAAGAATAGTTTTGGTGAAATGGAAAATAAAATCAATTCCTTGAAAAACAGAAATGTTGAAAAGTTGGGTTTCCACAGAGTGTTGTAAGCTTCGAAGTAGTGTAGTATAGTGGGTACCAGTGACCAAGAGGTTTTCAGAATGTGAGAGGTTAAGGGAGGTTAAGGACGTATGATGAGGGAGGGGGAACATGTATAGCCTAGAAAGGAATGGACCAATTCAGTCTCTGAAGGGAGGGATTGCACCAATCTAACAAGTATAAAGCTCCTGCTTCTGTCCTCAAGGAGCAGAGCCTGCTTCTGGTAAGAATCATTAAGAGGATTCTTTAAGATTCTTTTTTAATAAAATTTCCTCCATATCTGATTTTCAGTGTCAAGAATGTGTTTCTAACACAATCAAAATTTTATCTTTCATAGGAAGTTTTTCCTAAACCCTCTCAATCCCAATGCTTCCCCTCTGTATTTCCTATTTATTGTATATATAGCTGCTTTGTAGATATTTGCTTGCATGCTCTCACTTACATGCTCTTACATGTCTCATTTCCCCTTCAAGCTCCTGGGGGCATACTCTATTGGTTGCCTCTTTTTTTATACCCAGGACTGATGTGCCTGATGCGCAGTAGGTGCTTAACAATATTGCTCAATTAATATAGTAATACTAAAATCTAATGGGGAGAAAAGAGTAATTTGAGATTCAAAACAGTTAATAAAAAAGTACTTGGCATCATTCCTTAGCTCCCTGTTTTGGAGAAAGGTACTCCAGAAGCATATCTAGAGTATGTGGAAAATGAAAAACCCAAGAGACAGAGTTTTTATGTAATTAATCATCAATTTATCAATTAAGCTAACTAATATTCAATAAATTGATGGTGAGTGGGTTCTCTTGGGAAATATTACTTGCATTACTAACTTTACAGAGTTGTAAGGAAAGTGCTTTGCAAACCACAAAGTGTTATTAAAACTTTAGGTCAGTTTTTAATAATTTATGATTTCCAGTAATACGACATCCCATTCATACAGCCATACTTTCTTCCCCAATTTGCTACTTTTAGTCTTTGTTGTTATGTGGCAACATTTATTTTGTAGATAATGTTTGAATATAATCAGAAAGAATCATTTTACTTCCTGATGGCTAATTTACTGAAACATTAGCTTTTATTTTTCAGGGATACATACTCATCTAGTTATGAGATAGGCTGGCAATGTATAGAATATATGACAAAAATATAACAATAGCTTCTTCTACATGACGATGATAGAATCAAAGCTGAATGAAAAATTTACTGTGTCTGTTCCTTGTAGTTTGGAAGTCTTGAGGTGTGTATGGGTATCTACTTCTGTGTCCTTTTTGGCTTTCAAAGATATGTGGGATGTCTTTAGTAAAATAAAACATTTTAAATTTTCTATTGTTCAAAATGGTTATCCAGTCAATGAGTATGGGTTTTGGTTCACTTTTTTTTCTTCACTAAATTTATTTGTTTCTCTAGAACAAATATAATCTTTCCTGTCTTACTGTAGTCTCCTTGAGAAATAGACTTGCTATTCTGGAACAGGAAATATAATATGTCCTAGTGTAATTCAAAGGAAAAACATTTTTCTGGAACCTATATGTATACTTAGACTATTTGTGTCAGGTTTCATAATAAAGGCCACAGTATTAGTTAATGTTACAAAAGAGTAGGAAACAGTTTATTTAGCTACTTTCTGAACTGAAATAGTCGAAGATATTGGATTCTCCATCCCCAATTTGAGTGATCAGATCATTGTCTAGAGAGGAAAAAAAGTATTGTCATGCTCAGCCTATACCAAATATCATGTCTTTCAATGCAGGGGAAAAAAAAAACTTTATTGATTTGTATAGATAATGAAGAATCAAACTAATAATTTTGAATTAGTCAATATGGACAAAAGTAAGAGAGAATATGCAGGCTCTTTATATTAGTTTTAAAATTCTAGTTATCTGAAGCATGTAGGTAAAAATAGTGTATAGATTTGATATTATTTTTTCCAAGTTTATTTTAAACTTAAATATAAAATAGGAAAAGAGAAAAAAAAACTTTTTCATGTGCTCAGAACATGAGGAGATTCAAAATATAAAACAATAAATTTCCATTTCAAGAAAGCCCATATAATAAATACTACACATTGTGTTCAGAGCTCTGATCTTTTCTTTGATTCCTTATAGGTTTTCTTTTGCTCTCTGCTGTGTACTTTTTATTTTATTCTTTTCCCTCTTACAGCCCTCCTCCCTTAAGAAGGCTACAATTAAGCATTGATATATAAACACACATGACACATCTATACATCTAAATACATACATACACATTTACATATATATATGCATATACACATATATCTATAATCGTACACATATATACATATACATTCATTTGCCTCCATGTAAATCCATATTATGCTTGTTTGTTTTCTGTTTCTCTGAAGGTGGATAACATCTTTTTTCATAAGTTTGTCTTTCCATATTTTCTAAAAAATACCAACTCATTATTTCCTACACCATAGCAACATTCCAACTTTATACTGTCTAGTTATTTTAAATAGTCTAGAACAATATTATTACAGCTGACAGATGTGTAATTTCCCCATCTTTCTCTTTTGATTAAATCTATTTTAGCTTTTACTTTGTCTAAGAAAATGATTGCTACCCCTGCTTTTTTTTAACATAAAAATTCTACTCTTCATCTTTATTTTATGTTTGTGTGTCTCTTATTTTCAATCCCTTGTGACTCCTTTAGTTTACATCTACTTGTTACCTTGCCCTCCTATTACTAAATATACCTCAGCCTAAGGATTCCTCCCTTTTGTTCACTCCCAACCCATTCCTCTTGTCCTCTTGCTTCTATGTGAATTTAGAAAACTTTTACAGCCTTCCAAAATATATGATGTTCCCTGTTTATTCCATTTCCATTAATCTACACAGCCTTCTATATTACTCTCAATCTTTCAAGGAGTCATTTTCTTTTGGATCTCCCCCTACATCTCATACTCCATACCAAAATAAGGTCAAAATGGGTACATAATTTTATAGAAAAGAGGAATTTATGACCAACCCCCCCTAGAAAACATTATGAAGTGAAAAAAAAATAGATAACTTTGATTACATTAAATTAAAAATTTTTGCACAAGCAAAAAAATGCAGCCAAGACTCAAAAGGAATCATAAAGCTGGGAAAAATTTTTTTCAGTCAATAGTTCAAATAAAGGTCTCATTTCTAAAATACATGAGAACTGTTTTCTTTCACAACTTGACTTTTATGGAAATGTTTCTTATAACTTCATATGTGGTTTTTTTAATTGTGGGTCGGGAGAGAACCTAAAATTCAAAAATCTTAAAAATAAATCTAAAAAATGTTTTGAATGTAACTGGGGGGAAATATTAAATAAATAAATAAATAAATATAAATAAACTGTGTGCTACTGCTGGTTCTATATCCCAAAAATATCATAAAAGATGGAAAAGAACTCACATGTACACAATTGTATGTAGCAGTTCTTTCTGTGGTGGCAAAGAATTGGAAAATAAGTAGATGCTTATGAATCAGGGAATGACTGAATAAGTTATGGTATGAAAGTAATGGAATATTATTGTTCTACGAAAAATGATGAGCAGGCTAATTTTAGAAAAGTCTGGAAAGAGTTATATGAACTGGTGTTGTCTGAAGCAATAGAACCAGGAAAATATTGTACATAGCAACAACAAATTATGTGATGATCAACTATGATAGACTTGGTTCTTCTCAACAATCAAGCAATTCAGCAATTGAAGGCAATCCCTATAACCTTTGGATGGAATAATCCATATGCATCCAGTCGAATATGGATCAATGCACACTATATATTTTTTTCTTTCTTATTCTTTTTTTTTCTTTTTTGTGGTTTTCCCCTTTGGTTCCAATTTTCCTCTTCCAACATAATTCATATGGAGTTATGTGAAAATGAATGTACATATGTAGCCTAAAAAAATCAAAATTGAAACAAAAAGAAAATAAAAGGTTCTGTATCTCCTTTTCTAATTGATTTTCTTTTCATAGGCATCTTATTTTTTTGGATTGTCCTTAATCTTTTAATTTTTTCCCCTTAATCTCTCTCATTTGATTTTTAAAATATTTTTGAGTTCTTTTATGAATTCTTTTTTGAGTGGATAACCATCTAATGTTACCCTTTGGGGTAGAAGAGGCTTTTCTCTCTCTCTCTCTCTTTTTTTTTTTTTTTTTTGCTTCAGAATCCTCTTCTGAAGATAAACTTCAGTCTTTCCTATTCCCACAGTAACTTTCTAAGGTTGGGTTTTTTCTTTTTATAGCTCAGAACAGCTTGCTATTTAATAACCTCTAGTTCTAGAGTGTGGGGATGGTGCCTATGGTAGGTCCTCTTTCAGTTTTTCCCTATATCTTGGAAAACAAAATTCACCATGCTATAAATTCCTGCAGCCACCAGTATCCTTGTCTCACTGATTTTGCATTTACCTCATAAATTCTGGTTTCTTCTTGCCTGAGGCACTTCTCAACAGCACAAATGGGTCTAGTGGATCTTTTCAAGAAAGGTTTCCTCAATCTTTCCCCACTCAGATACCCAACTCCCATACCCCCTGGGAGGTGAAAATTCCTGTGGCTGATTAGAGGCTATTTCCCAGTCCAGCTAATCCTAGGACTTGCTGCTTAATGTTTCAGCTGGAGCTAGCTTGGAGGTATTTACACTTTGCAGGGGTCAAATCTCTATCCTGGAACTTTTCTTCTGATTTCTGGTTGTCCCAGGAGGATCACTGTTATGTTCAAACTCTTGTTTATTTTTACTGCTCTATGTTCATCCTGAGATGTTATTTTGTCTTGTCTGTGGGGGAAAATCTAAAGAACTTGAAATTTTTTGACCTAGTCCTCCATCTTCCCAGAATTCTTTCCAAAAATAGTGTATAGATTTTAACCACATAACAGTTCATTATTTTCTTAGGTGGGAATATATGTATAACAAGTAACACATAGAAATAGTCTGTATTTATACAAGGAAATCAGATAAAAATAGTCATGAAAAGTTTATGATATTTTTCAGATTAGATGGGTAACATGCTAGACATGTTGGTACCTCATTACTCAAAATCTTTCAGTGTCTCCCTATTACCTAACAAAGTTCAAAATCCTTTGTCATTAAAAGCTCTCTAGTTCACCACTATACTATTTTTGTGGCCTAATATACTGTTACCCTCTGTATCTTCTACATTACAGCTAAACTGAATTTCTTGTTATTTTTTAGTAATTTTCAGGTGTCTCACTATGTGTCAGATACACTTTTGGGTTTTTCTTGGCCAAGATATTAGAGTGGTTTGCCATTTCTTTCTCCAGCTCATTTTACTGATAAGGAAATTGAGAGAAATAGGGTTAAGTTACTTGTCAAGAGTCACATAGACAGTATCAGAGGCCATATATGAACCTGAAAAGATGAGTCTTCCTAACTCCAGGCCCAGAACTCTATCTACTATGCTACCTATCTGTCCAGTTTAAGGACACTATCATCTATGTATGCTCCCTACTTTTTTGACTCTTTGCATTTGTTGAACCTATTCTCTTGAGTAAAATGATGTCCTTTCCTTCCATCTATTAAATTCTTACTCACTCTTTAAATGGTGGATAAGAATTTCCCACTTTCATGTCTACTAATGATAATAAACCAGATATATTATTTACATTCTTATATACTTATAATGAATATTTTCTGATTTTTTGATTTGAACTCCATTATGGCAAGGACAAAATCTTACCGAATATCTGTATTTCCCATTGTGCCCAAGTGCAGTGCTATGCACAGAGATGGTGTTTAATTCATGACTACAGAATGGATTAAAATAGAACAGAATAAAATAGAATGAATTCCATGGCTTATCTCTACAGAAAATATTCTGTTTCTCTTAAAGAATTAACAAAAATATACATTTGGTGGCATATATTAAAAATACCCCTAGAATTAGTATTCTAATGGTTTATTATATTTAAAAAATAGGATTACATAATCTGAGAAATTTGTGGAATTCTTTTTCACTAGTTCCAAAAGCTATTTACACCTGCTTTTCTAGATCTGATTATTCTCAATTTAAGGAAATAATTATGTGTATCTTCTACACTACTATCAACCATATTATTGGGCACATCTATAATTAGTATTCAATTGCCTTTGGATTAAGAGATGAGATTTTGCTAATCATACTGCTGAGATGTCAGATTGTCCACTATGATAATATCCTGAAAGAATAAAAACCTTTTTAAAATTTAACATTCTATCTGCTTACCTTTTAAGACTAAAATGTTTTGAAAAATCAGTATATGTTTATACTAGAAATAAAAATGGAGTAATTTGCATGGGGTACTAGTGCTCAAGAGCAAGAAAAGTATATCTACACATCATAGAATTAATTGAACAGAAAACAATTTTCATACTATCATGGTATGGCTTAGTGAATAGAATCCTGCTTTTGCCTTTGCCATATACTGGCTGGATGATTGGGTGACATAATATTCAATGACATAGAAAATCTGGTACCCATCTGTCTTTCCAAACTTTTCTCAGACTACTTTATACAAACTTACCATATACCTTATGCTTAAGGCAAATTGAACAAGTCACTGTTCCCTTAGTTCCATTTGCTCTTTCTTGTCTCCTGCCTTTGCATGTCGTATTTCATTCTTGAAATGGAATTCTCACATTCTTCTGTCTCTTGAAATCTTTCAAGATCACCTTAGGTGGTTGTCCATGATCTCCGAACAAATAGAAAGTATCTTTCCTCCAACCTTCTCATAGCAAATTTTTTTTGTCTTGTCATATTTGAATTTATATTAATTATTTTCAAGGGTGTAGTAGTCAATGTTTAACAACTAGCTCTAGAATGAGAGATATGTTTTTTTTTTTTTAACTCAGTTACATTATTGCCATTTTTTCCATTATTTTTTTAAGTCTAGGAAAAAAATAACCAAGCCCTGATTTGTAATGTTTGCCAGTTTTCAAAATGCTCACACTAGAGGAGAGTGGAATCAAGATGGTGGAGTAGGCAGGAACTTGCCCAACCTCTCCCCTAAACTACTCCAAATTCCTTTAAATAATGACTCTAAACATATTTTAGAACATCAGAACACCCCAAAAGACAGAGTAGCACTTTTTCCAGCCAAAGGCAACTTAGAAGTTCAGCAGAAAAGGTCTATGTATGACAGGGTGGGAATCCTGGGATGGACAGACACACTTCTGAAGCCCAGAATGGAGTCTTACCCTCGCCCAGGCCTGACAGCTGAATCAGCTGCAGTAGCTTTCAGACCACTCAGCCTAGAGACACCAAAGAGGAGCTGGAAAGTCAGCAAAAAAGGTTCTGTGGAACTAGAGTGGGACCCCCAGTACACAACCTCATTGCAGGCCCAGCCCTGGCCCCAGGTCCTGTTCAGACCCCAGTATTAGCAAGGTGGGATCTCTGAATCAGCAGCAGTGCTGGAGGCTTCTGGGAGACACTAGGAGGACTTAGAAGGTCAGCGGAGAGGGTCTGTGGCAATGGGGTGGGAATTTGGTGTGCAATGTGACCCAGGTCAGTGGAGCCCCAGCAAACTAGATGGAGACAAATATAATAGCTACAGTGCAGAAAAGAGCTTGTGGTCAGATTCATAGAAGGATTTCTGAAAACAGCTGCACAAAATTCAAAGAGTTCAAAGCCAAATAATACACCTCGAAAATGAGCAAAAAACAAAAAACAAAAATTTCTGACCATTGAAAGTTATTATGATGACAAGGAGGATCAAAACAAATACTCAGAAAATGATAAAATCAAACTCCTCAAAAGCCTCCAAAAAATAAGAATTAGACTCAGGCCATGGAATACCTCAAAAGGGACTTTGAAAATCAAGTAGAGAGATAGAGGAAAATTTAAGGAAAAAATTGAGAGAGATGCAAAAGGAAATTTTTTTTAAAAGTGAGAAAAATGCTTAAAAAAGCAAAATTGGCCAATTGGAAAAGGAAATACAAAACCTCATTGAGGAAAATAATACCTTAAAAATAGAATTGAGCAAATGGAAGTTAATGACTTCATAAAAAAACAAGTACAATAAGGCAAAACCAAATTGATGAGGAAAAATAGAAAAAGAAAAAAAAAGAGTGAAATATCTCATTAGAAAAACAAGGGACCTGGAAAATAGATCCAGAAAAGATAATTTTAAAATTATTGGTCTACCAGAAATCATGACTTAAAAAAAAGAGTCTGGACATCATCATTCATGAAATTATGAAAGAAACCTGTCCTGATTTTTGAACTGGAAGGTAAAATAGAAATTGAAAGAATCCATTATTCACCTCCCGAAAAAGATCCCAAAATAAATGCTCACACTAAAAATTTAACAATGACTTCCCAGATAGTTTAAGTGACTCCAGCATATCCCTGGTTATTTTTGTAAGTAATCTATCTCACTGCCTAGAATTTAGGCTTCTTGAGGCTATTAGAAGTTTTCATTTTCATTCCTATCACTTAAGATCTTATCTTTCATATAATAGATATAACATGATTGCTGAGTGGAATCCTTCTGATTTCCTCTATATGTTAACTTTGAATCTGAGTTAATAACAATTTGAGTGAAAGAGATCCAATTTTAAGTACTACTCTTTTAAGTAGCTTAACAAGGCAAAACCTGAGCATTAATTGTGCTTCATTTGACTAAATTAGACACTACTATTTATGCAGATTAAAATGGTACCATTACATTAACAAAACATTACAATTAAAATTTTTAATTTCTCCAAATTAGGAAATCTAAAATACTTATAGGAATCCCTACTTGCTTGCATAGTAGCTAATGAGATACCTAATTAGATCATGCAAAAACTTGTATGAATCTATGTAGCTTTTGTTATTTTCTCTTAGGTTGTAAATTTTCCTGTTAGTATTTTCTTTTTTCTTTTTACTACATTATTTGGTTGAGCTTGTAGAAAACACTTTCCCCCTTTTATTGTCATGAAAATATGTATAAAAATATTTTTTTTCATTATGCATGTGGTAATTCAATGCCTAGTTCTTTGTTCTTGTGTGCTGTAGAGTCTGATAGCTTGATTTAACGGATGCCAAAAGAATAGCAATGTACTGTATTATTTTAGAAAATATTTGTTACATTGATAGTTGAGAAATAAACATAAATCCTAAAACTAGTCCTTACCCTCCTTCCTTTGCATTACTTTTTCTTTTGATAATTAGCATGATAACCAGAGTCAATAAACATTTATCAAGCCCCTAATATGTTCCAGATACTTTGCTAAATGCAATCTAATAGGAAAAAAGACAGAATATAAAATGAAAGGGGCTACAGAAGGATCATGAAGTCCTTACCTAGAGTAGGTAGTATTTAAGAAGATATGAATTATAGAATTGAATTCATCTTGCAGAATGACGAGTTTTTGGAAAATATCAAGTGAAGAAGATTGGTGGAATGGGAAATAAACATTATATAAACAGTGTTTTGTATTTTGTAGTTTGAAATCTCTGCTGTAATGGTAGCCTATTCAAAGGGTACCTTGAAAATAAAAGAATATATATTTTACTTATGTTTGATTAACTGTAATATACTGAATTTACATTCATATATATTCAATAGATAAATCAGTCAGTAACAAGGGATATCAGTGATTGTAGATGACCAACAAATCATTGTAGTTCAATAAAGCAATTAGAAAACTTCAGGGAAATCTCAGTATAAAAAAACTTCGCTTGAAAGTATCATTTTCCTGACTACTTAATGGCTACATCCCATTACTTTCTGAAACATCCTGACATCCAAATCTAGTACACTAAATCATGAAGACTGTGTTATGGATAAGCTACTTTGTTGGGCTTTTGAAAAGTGAAATTATTTAAATGTGAAGCCTGGCACAGATGTCTTTATCATGGTTTGGACTTTCAGAAGTGAGCAGCATGCAGTAACAACATTGGAATAATAGGTGTTGAGGGGAACTGCCAGTGGAAGGTATTGTGAATGTAGAGCCATATTCTATTCCCCTGCAGTGACAAGTTAGTGGTTCCCACAGAGGATACTGGCAGTACTCCCAGCTGTGGTTCAGCATAGGAACTGTCTATCAGTTCATTTGAACCTGGTGGGAGGCACAGAGACTAAGGTTAGACTTTTGAGAATTAGTGAAGCTTCTTTATTTCACTCCTTTTCTCCCAATCACTTCTATTCCTGTCACTGCTATTCCCTTGGATGGCCAGTTGGTATGGATGACACTTGTCGGTGGTAGGTAGTGCTGTTGTGGAATGTTTTATCTTTAATTGGGAGAGACACACAGTGTACATGTGGAAACTATATAAAAAGAGGGTCTTTTTAAGGAGAGGAAATAATTGGAAAGGGAGAGATCTTTGAGTTAGTAAGTGACATCACCATGGCTGTTTCTTTTTTAATAACAGAACTATACTTCTCTGCTCAACCCCAAGACTTGTTATGCACTAGTTACCTTCCTTTCCTGATTTGTGTAATCTCATTAAAACACACATTCACTTTCTGCTCCTGAGAATATTCTTAAAGTCACACTTCATTCCCCAAGTTCATTTCACATGATTTCTTAAATATATGTCTATATAGATATTTATCTGTATATCTATGTCTTCATCCATCTTGTGACATTTAAAAAAGGTTTGAGAGGCAGATTCTGGATAATTTAATCATTTTATTAATAAAGCCAGAAGTTTTTTAATAAAAGGATGGTCATTTGGTCATTTCTGTTAGACCAAAGATCATCATGATAGTGGGCTCACTTTAAATATAGGTGATGCTACTTCATCATCATATCATCCTTGGTCAGAGAAAATATTTCTATACTAGACCACTCCTAGCTTGGCTAAATAGACAAAAGGATCTATAATCTACTCAAGTTTAAGTAAAGCACAATGGACTTTCCTACACGAACTTAAGCAGAGTATAATGGACTTTCCTAGAGTAGATTAAATTCCTAACACAGTGGGGTGGAGTGTGACAAAGACTGAAGAGAATAAGTGCAATTTCATTATAAGTAATGTTCTTCTGAAGAAAAACTGAACTTTTAAAATGAGGAATTTAGAAGGAGAGAGTCTGCATCTCCTCAAGATATTAGTTATTAATAACAATTTCTTACAATATGTATCTATATATTTCTCTCTCACACTTTTTCTCCTTATATGCTTAGTAGGAAACTATTAGAGGAAATGAGATTTGGTGAAGAGAAAGCCACTGTAATCCAGATTCAAATTCTATTTTAGACACATATTGGCTGTGTGATCCTGGGCAAGACACTTAAATTCTCAGTGCTTCAGGTAATGAATACAATAAATTGCAGAATAAGGCCTGATCTGCATTGGCAGAAGATTTCTCATCTGGGAGTTTCCTATGCTGACAAAGGCATAAGTCTAGGAAGACTAAAAGAAAAAAGGTATCATCTAATTGTATAAATATGTATACATATATTGGATTTAACATATATTTTAACAGTTAACTTGTATTGGATTACCTGCCATCTAGTGGAAGAGGTGGGGGGAAGGAGGGGAAAATTTGGAACACAAGGTTTAGCAAGGGTCGATGTTGAAAAATTATCCGTGCATATATTTTGTAAATAAAAAGCTTTAATTAAAAAAAAAAGTATTATCAATTTATTCAATTTCCTTTACATAATTTAAAACATGAGATGTCATGTCTCTTTCTTAGGACCAATTTTTGGGGAAAAAAGGTGGCAGTATTGTTAGTTGTTTGAATGAACAAGCACTATCTATAGATAATGGGTTATCAAGAACTCACTGCCCATATCACACATAACCCCTTATGTGTTTAGACCACCATTCTCATCTTATAGATGAGACAGTCAAGACACCGAGAATTAAGTAGCTAGCCTAAGGATGCACAGCTGATTAGTGACAGAGCAGAAATTAGAAATCTAGGTCTTCTGAATCTAATTTAATGGTCTTTGATTTATTCTGAGCTGTGTATACATGTGTACATTATTTCTCCAAAGGTAGGCATTTATTTGAGATTACTAACAGAGTCTTATTACCTTTATCACTTTATTCACTATATGAGATCCATAAATGATGCTTAATACAAGTGTACATCTTGTTTGCAAATTATGAATGTCTTATGCAAAAATATTAAACTTTCTATGAGTGGGAAAAATCAGAGGTTCAAAAACTTATAGCTGAAAAGTAGCTTAAAGAACATTTAATGCAAACCCATTCATTTTATAAACAAGGAAAGAGAGACTAAGGGGTTTAAGTGACTTGCTCAAAATAAGTCACAGACATACTTAAGGCAGTAACTTGCAGAATCACAATTCAATACAGGTCCTCTGATTTAAGATCCAGTGCTCTTAAGGCCAAACCACATTACTTCCCCATCTGTGTCTGCACTAATTTTCAAAAGTTAGACTTTTATGAAAGTACAAGGCATGAATTATTCATGGAGGTTGTATATCAATCTATCCATGTGAATTTGTCTGAATATTGTTTGTGAGGAGGCTTTAATTGATATATGTGGAGTTTTGCCCATCCACCTCTAAGGGAGATTTTGATTATTGCCTGGAGTGGGGGAGGAAATGTGTCCTTGAGGCTGGCTATTGCTTTCCTCAGAGAAGGGGGAAACAGACTAGAAGTTTGTTTATTGGCATCCTATATCTAATATTTAGTATTTGTAATCTAGGGGAAATTTTTTCTCCTTGTTTTTAACTGATTTCCTAGTCATTGTCCTGTAAAGAGGAAGAAATAATTCATATATATATATATGTATATATACACCAGCAGGTTTTGTTCCTCACCACCAAATGCTTTCACATAAAAGACCATTACAAATAGTGAAAAGTTAGAAAAAGCATTTATCCTAGCAGATAGAAATAAATTAGAGAAATTATACAGATTAGAATATACTAGATAATATTGAGATTAAATGAGCTATCCAACATGATTTCAGAAAAGCCTGGAAAGATTTACATGAACTGACGCTGAGTAAAGAAGGCAGAATCAAGAGAACATTATACACAATTGAGCACGATTACATAATGATCAACTATACCGACTTAGTTCTTCTCAGCAGTGTGGTCATCCAAAACAATTCCAATAGAATCGAATGTCACCCACATCCAGAGAGAGACTATGGAAAATTAATGTGGAACAAAGCATTCTATTTTCACCTTTTTGTTGTTCATTTGTTTGCTTTTTCTTTCTCATGATTTTTCTCTTTTAATCTGATTTTCCGTGCACAATATAACTAATATAGAAAAATGCTTAAAAGGATTGTACATGTATCACCTACATCAGATTGCTGTATTAGAGGGGAAGGAGAAAAATGTGGAAAACAAAATCTTACAAAAATGAATGTTGAAAAAACTATCTTTACATGTATTTTAAAAATAAATTACAATTGAGAAAAAAGAATGAATTAATTACTTCTTTGGAAGGGGGAGGAAAGGAGGGAGGGAGGGAGGGAGAGAGAGAGAGAGAGAGAGAGAGAGAGAGAGAGAGAGAGAGAGAGAGAGAGAGAGAGAGAGAGAGAGAGAAAGAGTGTGTATACTTGATCTTACCCAAGGAGAAATTCCTCAAAGTCTGGGGAAGCATGATAGAAATTAGAAACATATTAAATCTGGTTACTCTATGTCTACTCCTTTCCAGATTATTCTGTTCACCCATCTTTGTCTCTTTGTCTCTTTGACTCATTCTGTCTATCTATCTTCCCTTCAAACACAAGTTTGTCTCCACAGAGAGTCTAGAATTGTTTATATCTATTCCCAAAGATGGAAGGAAGAACTTTTTTCTTTTCTCACTATCTCCTATCAACTCTATCTTTCATGCAGGTCTTTAAGGTTGAGACTTCTCCACCAATGAGTAAAATCTTAGTTAACTCTTGTACAAGAGTTCTTTTGTAACAGGATTACATAAAATTATTAAAAGATCCTAGTCTTAATTTTTCCAATGACATTTCAGCATTTTATTATATATATATTAATGATGATGCTATAGAGATGCATTAAAATAATACTATTTCTTAACAAACTGAGCATATCTTGTTTACAAAAGTAGATAGCAAACTTTCTAGAGCCAAATGTGGGTCATATTTCTTTTGAATTTACTAACAGCTAATGCAGCTGTAGATAACTATTAGTAATCAATATTTGCTTGCTAAGTATGAGAGGAATGAGTAGATTAAAAAAATTGTTCCTGGATGAATTTCCCTCTTATGTCTGCTTTATTTTTCTTTCATGTACTCCTTAAGAAGTTTTGTGGGAGAGACCATTCAGCCAACCCATACAAAATCTTGGGCAGAAGAACAGGGTTTTTTTTTAAAAGGTAGGATAATGATAAATCTGAGACATGACATCAGGAGCAATATTTTCCAAATTGTTCCTTTTTCTCCCAGTATCAATAGTTAAAGTGACTAGAAATTATGGTACTCATACAAGTAGATCTCTATAAAAATATTTCTTGACATGCCACCTCTCCTTTCTGAACCACTGATATCATCTGAGCCATCCTGTGACAGCTAGGAAATAGCATTTGTCCCATTGGTTTTCAACAATGAGAACATCTATCTTACACATCCCTTCCTACTACCCCTACTATTCTTTTAGTAAAACCAATAAACAATCTCTTTCCTAATATTTAAAAAGCCTGTGATATTTCATTTCTTTTAGAGAATAAATACTGTTCCTTGACTTTCTGTAATGTTCTCTCTAAAATGTAATGTTCTCTTATTGGGTTTTCTTGGGGTCTCTGGGAGCAGCCTTCATTTCAGTTCAGTAATCACCACAAGTACAGCCAGGTATTAAAGTCCAAATCCTTTATTGTCTCTTTCAAAGACTTGTCTCTTTTCCTGGGGCCCCGTTAGCTTTCTTATAGTCCAGATGCTTTATTATATGCTTCCTGGGGCTGGGCAGCTTTCTGGAGAGGCTTTCAGTGTGGTCTTGGTCTTAGTGGGGAAGTACAGGAGTCCAGGCCAGCCACCAGGAAGATTGAAGATCAAATTGAATTTCTCCCCTTGGTTATGAGAGCTTAAGCTCCTGCCTCGAATCCTTCAACTTCTCTACCAATGTCTCTGAATCTCCCTGGCTGGGACTTCTAGTTTATATGCTCCACACTGAGTACAAACCAATCATGATATCACTAGGAAGCCATTATCTGTTGTAGGATTAAATCAGTGCTAAACTAGATTTAACCATTGTCTCCTCAATTCCACTTAGAACCTTGTTTCAAGTTCAGCTCCATAACATCTCCTTGTAGGATTAAATCAGTCATACTGAACCATGCTAAATTAGATAGCTATTGTCTCTCTCAATTCCACTGACTCAATACCTTGCAAAAATCCTTTGTTTCAAGTTCAGAGTTCTGGCCCATAACAACTTTCCTAGTTGTGACAAAGAACTCCATATACCATTTTTTTTCTTTTTTCTATCCCAGAAGTATGATTGACTTGCCTCTCTCACAGTTCTTAAGTATCCTCTCAAATGTATTTCAATTCATTTATGCTTGAAACTTTAGATGATTTGTGTTTCAGTCAACTGGATTTCTTGCTATTCTAAAATCTCATCCTGTCAGATTTTCATACTGTCTATTATTAATGCCATTCCAGTACCTTTGCAAAGAAAAACCCATGTGGGGTCACAAAATCAGACATAACTTAACAACAACAGCAACACCAGCATAGGTAGATTACTATCAACTAGAAAATGATTTTAACATCTCTGGATTGCCACACAAAAATGGAAAAAAAATCTTCACAAGTCAAAATATCTCAATTCAACATAATATGTTTGCATTAATAATTTTATATTCAAGAATAGTTATGACTAGACCTGGAAATAGACAATATTATTTAATGATCTGTAAGATATATGTGTAGAGTTTGAGTTCAATTAATCAATCAGTCAAATAATTCCACCTTACTTAAAATACCTTTATAAGATCATAACACCTCTGTTAAATCAGTCAACCAAACAATAAAAGGCATTAAACTAAGTACAAAAAGTCCTTAATTAATTTAGAAGGATTGAAATGTACTAGGTGAAATGAAATGACATGGTACAGGAAGTGTACTGAGACTGATTACAAAGACTCAGTTCTTCTTTATGGGGATTGTATAAAAAGGCAATACAGTTCAGATCCTGAATATGGAGTGGCAGTTCAACTCAAAGGTAGAAATAGCTACAGCCACGCCTCTGAAATTGTTTGGGAGAGGGAGAGAAGAGCCTTGATTACTCTCACCACTTTTTAACTAGATAAAAACCTTTAATTAAACTTCAAAATGACCAGAAGACTTGGCCTTCTCATTAGCTTTTTAGCAATGTCCTTGGAACAATAGTGGCTGACAGCATCTGCATCTGGTGTCACAGATGAACTAGACAAATTGAAGAAAGGAAGCTTCATTTCTCAGTATTGATTCCTGAAGTAAGCTATCCCATGCTTAATGGGAAATTCATTGGCACTTTTTGGATGTGAGAAAAGGATTTCCAACGCAAAGACCTATAAGAGCAATTATTTGCCCTTCCCGCTCTCCCCCTCCCCCCATGCTTTGCTACATAACTGTAATTTGGAGCCCACTTAATTCTGTCTAAATGTACCTGTAAGGGAGTGTTACCCCAGTATAAGAGAATGTTTTATAGCAACTTTTCTTATTTAGTAAATAAATACTAATTACTACACTAATAATTTACTAATTTAATATATACTAATTACTTAAAAGTTAATTGTCTGGCCCGCTAAATGGATAGTTAATTAAGGAATATTTTGGTGGGGACTCATGAGCTATATAGAACTGGAGAACCATCCCAAACTCTCAGGGTTTTCCTGAGGATTCTGAGGAGAGAAGTATTGTCTGTCTTTCATTTAAAAGAAGAGCAGTGACATTGTGGGATGATGTCTTGACTTGTGTGTGAATTGGATTTAAATGAGGAAGAATTGTACAAAGTTGTCAGCTTCATTCTCTCTTCCAGAGTCACTGGCAAGATAAAATCAGATGACTAATAATGGTCATATTGCAATGGATGACCCTGGTATCTTCACAATGTCTGACCAAGCTCTAAGTGCTCCTCAGTGCCTGCTTCAGCCACCTTCATAGCCTTGGGAACAAATTGCTCTCATCTACCCATTCAATCAGGGAAATTGTTCAAATACATGGAGTAGCTGTCCCCCTGATTCACTAATGGGTGCTCTTAACCTGATTTAGCCTATCTGGTAAGATGGTTTTATTAGATTGTGGCCTCTATGCATGCTACAGGTTCTCAAAGCCACTGGTGAGAGTTGTGTAAAGGTGGATATCAAAGATGGATGAACAACCCCGAAAAGGGCTCAACAAATCCTCACACCAAAAATGTGTGAACATCTTCCTTCCTGAACAAAGAAGTGGCCAGCTACTCAATAGGGACATAAACTATCAGTATAAATAAGGTATTTAGAATAGTAATTCAAGTGTCTGTGCTCTGTGTCCAAATAAATTCATTAGTTATCTCAACTATGTTTCCTTAATATTAGACAAGAAAATAATAAAGACAAGAAACTTACATTTAGTCTTTATAACTAAGAATTAAAAAAAAAATTTTGGATCACTCCTCAATTATATTTGCTATTAAAAATTCCACATGATTAAATTTTCCCAAGAATCAAGTATCCAAAGTACATTTATTAATAGTTTCTGAAAGAGAATAATCTCTTGTTTTTGTTATGTGATTCTGACCTTTTTTCATAATCCATTTTCTTTGTAATATCATTTTTTCTCTATTCTAGAGTTAGTTATCAGAAAAGTAAATACAGAGTTAATAACTTATAAAAAATTTTAGTAAATGATAACTCTTTATCATTTAACAAAATGTTGCTAGAAGTAAACTCATGAAATTTAAGATATTGGTGAGCATAAAGTCCTAGAAAAGAAAAATAAGCAGTACTATCATGGCTTTAAATAAGTAGTTATGATACCCAAATAGTGACCCAGGAATTTTCAGTGAATTTTTCTATTTTCTTTTCCATTTGGCCAATTGTATTTTTAAGGAGTGGTTTCTTCAATTAATTTTTACATATTTTCCCACATGTTTCATAAAAGCTTTCTTTCTCAAGCTGTTGACTCTCTTTTTTCATGATTCACTTGCATTACTCATTTCTTTTCAAATTTTTTCTTCTACTTCTCATATTTGCTTTTTTAAATCCTTTATGATTTGTTCCAGTTCTTTTTAGGCCTGAAATGAACTCACATTTTTCTTTGAGGCTTTATGTGTAGTTATTTTGACATAATTGTCCTCTTCTAAGTTTGTGCCATGATCCTTCCTGTTAGGATTATTAACTTTCTATGTTCAGGTTCTTTTTAAAAATTATTTTTATTCTTTGCTCCTCTACCATTCTGCCTATTTTGTGACTTTTTACTTTATGTAGAAGCTGGGCTTTGTTCCTTGAGTGGAAAGGATACTGTTCTAAATTTCTCATGTTAGGCTGGGGTTTTTGCTTCTAATTTGCACAGGGCCTTGCCAGTGGCTTGTCCAGGGATCTTGAGCCTCACTTCTGTCCCTTGGGCTATGGCCTAATGCTGATTTCTTCCTAAAATCACTCTCCCCTCCTACATCAGTAAGATAGACTTTTGCTATTGACCCATTGAGCTGTCCTGGTATGGTAAATTGCCTCACCACTCTAAAATTAACCTGATACATTTTTGTAAGCTTGTTTGGAGGGGAATTTGAGAGGGTGCAAATGAATTCTTGTTTCACTCTGCTATCTTGGAATTATAAGTCTCAGACTACATGTTTAAGTAATGTTTGTTATCTTAAAAATATTTTTAAAAATGACATGAGGACTAAATTCTTATTGGTATATATGTTATTATCTAGGCTTTTACTTTGCTTATACCTTTACAGCTTTATTTTAAACTTTGAATTGTCTTTGGCATTCTGCTAAAACTCTCTGGATCATAATCCCCTATCTGATCTAAGGTTATATCAGAACAATTCTAATTGGCTTGCTGTCATTTTGAGGTTTACTTTCTTTACTGATTCCATTGACCCCATTTGTAGAATTCCTTAGATTCAATATTTGGGTTTTTGCTTTGCATTTTATCAACTGGTAGATTACATGCTACTTTAAAAGAATTCAGATCCTCATTTGTCTTTTTCCTTAGGTTTCTAATATTGTTCTTTGTCCTGACTGTTGAATTTGAGCCAATAATTTCCAAATGTGGCTTTTTCATTTTTTATTTCTGCCACCAGATATACTTTCTTTTTGATTTGATGTTTCTATTTTCCCCATCAATTCCTATTACTGCTTAGCCTTTTCTCAACCTCCTGACTTAAGACCTGTGTATTTCTTCTTGGAGCTTCAATGTAGTGTCTACTTTGAGAAAAACTTCTTTGACATCAGCTTGTTTCCCCACCTTTCTTCCTTTTCTTTTTATCCATTTCTTTTCATTTATGCCCTTTCTTTCTCCTCCTCTCTCCATTTTTGCTTTTCTTTTTAAAGATCATCACATTCAAGTTCTTCAATCTTTTCTTAACTTTTGCTTAAATTCCTCTATGGTTTCTTTAATTTTTGCAAAAATACATGTTGTTTTCCTATTAAGCAATAGTATAAATAACATTATGCATATCCCATTGTTAAGAAGTCTTTACAAGGCCTCATTTCCAAAATATATAGAGAAGTGACTCAAATTTATACGAATTCAAGCTATTTTCCAATTGATAAATGGTCAAAGGTTATAAACAGACAATTTTCAGCTGAAGAAATTGAAGCTATTTGTAGTCATATGAAAAGATTCTCTATATCACTATTGATCAGAGAAATGCAACCTAAGATAACTCTGAGGTACCACTTGTACACACCTCTCAGATTGACTAGGATGACAGGAAAAGATAATGATGAATGTTGGAGGGGATGTGGGAAAAGTGGAACACTGATACATTGTTGGTGGAACTGTGAACAGATCCAACCATTCTGGAGAGCAAAAGTCATTAAACTGTGTCTACATTTTGATCCAGCAGTGTTTCTACTGGGCTTATATTTCCAAATAGATTTTAAAGGGGGGGAAAGGGACTCACATATGCAAAAATATATGCCACCTTTTGTAGTGGCAAGAAACTGAAAACTGAATAGATGCCCATCAATTGGAGAATGGCTAAATAAAATGATCATATATGACTGTTATGGAATATTATTGTTCTATAAGAAATGACCAGCAAGGTGATTTCAGAGAAGCCTGGAGAGACTTACATGAACTGATGCTAAGTGAAATGAGCAGAACCAGGAGATCATTATACACAGCAACAATAAGGTTATACAATGATCTGGTAGACATGGATCTCTTCAACAATGAGATGATTCAAATCAATTCCAATGATCTTGTGATGAAGAGAGACATTTTTTTTTCTGAGGCTGGGGTTAAGTGACTTGCCCAGAGTCACACAGCTAGGAAGTGTTAAGTGTCTGAGACCAGATTTGAACTCAGGTCCTCCTGAATTCAGGGCTGGTGCTCTATCCACTGCACCACTTAGCTGGCCCAAAGAGAGACATCTTCATCCAGAGAGAGGACTGTGGGAATTGAATGTGGTTCACAACATAGCATTTTTCTCTTTTTGTTGTTGTTTCCTTGCATTTTATTTTGCTTCTTTTTTTTCTTATGTGGCATGATAATTACATGCATAAGTATACATATATTGGATTTAACATATATTTCATGCTTAGCATATATTGGACTACTTGCCATCTAGAGGAGGGCATGGGGAAGGGAGGGAATAAAACCAGGGTTTTGTAAGGGCTAATGTTGAAGAATTGTCCATGCATATGTTTTGGAAAAAAAAAAAAAAGCTTTAATAAAAAAAGAAAAGCAAAAAATAAATTATATCAAGCCTTAAAAAAAGAAAGCTTTATAAAATTCTTCCTCTTTTTTTGAGACACAAAAACTCAATAAATGATTTTGTAGTCCTAGGAATTCTCTTTCCTATTTTAAATTGTTCAGCAAGTTTCACCTTCCACATTTTGCTTCTGAGCCAAAATTTTCAATCTGCTGTAGGAATACATTAATTTTGTCAGCCAAAATTTGAATTTTCTAACTTCCTCCCATAGATCCAGCTATCCTAGGAAACTACTAGCTTTTATTCAGTGCCAAGATGAGAAACTCCTTTTTGAATTCTTTATTCCACTTTTGCAAATAAACTTTGCATAATAAGAGGCTCTTCTCATAGTTTCTATACATTTCATTGTATATTTTTTTCTTAAGAATTCCCATCTGAATTGATGTTTGTAAACTACTTACTGGGGCAAATATGTAAAAGTAACATTGAAGAAACTGGTCATGTTCCCATGTATCACTAAACTTCTCATGAGAAAACAGTTTCTTTTCTTGGTGGATTAACTCAAACAATTTCAAACTAAAATAAGATGCTTCTCTTAGGTGGTGTCTTATAGGCCAAGAATTCAGAGAAGAAATCCCCATAACACTGATTCCCTCCAGCCCACACAACAGCTGTTGTGGAGAAGAAAATAAGAGAAACATATAGACTGATTTTCTAAAGCATTCGGTTATTTAAAGGGAGAAAATGATAGCCTACTATCCTGGGAGTAGAAGAAGACTTGTGGGAATTTTTTTTTTTTTTTTTTTTTTGCTTAGCATTGTGAAGATGATAGAATGTTTCTAGAAAGAACTCATAGACCTCAATAAAAAGAAAAGGGTTTAAAATGCAAAAGAGAAAAGGAATGAATGTTGGAACTTGATATAAGAAGCTAGAGAGAATGGAATCAATGCACTAGATTAGCATTGGAAGGAAGTAATGCTGTATCTTCCTATTAAATAAGAATAAAGAAGGAGGAGGGAAGACACTGAGACCTTTCAAGAGGATGTAGGAGAGGAATTAAGGATGTACCTTGGGTGACCTCAGGGAAGCTGTGATTCATTTACTTTAAGTGTGATTCTAAGGAATTTACTTTCGGGGCTTGAGAAAAGAGGAAATGGTTTGCAACAGCTTCAATTCAAAATGCTCAAACCAATCTGTACCCTCACTGATATAAGTTTCTTTCCCAACAATGTGAAACATAACCCATCCTGGGCAACTTTTGTCCATGTTCACTGATAAGGCCACTAATGATAAGGTCAATCATGCCACTGTGGTATCTCCCTTGATTTCTCTTGACAAACTGAATATACCATTGGAGAACATGGGCTGTCCAGTTATTATTTTTTACTCTTTGTTACCTTTTATATGATTATCAACTTCAAATCTTTGAAGAATGAATTGTCCTATAACTTGAGGCCACAAAATAGAACTAGAAGCATATGATATATTTTTTAGAGATAGATTTCAATTTCAGGAAAAAACTTGGATTTGCTAAAATAACTTTCTTTCTGTTAATTCTGTTCATCCACAGTATATGCCCAAGATATTTTTTCTGAGATATACATTCTAGAGATTATCTAATGAACTGCTTGTAGTCTGAACAACAACAACAAAAAAATTTTACCCACTTGTTTTTTTTTTCCCCTGGGTAGACAGATCAAATTTTTGAGTACTTCTAAGTCTCAAGAAAATATTTTTGATATTAAATCTAAAATTCCATTGACAAAGCATCCAAAAGAGCTTTTCATCTAGAGTGAATCTCTTTCCAATTTGGAGTCTGCTAAATTTCCAGTATGATAGAGAGGAACATCTTTGATGAATTCACCTTTTCTCATTTATGCCTTCTCTTGATGATCTTTGAATATTTTTTATTTTGTTTTCATATTTAAAAAATAGTGTATAATTTTGATATATGCATTAGAGACATCTTCCTTTTGCGCCTTAAAAATAGTTTTTTCCTTTACTGAATTAAAGACATTTTTACAATCAATAAATAATAAGCACTATTTTAATCTCTACACATTTCAGCTCTTTATAATCTGGCTTCAGTCTATCTTTCCAAGTTAATTCCACATAACTTTCTTTCCTACACTCAGAGTCTAGCCAAACTGGCTGTACTTGCTTTTCTCCATACATTCCATTTTTAAGCACCACATCTCTCACATCTATTTCTCATGACTGGAATGGTTTCCTTGATTATTTTTGCCTCCTGGAATCCTTAAAGGATTTCAAAACTTAGTACTTCCTAACATTTCAAATACCTGAAGTACTATTTCCTTCAAGGGATTCAGCTAAATCCCCTAGTTGCTATTACCCTCTTCCCTCAACTTGCCTCTGAAATCTCTAAACATGTTGCATCTCTCTTCCTCCTTTAGAGTGTAAGCTCCTTGAGGGCAATCACCATTTTGTTTTTATGATTGTATTGCTTAGCAAAGAGTCTGGCACATAGTAAATAATTAATGTTTGCTTTATTTCTCTGTTTTGGTCTCTGGTTCTGTCTCTGTGTCTTTCTTAGCAAGTACAATGCCTGGTACAAAAAAGTGATACTTAATAAATGCTTATTAATTGATCAATGGACTACTGTGTCATAACAGATTATGAAAATTTTCCTCTTCCCTCCTAAGGGAATGCCCTAGGGTTTATGTTTTTGTTCTCAAGAAAGTGGATATATGGCTAGAGCATTTTTCTCTTTTTGGGTGAGTGGTGTCAGGGAAGGGTAAGTTGGCCTTCCATAACTTTTCTTATACTTTCATCAATTTCTAAACATTTTTTAGTTCAGCATATTTTTATCATGTATGCTTACACTGCTCCAGCTGCATTTTACACTTTTGTTTTCTTTAGTATTATTTCTACTTCTAGTAAAATGAGGACTGGGATAAAAGAGGACAGGTGTGATAGTTTCATTGTCTACAATGGTAAAAAGAATTTTGTTGCAAAAAATCCTTGAAGATTTTAAAAATACTTTGCTTACAGGCTCTCCTTGCCTGTCCATTATTAATGAATTATGGATGTCTGCTTTGTTGAGTCTCTCCTCATGCTTTTGCCAGCCTAGTTTTCTTTTCATGTCTCATGCTTTACAGAGTGATATCCTTCCAATTTTTTTTCACAATTTTTCCCTGTAAAGTTTTACAAATGAGTTTGTGTTCCAAGTCATTGTAATACATGATTGCTATTGTAATGCTGGAGAAACTGAGGCAAGATAGAGATTAGAGAGTTTTTAATTTTTTTTAAATTTCTGAGAGGAAGAGATTATCTAGGGGCAGATCAGAATCCATTCCCCCTCCCTGACCAGGGCTGAATTGGACTTTTATTCAGCATCGAATGTGAAATTCCAATGATTTTTATAGGGCTCTAGGGATCAGGGGAGTGAAGGCAAAGGGTAGAGTCCAAACACTGGTGAGTGGGGAATTTCCGGGAAGGGACCTTCAATCTGATTCTGACAGGTTGTGGGGTAGGATCATAAATTTTTACAAACTGGGAGTGAAGCAGGTATTCAGCTAGAGACAGGAAGTCTGGAGAGAAAGAGTTAAAGGAAGTCAATTAGGTATGTGAGATAGGACATCTGGAGTTTTGTGACTCTTTTGGCATGCTAGAGTAGCCAGATCTCCACAGCCCTAATAATTTCAGTTCTAATGAACAGGAAAAGGGGGTTGCAACCAGAGGGATTGAGGCAGAACAATTTAAAGAAATTGAGGCAGAACAATAAAAGGAAACTGTGGCATAATACTCTGTCTTTCTGTTGGTAAGGGAATTTTTGAGGGGGAGAAGGCATGGTCTTTCAGCTTCCCTTTTATGCCAATTAATTTAAGTATTTTCTGCTTCTGTTTGAAATTATTAAATGTTAAGACAATTTGTATCCTCAATTTTCCCCTATAGTATTTTTTTGGGGGAATGTCAGTAATTCATTAAAACAATTCAGATTGGAATTATTTTAACTACTTCATATTTTTCTCTTTTTTTCTAGGTTTATATGAATTTTGGTTTTTATTCTAGGTCAATGATCTGAGTATACAGAATTGATTCAAGAATGAATATATCCTATCAGTAAAATGTTTCTGAACTGTTACAATATAATATATTTCTTTTGGGGAATAGAGGGTGTGGTTTTATTGGGCACTTGCTAATATTTTCTATTTTTTCTTGAATAAAGTATTCATAGTTTATGTAGATGAAGCTACTGTGCAATTAGCCAGTCTTTGACCTCCAGAATAATACTTTGTGAGACTATCTTTGCCACTTTTGAAAATTCCCTATCCTCTATTGAAGTTACCAAGGAGGAAAAAATATGTTGACCTAAGTTATGGGTTTTAACTAGTTATTTATCATATGTCCTCCATCCCCTGAAACAGATGTTGGTAAATAGGTAGCCTTTTTGCATATATTTATCTTTTATTTTCCTTTCTAAGGAAAAAAATGTGAGCTACCTTTATCTAGTTTCTCAGGATTCTATCTTGAATTTTCTTCTCTTCTCTTCTTCTTCTGTATCAGTAGTAGTGCAAGATCCCCTTTCCCAAATTAACTTATCAGAGACACCTTAGGTATAAAGAGAAAGTATTTATTTAATTCCTGCAGGGAGAAGCTCAGACACACCTGGGAGCCATCCCAACTCTGCCATGTGCTCCTGAAACCTGGTCAGCTTTTGCCTTATCCAGGACTTAAAAGCAAAAGACCTTAGTCTTCTCATTGGATAGACTAAAAGGACATAACCATTCTTGACCAATGGTCACCAATATTGGCTGCCTCCCATAGGTCACATCACTTCCTGCAACTTTACTAACTTTCAAACTCTGGGAACAGGGATCATGTGACTCAAAACTGAGAAATACTTAATCCAATCAGTCCCATTCAGTAGTTTCAAATTCAAATAGAAATGGACTCATATAAAGTACATAGGAATTTGTGTAGGCAGTATATTCATTTAGAATACCAATATTAACACTATGTTTTATTGCATTTTTATTTTATTAAATATTCCCAATTACATTTTATTTTGATCCATTCTGAAATTTTGTAGGCACCATGTGCTCTCATGTCTTGAGTTTGATACCTCTGCTTTACACTATTTTATTTGATGATTTCCTTAGCCCTCTATACTGATGAATCTCAAATCTACTATTTCAGCCCCAGCTTTTCTGTTAATCTCCATTCTCTTATCTCTAACTGCCTTTTAGACATCTTGAACAGGATTGGCGGCTGCCCTTTCCCCCACACTAAGTGTGCTCAATGCAGAGGTTTGGCTTTGGCAAAAGATTTCAAGAGATAGGCCTGCTTTTAAGTTAATTGATGTATAATTTGGTAGGGCTGTTTCTAAAGGTTTAAAGGATATTTTAAAGATCTTTCAGATTCTTTTCTGTAGAATTGGGTATTCTGTATAAGTTTAATTGATTGTATTCTGAGGTTATGTCCATCATTTAAAGGGCTTCTGAAGTAATAGTTTTTCCTTGTCCTTTTGAAAATGTTTCTGTTAAGTATGAAAGCTAACTTGTGAACTTACTGAAACCAATTTATTACTGTTATCAATATGGTAGTTCTAAAAGTTTAATATTTTAAAAAATCTTTTGGATTCTTTTATATGCTATTAGGATGTTCTGTATAGGATATTCTAAATTTTAATTGATTATATTAGGTCATCCTGAGATTATTTAAAGAGCCTCTGAAAATGATTTTTTTTTTGTATACTTTTTTTTGTCCTTTGTGACTGTAGGAGTTAGCCAGCACTGAAGTTACAAAAAGTGAGAATAATAATAGACAAGGGTGAAGAAGAGACTTTGTATTGGGGAAAATTAAGGTGACTGACTTTGGAGCCAAGATAGCCTATGGAAGTGAAGGCAGAGTGTGGAAAGGAGATAGATTCTGGGAATAGGGAAGTATCCTGAGATATTGGGTCAAGATATTGAGAAAGAGGAGATTTAATTTCCCAGAGTAAATAGGAAAGCAAGAAAAAAAAAGGTGCAAGAGAATTCAGAAGGTTAATAAACCTATAAGCCTTTTTATTCTTTGTTTTAGGTCTTTTTATTCATTCCTAAAGAAAAACTTCAGGTTGGTTAAAAAAAAAATCCTTGAAATTGCAAATCAATAATTATCAAATTGCTTTAGGGAAAGCAATGTTATTAGTGGCACTAATTGAGATGATTAGGGAAGCCTCTTTGTACTCAAAATAAAACCATTTAGTGTGACAGCTTCATTTCATTTATCCCAAATAGTGTTTTTATTTAGAACAATAGTGGTAATTAAGGGAAATATCCCACTGCAAAATTTGTAATGTGAATGGGAATCAAAGCTAGAATGAACACTATTGTCTATCAATGAACTAAGCAAAAGCTTCCATCGCTTCTGCTTTGGAATCTACATTTTGATTGGACAAAAGTGGAATCACTTCAATAGAAAAATTAAGCATCAGTCCTTCTTGCTATGTAACTACTATCCTTGACACCACAATGGTTTTGATTCTTTAATAAACTGGAAATGACAAATTGGAAAAAAAAAAAAAAGAAAAAGAAAAACTAAATAAGGTTGAAGAGGGATGCAATGTTCTTTATGAAGAGCATTATAGATATACACCAAAGGGAGGTGTAGAAGAAACATCTTTACTCAGGGGGCACATCCCCAGGGACAAATAAAAAGAAGCAAAGACAATGTTTACCTTGGATAACTCTGGAGAATATTTTCTGGTTCAGTTCATGGAGAGCTGAATTATTTCAAATTGTCTCTTCTTTTTGTCCTAGTAATAACTCACTTTTGGCCTACTCTAAATATGTGTAGTAAATACCATAGTAAAATATTAAAAATTTAATCACCTCTTGCCATATTGTCATCCCTAACCTTATAGTGAGGTTTTATTGATGAAAGATGATGTAGTATAGCTCATAAAAGTATTTTTTTAGAAGTTAGAAAGAATTGAATTCAAATCCCGTTTCAGATACTTTACCGCCTTCTCCTCTGAAAAATAAAGGCATTATACTTAAAACCTTAAAGTTTTCTTCTGGGTCTAGATCTAAGATTCTCAAAGAGTCAGTCTTAGATATCTGAGTCTTTTGTTTCATTTGATAATGTTATTATTTTGAAAGTCAGTTATCTTTTCATAGATATATTTTTATTCTTCAATTAGATTTTAGCATTCTTAAGGAGAGGGAGCAAATTTTATTTCATCTTTATATTCCCCAATACTGATTAGCACATTGCCCTATACAGTGGTATTTGCACAATATTCATTTGTTGACCAATTAATATATTTCTTGATTAATTAATATATTTTTGAAACCATAAAACATTTATTCTTGGTTTTTTTTAATTTAAAATTTTTTACAACACTACTTGGTTTTAAGTTAATTTAAAATGGAAGTCTGAATCCTTACACATCATGAAAATTTAATAAATTTTTATTGAATTAAACTGAATTGAACTACAAATTGGAACTACTGACTTTGAATTTAATCCAGATAATCATGGTGTAATTCAGCCTTTAACTATATTAGTAGTTATTTTATAAGGTGAGAAAAAGATAATATGCTATAAATGCCTAGTGTATAGTGGAAAATAAAGACTTTATTAATTGGTTGGTTTTCAAATATTTGAACTAAATAGATTTTTATAAATCTGAACTGTCCCTCAGCAGGAAAAAAAATAGATAAAACAGTACAGCCACCACATAAGCTATCTTTATCTGTGAATATGGGGAAAGATCGCTAATACTAAAGTCAGAGACTTGGCTTCATTACTTCATCTATGTCTCTTACTATCTGTTACTTTAACTTCCTCAGGCCTAAGTTTCCTCTTCTATATAATGTGAAAGTTGTGATAGTTTCTGAGTTCCTTTCCAGTCCTAGTTCTATGATCTTATGTGTCAAGCAGCAGTGATATTTTTATTCCTCATAATTCAGCATCAAATCTAGTGGGATGAGGAATTTGTTTATCACTGATATTACATAATGAAAGACAGGAATAAGGTCCAGGAAAGGAAAGCACTCTTTTATTTGGCTTTTGTTCTGGGTCAAATATATCTGAGCCAAAGAACTGGGCTTCATTCAGTTCCAGAGAGATTTTTTTGTATTGTAATGCCGGAGAAATTGAGGCAAGATAGAGATTAGAGAGTTTTTAATATTTTATTTGAAAGGGAGAGATTTACTGGGACCAAATGGATCCATGGTTTGGTCCCAGGGCTGAATGAGACTATGATCTCCAAGAATCCAGCATCCAGCCAGCATCCAGCCACCAATATGAGTTCTCAATGACATATTTATACACTGTAGCTAAACAAAGGCAGGGGGGTGGAGTCCAAACTCTGGTGAGTGGGAATCTCTAGGCAGGAACCATCAACTCGACTTTCACAGGTTGGGGGGTAGGAACATAAATTCTAACAAGCTGAGTTAAGAAAGTGTCTGACTACGAAAAGAATGCCTGGAGTCTCCCTTTCTGAGTTTACACATTGACAATTTATAACCTTAGAGCAAATAGCCCTGAGTATATCAGTCTTCAAGAACCAGAGTGGGTGATTTACAACTAAGGGGATTGAGACAGAACAATTAGGGAAAATGAGTCAGGACAATCCAAGACAATTGTGGGACAACAGTATTTCTTTGACAAAACTCATCTTTTTTTTAACTCATATTGGTACTTGGTGCACAGGATATGTTTGAGTGATTAAATAAAAGTATAGAACTTACTGGACCAATGTACTTTGATTCAATCAATATATCAGAAGTTGAAAAGAAATATATGGCTATGGTGGTAAGGGTTGGGGACAAGGGAAGGATAGTCTGAAGAATTGAAAGTGATTGGTCTGTCATCCTTCCCCAAAATGTTTTCTCTATATGTTTGCCCTCATAAATGTTTCCTTATCATTATCATTGTATATGTATATCTCTCTCACTGTAACTTTGTAACTTATAGGAAAACATTTCCTATGTACATCAAGGCAATCTCATATTGCCATTTGCTTGCAATGCTATTTGATTATTTTTGTTGGAACTAATATTTTCTGGTTCATTGGTAAAATTAATTACATTTATTTGAGTTAATGCATTATGGTTATGAATAGGTATTCATTCAAAATATTTTGAACCTGAGAAGTATTTCTTGGGGACTGTGTGTAACCAAAGATATTTCTATAGAATATAGCATTTATTGTGATGTTAGCTATATATATCTGATGTGACTATGGCAAGGGAACATAAACTTTGCAGATCATACCAAACTGAAAAGATTAGGAACATGTGTTTAAGATGGGTACTATGTGGTTTTTGTCAAAGCATTTCCTAACCCTCTTTCTTCTCTATTACCCTTCTTTCTATACTACCCTAAAAATGAAGGACCATTCTTAAGCTGCACAACATGAAATTTTATTAGTCTGAATTAGTGCAGATAATTGCTTCATCTAGACACCTTATATTGGTTATGCAAGTGGAGTCTAAACATATTTGACTTCAATGTATAATGAATTTTAAATATGGCAAATTAGAAATATTTAGGGAATGGAAATACATTTTCATTATATGGGTTAATTAAACTAGAGTTCAAATCCTACCTCTGACATTGATTACTCTATGACCTTGGGTAAGCCATCTAAACTCCCTAGCGATGAGTTTCTTCATAACAAGTATGTGTGAAAAGCAGAACTTTAATCCAGGTTTTCCTGGTTCTGAGGCCAATTTTCTACCACTGTCCCATGCTACCCTTCATGACCCCATATAATGATAATGAAATCTTGAATTTAAAAAATACACCAACCGCAGTTAGGTGGCACAGTGGATAGAGAACAGGCCCTGAAATCAGGAGGATCTGAGTTCAAATATAATCTCAGACACGTAATACTTCCTAGCTGTGTGACCCTGGGCAAGTCACTTAACCTTAATTGCTTCAGCAAAAAAAAAACAAAAACAAAAACAAAACAAAACAAAAACAAAAACAAGAGAGAGAGAAATCATTTAATATGTATACATACAAAAACAATTCTCAAAAAAAAAATACACTAAGCATGTGTGAGACACTACATGTCATAAATTTTTATTCCTGTGGTTATTCAATCAGTGTCAAATTCTACAGTATGAAGAATGAAATATTGTCAACAAGTAGAAATTGCTACGCATTGCACACTGTAAGTTTTCTGAGTTTTTCAGTTTGAGTTCTCTATTTGTCTTCATTAACTTAAATGGAAAAGGTCTTTTCATTAGAAAGCATACAGAAATAAAAATGTAGTGCTATTATATTCATATAGCAGGTCCATAAGCAAACAAAGCAAGAATTCTGACTTTGTTTTTTACTTAACCATATTTCAATCCATTTGAGAAATCATGTTATTTATTCAGGTTGCTGCAGCAGCAAATTCAAGAATATAATAGACACTGTCTCTCACATTTGCTCTACAGACGATTTGAATTAGATAATTTTATCATGTTATTTTCACAAATAATCAGGCTTCTTAAAAAATGCTGCCCATCATACAATTCAATAGGAAAACTCCCTAATACTCTTACTTAGTAACCATTGCTAAGGAAACCAGTTTTTCTTTGTATCTATGCATTCCAGAGTTCAGTTGATGTCTTTCTTAAGCTTCCAAAATATGAAATGAGAGAAGGGCAAGGCCCAAGTTATGTAAATAAAAGCTATGTTTTATTTCCACACCCACACTCTGCTTTTTTTCCCCTATATGTAGGACAAAGGAGCTGTTAATTTTCTCATTTCCTGGACTTAAGAACTGCACTAAGAATTTGACTGAAGTTTATCATTTGGTTATTGTTCCTTGGTAAGAACCAAAGAAAGCCCTGCTTGAAAGAATGATGTGATTCCATAGGATGGGAGTGTATTATAGCTTTTCTATCAATAAAATTTGTATTTCTTTCTAAGGTCCTATAATTGATTGTCTGCAATATCTCTTTAGTGATGCTTAATCTTTCTTTTTCATTGCCTCATCTCTAAAAGGGGCCAATAACAGAAAGCATCTCCATAAGGTCATAGGAGTAATAAAGATTCTCTGAAGAAGCTTGGTTCTTGCACAGTTTAAGGGGCATTTGTAGTAAAACATTTCCCCATGTTTGTATTTATATTCAGTATGCAGGTCAATTTTTTTAAGACCAGTGGAACTGGGATCTTTCTTCAGGTAGATGAATTTAAGATGCTTTGGGAGACAATCTAAAATATTTTTTATGGATTGTGAGCATTTGAGAAAACATCAATGATCAGAAGTGAGTAGATGTGGAAATGATGTAAAAGTGCAGAGTGTTTTAAATTGCACAGTTAAAACTTTGGAAGACAGCAGATTCCGAGGAAGTCTTTATAGTAAATAAAATTTTTCTTATCTTGGTTTGCAAAAATTACAAGAAATCTTGCAAAGAAGGGAAAAGAAATCAAAACAGATGAATTCTCTCTTATTGGTAATATTCTTGGTGCAGATTTTCTGAAGGATCTTGGTTGGTTTCTTTGGAACTACTTGTAGATGGTGATTAATTAACAGGACCACATGAAGTCTAGGGGCATTCTTTCCCCATAATAATCTCTCCAAAAAACATCATTAAAAACATTTGATTCTGAAATGGTGGCAGAACCTAATGAAAATATTAGCTTTAAAAATATTTTCAAAAAGACTTTGAAGACTGAAATGCTCTGACTAAAATTCTAGCAGAACCTTATAAGCACATTAGCATTATACTAACCTTATAAGCATATTTTAAAAATACCTTTAGTTTTCAGATGATTTTGGAGAGATGGACTACTATTGAAAGATTATTTGTTCAGGAATTTTGCAGATGAATTAGAGAACCTTAAAACATTGTAACTATTTCTTATGACAGGAATTCAGGAAATTACTTCAGAAGAGAAGAAAAGACAAAATTATGAAAAGTAGAATTGATAGAGGCCAATAAAGATAACTGAAGTTAAGCTGCATTCTGCATTTGAATGGGAGGGAATCTTTTATTTTAGGAGCAGGTGGGGGCTGGGTGGTTCTGCAAAATGTTTGTTTCTATGAATTTTTTTTTTCAAGCTTCCACAAAAGAAACCTCGGTCCTGTCTTCCATTAAAGAAGAACTATATTCTTTTCTGGCCAAAAAGCTCTAAATTCTGCAGTGTATGTTCCAGCTGTAATCACTTATTAGATAATTGAAAAATACTGAAGCATTGCAAGAACATTTTCCCCTTTCTACTTCAGTAGAACAGGCATTGAGCACTTATGTTAGGAAAGCAGAGAAAACTTTCAATCTTAAATTGATCATCAGTTTGGATTAGGAAGGTTTGGTAAAGGAACTGTTGATGTCCTTTTAAAGTTTCTTATTTTTCTTAAGGAGAAGGCCATAGTCAGGGGAATGTCAAACTTGTTGAAAGAAGGGGATAGAATAGATGTTCGCCTAAGATAATTGACATGTTGTAAAAATCATATACTTTAATAGTATTCTACAATAATGGTTCATTCATGAGTTTCTCACTGAGACAAGTACAATTAATAGTCCCCTGAATTTTTTATGCATTATTGATACTTATGGAGTATGATGTACTCTAAGCAATGGAGCTAGGTGGTATGAATGAAAGGGATTAAACAGGGTAAAGATTGGGGGATGATTTTATTACTATTCTCTGAAAACCAGTGACATTTTACTTATACTTCTAGACAAACTAGTTTGGGAACAACTCAGACTCCAGGTTGGCTTGACAATAAAGTACATGTTAGGGACTAGATGAATTAATGCTAGGAAATTACATTGGGACCACATTGGAAGAAAAAAATGTGAAATTCCAAATAATTATAACCCTTTGTAGAAACAGCACCAGCATGTTCTAAATCATGTTCCCTAAGGCAATGTCAGTGCAAGTTTGACAAAAATGTAATTTCTTTGAGCTTTATTTTCCTCATCTGCAAAATAAGAAGTTGGACTAAATGTTCTTGTGGTCTCTTCCAGACTCAACTCAATTCTATTTTGTTTTATTTTATTCTAAATCACTTGCCTGAGGCATGGCTAGTCATTTTATTCTTTCCACAAGATAAGGGAAGTGAGTGGAAGAAAGGAGAGGAAACAGATAGCTAGCCAATACCTAACTTCTTTTATCCATTCCAAAGAAAGTGAGAATCTGCTCTGTAGCATTTCCAGGTTTACATTCTTCTCTCTTCACTCTCTCTGTGTCACAACAAATAATAGGGTTTATATGACACTTTAAAGTTTGCAAAGCATTTTCCATACATTATTTATTTGATCCTCATAACTTTCTGAGTTAGGCACTGTTGTTATTTCCATTATCCAGAGGGAAAAAAAATGAGTTTGAGAGAGATTAAATGATTCGTCCAGAGTCAGATAGGGAGCCAACTTTAAGAGGTATAATTGAAACTCAGACCTTCCTGCTTCCAAGTTCAATTCTTTATTCACTACTTTCAAACTGCCCCAGAATTAAGTATCAACTATAGGGCCATTGCAACTATCAATCCTCAGTAACTCTTCCTACCCTTCTTCCTTAAACTCAAGGATTTTAAAATAATAATAGTAAAGAACAATGATATTAATTCATATTTACACAGAAGATTACATTCTTCACAACAACCCTATGATGAATGGATTTTGAGGATGATATCGTGGTTCCACTGGATATGCAGTCCAAGGACTAAGGATAGAATCTTAATTCCATTTCATAATATTTTTTTGATCTTGGCTAATGTGAGTATGCTTCTCTATGTCTCAATTTCTTCATTTATCCAATAGGCTTTACTAGATGACTTCAAAGATCCTTTCTAGCTCTTTTGTGGTTGTTCAGTTATTTCAGATGTGTCTGAGCCTTTATGTTCCCTTTTAAGTTTTTTTTTTTTTTTTTTTTTTTTTTTTTTGGCAAAGATATTAGACTGGTTTGCCATTTTCTTCTCTAGCTTATTTATAAATAAGGAAACTGAGATAAACCAGTAAAGTGACTTGCCCAGGGTCACATAGTGTCTGAGGCCAGATTTGAACTTAAGGAGATGAGATTTCCTGACTCCAGGCCTGACATTCTATCTAGTGAGCCACTTAGCTGCTCCTCTTTCTAGTCCTAAATATTCTGAAATATTTTAGTGACTAATTTTGTTAAATAGCAGTGCTATTTCTAGAGGTGTCATGTTTTCCCTTGTGGAAATAGGTTCATTGTCATGAAAGTTTTACCGACAATGAAGATACCTCTGAAATCTCTCATTGCAGTTTAACAGGCCAGAAGGTATGCATTTTCACTAATATAGATATAAAAATCATACTCTGTATTTATAATGCTGGACCCAGATCTTTTATTTTTATGCTTCCTGGACTTTGGATTCCAGTTATATGTGTGTTCATGTGTACACAGAGCAGATTGTTTAGAAAATTAGACAGTTGTAAGTAGTAGCACTTACTGTTATAAGACACATTCTTGTAGCTGGAGCATGAGGTGTTAGTATTTTTCGGATTTAGTAAAGGAAAGAGAAGGGGGAAAAAAAAAGATGAACCTGGGGCATTCTAAAGAAATGCTCATTTAAATGTCATGTTTCTAATGCTTGTATTCTTTTGAATGGTAAAAAAAAAAAAAAAAAAAAAAAAAAAAAAAACTATGTAGCTTGTATATTGTGTTTTGCAAACATGGAGTAGGAATTGTTATGAGACTTTTCAGTTGCCTTTTGACCACAGGATAGTAGGGCAAATCTTTTATTTATTAATCATGTCACATTATCACATAACTAATTTAGAGAGAGAAAGGTATTTTAGAGGTAATCTAGCTAATTCCCTTTGAGTGAGTTAAGAACCAGATAAATTATACAGTGGATAGAGTACCAGGCAGACCTGCATTCAAATCTGTCCTCAGACACTAACTACCTATGTGATCCTAGGCAAATCACTTAATTGGCTGAGTTCAATTTTTTCTTCGATAAAATGGAGATAATAATAACACTTGCCTCCTAGTATTGTTGTGAGGATCAAATGAATTAATATTTGTAAACTATTTGGCACATAGTAGGTGCTGTACAAAGGATAGGTATTATTATTTTATAAATTTATAGTGTGTTGATAGCAAATCTAGGACTATATAGCACTATACTGCAGATTTGTGAAGGAAAGACTGCTTCTATTTCAGAGCAAGTGATGATATCTTCTTATTGCTTCCCTTGTTTTGAGGACACTTAATTGCTTATTAAGCTAGAACAATATGAATATATGAACAGGGCAACTTCTCTTTTCTTTCTTCACATTTCTTTTTCCTTCTGGCATTAAGATATAATAATAACAATGGCTCTCCTAGCCCTAAGCAGATAGAAAGATGTTTTTTAGTCCACCTGGCTGGCCCATGGCCTCTAAGGAAAGTATGTATCTGGAATAGTATAGTAACCTCCTATTTGTGTCTCCCTTCCTTTGTTACATGGCCTTGTAAGATCTTGAAATGCAACTGGCAATGACTTTCTCAAGTATCTGAGCAATAGGAATCTGGCTACCAGAATAGTTGCTGAGAAAATTGGTGGTGGGAGTGACCAAGAAGGGGTATCAATTTACCAAACAAGAAAATAGCTGGCCTGTAGAGAAAAAAGCCACCATAAAGAATTCACTTGGTTCATCAGGTTTTCCTTAGTGGAGATCAAATGTAAAATAGATCTTGATCTTGAGTAACCCCATTTCAAAGGTCCTAATGATGAGGTCTTCAATGTTAGATATGGTTAGTAGAGGAATTGATCCTTGGGGCAAATAGGGAGAAAGCTCAGATAGAGATCAGTTTAGCTCCAAAGTTCTACCCTTTGGGGAAGTAGTTCGGTCTGAAATCCAAGCTATGTCAAATTCCTGAGACCCACCCTCTATAGAGGTCTTCAGCAATTTCTCCTTGCTGTGCCCTGTCAGGATTCCCAGTCATGTCCTTGAGGTTAACTTTTTTCTATAAAATCTACTTATGGGTTATCCCATGGCTTCTGCCTCATTGTGTCTTCCTCTTTCTCCCCTTTCCCCATGCCATGTGGCATCTCCCCTAACTTCATTATGCTTTTCAACCTGACTTCTTCTTATAGCTAACTAACACTTTTAAAATGCTAAGTCCCTTTCAAGATATAGCCTGTCAGCTAAAGAACCCCCCAACCTCATGGGCTGTTCCCTTCCTACTGGATAATTGTGAGTTCCACTGAGGAACTTTTCTTTTATATGCTCTCCCACTCTATTTCATATTTACCATTTCCAGTGTCTATTGTATCCCTTTACTTTGTCTGTAACCTATTTCCCTGATGAATCTACCTTTTGCCAAAGAAAATGACCATTGTGAATTCTTCACATGATTGAACCCCAGCTTTTGGTGCCTGACTTCATTTGGTGACAAAACCCACATCATAAATCACATAACTAAGAAGGCTTACATAAAAATGCCTCAATTGATTGTAATTATCCTTTGATTCTTTATTATTTAGTATTTGTTTTCTTCCTTTATGGGATTAAAATTGTCTGTTCTATGCCCAAATTTTTTTTCAGTATAAACCAAGTTTATACTCTTGGTACTCCCCATGAAAGGAAGAACCTTTTGATTAATGTCAAAAATTGAATTTTTCTTCACTAATCTAAGGTAAGCATGGAATTGGGGTAGGAAGGCCAAGTTCCTCCTGGTGAAGAGACAAAGAACTCTAGAACAATGTACTAGGATAAACCTTGAAAATAGTTAAAAGGAAAGGGATTGGTGAAGGTCACCAGCCCCTGTGGCCCCAGCCTTGCACCTGCCTGGCTGGATTGCTAGAATTAGAAATCATGCATTTCAATTCTCATTCCTATCCTAATATTTATCCTAATAATAGCCTAATAATTCTTTCCTTGACCCAATGCTGGCTATCACTATTTCAAGTGCTCATGGTAAGTATTTGGAGCATTTAGAAACTTGCCTATATTTTCCTCATTCTCAAAAAGCTCTTACCAGATCTATCTACCCTCTACTCCTTTCTGTGGCCAAACTCCCTAAAAAGGTCATCTATAATAGGTGCTTCCATTTCCTTTATACTCACTCTCTTAATTTTTTTTACATTTAGCTTCCAAGCTCATCATGTTGAGATTCAGAAGGAGACCCCCAAAAGTTGGGATCATAGACCAGTGTCACAAGGTATTTCAAAAGAAATATCAGGCTTGAACCCAACTCCAAGTCAAGGGACAAAGTTTATTGAAATTGTAATGGCAAGTGAAGTGGGCTAAGTTCCAAAAAAAAAATTAAGCAAAGAACCAGGAGCAAGAAGATAAATTTATAGGAGAAATATAGAGAGATCAGGTGCTTCATGTCATTGCTATTCTAATTTTATGGCCCACAGGTAGAGGTGAGGAGTAGTCTACTCACAATTTTCTCAGGAATTTGGTTATCACTGACCAACAGATTAGCTATCTAACAGTTAGCAAAGTTTGTTGGACTATACTACGCCAAAAGACTTTAGAATCATTGACAGATTGTTAGAACAAAAGTACTCTAAGGTCAGGGAACCTCATCACTGGTATGTTTCTCCTAGAAACTATACCCCATGAATCATCCAACTAAAATTGGTCTGTCAAAAGTTAGGAGTATTCTCTCTCTTTAAAACTTACGTGCAAAATAAGAAAAAAATAGAAATGGAAAGACATAAAAAGAAAAAAAAAACTTTTTTTCACATCCTCTCCAACATTTGTCTTTTCCTTCTCCTATCATTTTTGACACTCTCTATTCTGTTTTAATCTGAATTTCTCTAATCAATAATGATTGAGAGCATTTAACATATATATTACTATTACTCATTACTATTTCCTCATTGGAAAACTGCCTATTCATATCCTTTGACCATTGGGGAAATGGCTTGTAATCTTATATATTTGACAAAGTTCTTTATATATTTTAGATGTGAGATCTTTATATGATAAACAATCTATAAAAGCTTCCCCCCAATTTTCTGCTTTTCTTCTAATCTTGGCTGTATTTCTTTTATTTGTCCAAATCCTTTTTAATTTAATGTAATTGAAATTATCCATTTTGCACTTAATTTTTTCTCTATCTCTTGTTGACTCATAAATTGTTCACTTATCTATAAGTCTGATAATATCTTAACAAATCTGATAGCCTTGTTCCAATGTTCAATATTTGTGCTTCTTGACCTCTACTTTTGAGTCTATCTACAATAAGATATAAATGCTCAATTTTAAAATGAAAACAAAGTTCAAATCAAAGGAAGACTAATAGTGGTTTTGCTCCACTTAACAGTGAATGATACAAAGCAAATATTTAATGTTCTATGCAAGAGAGGTAATGTTTGGATTAACTATGTCAACTATTTGAAGGGGCAGCTGTGTAGAACAATGGAGAGTTCTGGGCCTGGATTCAAGAAGCTATGAGTTCAATTCCAGCCTCAGATATTTACTGGCTGTGTGAACTGAGTAACTTAATTTCTATCTGCCTCAGTTTCCTCATTTGAAAAGTGCGAATGATAACAGCACCTACTTCCCAGAGTTGCTGTCAGGGTGAATCGAGATAATAAACAATATTAGTACAGTGCCTGGCTCATAGCAAGTACTATATAAAAGCTAATTATTGTTCTTTTTATCGTTAATGATATGTTACTATTATTGTCAATTCTTGCGCTTCTGACCCAAATGACTTAGGCTACCACACTGCTTACTCTCTTTACCTTTGAAGAAGTTATTTTTTCAGTAGAAATTAAAGTACAATAATATATAGTATATTTTCTAATGTCATTCATTTTGTTTAATATGCTATAATAAACTAGTTCCTCCCTCCCCTGCCCATTCTACAACTTTAAGCAAACTGAAATGACTCAAGAATTGTTGTTAATAATATTTGAAAACCTTATCAATTAAATTTGTCTAATTTTATGAAATATTTATTTTCTATATTTTAAGTAAAGTAATTCTCATAATAGATAAATGTAGTCAGATTAAAATGGATATTTATTGATGTAGATGAAACTATTACAAATAGAGAAAATAGTTTAAATAAAAGAAAAAAAAACTTAAGACCTAAAGCATACATCGCATAGAAGAATTGCACATTTAACATATATTGAATTGCTTGCTATCTGGAGGAGGGGGTGGGAGGAAGGGAGGGAAGTGAATCTGGAACACAAGATTTTGCAAGGATGAATGCTGAGAACTATTTTTTTGCATATATTTTGAAAATAAAAAGCTATTATTTAAAATAAAATAGTATACATTAACTATGCTGACATAAATGATATATTGATAAGATGGAAACTTTTCCAGATTTTTTCCTAAGAAATGGGGATCTAAAGACAAAAAATGAAATTGTGCTTATTTTCAAGGAGCTTACATTCTATAGGAGAGATAACAAGTATGTTTACAATAATATGTTTACATATTATATGTTCAATAAATGGTATATAAATACTAGATAGTTAAGTACAAAGCAAGTAGGGAAGGAAGGTACTAATGGTTAGGAGAAATCAGGATTATCTTTCTAAAGATGGTAGTTTTGGGAATGAGCGATAAAGGAGGGTAGGAATACTTTGAAGCACAAATAAAGAGGGATTGCCATGTCTGCATGGCAAGTCAAAATAAAGGAGAATTCTTGGGCCTGATTGGTTCAATACTTTATTTTCCTATTAAAGACAAATATATATTCTAAATATATTGGAGCCACAAGATAGGAATGTGACACATATTTATAAGCCAATGTACAAAATATATTTTTATACATGTGGATCTGGTGCCTTTTCATCTTTGTGCAGATCCTAGAATACAAGAAATCTTCAAAAGAAGAAAAAGGATTGTATGAAATCTGTGAAACATATCATCAGAAAGGAGACAGCACTGAGACCCTTTAAGGCAGAAGGCCTTAAGGAAGAAGCCTGCATAGCTTGTCCTATCTGAGTCTTTTCTTGGGAAAAAAAAAGCTGTTTGATATGATACTACACTTGATCTTGGGGTATTTGGACTGTTCAGGGAGAACTAGCACCTCTAGTATACGGACTGCTTATCCACCTTTGGTGTCTACTTAGTATTCAGTTTTCACCTGTGGCTCCAAGAAGCAGTAGCATGCAGAGTCTACAATCAGATAAAACTATTTGGGCAGAGGGACTAAAAGAAGTTGAGGGTAGCTGACAAACCTCAAACCCATCCACAAATTAGGGAAATGGCTATTCCAAGTCTTTGAACAACAGAGGGCTCCACCAAGATTTTCCCCATTAGAATGGGCTGATGAGAACCATTTGTTTTAATAATTATGAAGGAGATTGAAGCAGGCACAGTGGAGCACTTAGAACTTGGCCAGAAATCAAAGACACCAGGGTCATTTTCTTCATTCTGGGCCATCACTAGTCATCTTGACATTTCTTGCTCCTGGACATCAATAAAATAGAATGAGGAATAGAATGACTATGTACAACTCTGCCTTACTTAAAACCAATTTATATGCAAGTCAAGACATCATCCTGTGATGTCATTGGTCTTCTTCCAAAAAAGTAAAAAGCACAGTCCCTAGCATAGAGCTTTGCCCAAAATAAGTGCTTAATACGTTCTTTATTCATTCATATGTGCTTTCATTCATCCACATCAGTGCCTTATTTTTGAGATTATCTCCAAATAACCCTATATATATGTATATATATACATATACATATATGTATACATATACACACATATATATATACTTATATATATATAGTTTCCATGTAAGTATTTGCAGGTTGTCTCTGCCATTAGATTTTGACTATTTTAAAGTTTCTTTGTATGCTTGTGCTTAGCATATTACCTGGCATATATTAGATGTTTAATAAATAATTCTTGACTTGACTAGTGTCCCTGAGAGAATGAAATTCACTATAGAATTTGGTCCTTAAGGTAGATGCAGACAGCCAATGTTTTATTTTAGTATTTTGAGCAATAGTCTATTCTGTTTCCCAGATCATATTCAGATTTGATCAGTAAAGTATAAATCAAAGTAGTTTTAAGATTGTTCCTCAGTGGAGAAGCAGCCTAAACTTTTGCAAAATAAGAGCCTCTGAGGAAAGGTTATCTCCTGCATGGGCTAGAGAGTAGCATTCAAGGCCTAGGCTGGTGAGTTACACAAAACATCACTTAGTCGGCAATTCAGACATTGAACTCAAGTTAATTAAACTCCCTTGCTGGATAATTTACACAGTGGCATGCTATTTTCTGTGGGCTTAAGGAATATAACACTTGAACCATAAAACCAAAGGGTGCTATGTGAGACCAGTGTCACAGATGAATAGAAACAGAGTAGAAATTCAGAGAAATCATAATGCTGCAGTTCAGCTGCCAAATAGATTTATCACCAGGGTATAATAGACTGTCTGCTGTGCACAGCTTAAGTACAGATATGGCCAACAGCTTGGGATAACATAGACATATTTTAAAATACATTTTGTGATGATACAGGCTTTGAGGCATTTCTTCTGGTAATATTGCAAGTAGCTTTCAGAAGAACTGGTTCACTGTTCCTCCTTAATCTGTCATTCTGAATTTGAAAGATGCAATATGCTTTAAGGAAGAAATTTAAAAACTAATTCTACTTCCATGAATACTATGACTTCTTCCAGGGTCAGGAAGGAGTTTTAAAATATAAGGGTGGTGTATCTCCATTTCATTCTTACCAGGAATGAAAATTAAGACAAGATTTTTTATGTTTGTTTGTGTTTTTTTGATAGCTGTTTCTTCCAGGCCTTATATAAAAAAATAGAAGGTTACATATGCTATTCTAAGCAATAGTTTTCTGCAAAGTCAAGAAAGGTGAATGGGGTAATTGTGCAAACTTTTGGAATAGGGGGCAAAAGTACTGGACAGGATGCTTACATCTTTTCATCCTGAATATAAATTAAATATATTGCTATGAAATTTACCCTTTAGGAATAGTCTTAAAGGTCAGGATCAGTCACATCCTCATGAGCAAGAATACATACAATGAAAAAGAAGGTGCTGTTGCTATTTCAAGTCATTCCTTCCTCTTCCCCATTTCAGATTTCCCCTCCTTTTTGTGTGTAGCTTATATTTTCTAATATATAGTTCAGTCTCAGATCAATTCTTTCCCAGCACACATACCATATGCATTTCAGACAAAGCATGACCAAAATAGGAACACTGGCAAACAACCACAAATGATACCAGTGTTTGGATTTAAGAGGCTATAATAATAGTCCATTTGAGAGATATTCAGGGGGAAGTTAAGTGATGTAGTGGATAAATAATCAGTCCTGAAGTCAGGAGGACCTGACTTCAAATCTGTCCTCGACACTTAACACTTCCTGGCTGTGTGACTCTGGACAGGTCATTTAACACCAATTATCTCAGGAGAGAGAGAGAGAGAGAGAGAGAGAGAGAGAGAGAGAGAGAGAGAGAGAGAGAGAGAGAGAGAACACTTAAAGCCAAGGTACTGACTGTGTGAATTTAGAGAAGGGGATAGATGTGAGAGAAATAATAGTTGGTAGAATTTATAAAATTTGTCAATTGATTGGATATGGAGTTTTAGGAGGAGTTAAAGAGGTTGTACAGCTCAGAGATTTGAAGAATGGTGTTACCCTTGACAGAAATAGGGACTTTTTTGAAGATAGATGAAATTTTTTTTTGGGGGGGGAGGGAGGAAAATAATGTATTCTGTTTAGGATGTGTTAAGTTTGAGGTTATTACTGAATCTTCTATTTAAAATGAGGAAGGATTGGTGCTTAGGAAAAGCTTAGATATATAGATCTGGGACTCCTTGGTATAGAGATGACAGTTGAATTTAAAAGTGATTATTAGCATTTATTCCACTCATTCTTTTTTTAATTAATTTTTATAATTATAACATTTTCTTTGACAGTACATATGCATAGGTAATTTTTTTTTACAACATTATCCCTTGTACTCCCTTCAGTTCCAAGTTTTTCCCCTCCTTCCCTCCACCCCCTCCCCTAGATGGCAGGCATTCCCATACATATTAAATATGTTATAGTATATCCTAGGTACAATATATATGTGCAGAACCGAATTTTGTTGTTGTTGTTGCAAAGGAAGGATTGTATTCACAAGGTAAAAATAATCTGGGAAGAGAAACAAAACAAAACAAAACAAAACAAAACAAAAAACAATGCTCACAGTTTACACTCATTTCCCAGTGTTCCTTTTCTGGATGTAGCTGATTCTGTCCATCATTGATCAATTGTATTCCACTCATTCTTGACCTATGGAAGTCCTAGATACTAAAGGTAAACTATCCACCACTGGTTTTCACTGCATTTTTGGGTAGGTTTTCTTGGAGCTTTGCTAAGTGAATATGTTGATTAGCCCAGTCAGTACATACTGACTGAGCACAAACAAGATTCAGTTTATATTGTCATCGGTATTCAGGGTAGATTATAAGGAATATAGTCTTCTCCCTAGATTTCCTTTTATTCCCCTCATTGGAAACCAAATCCAACAAGCATTTTTTTAAAAGAAATATACATATGCTAATCAACCCATACATGTAAACTCACCTATTTGTAGACAAGCATATTGAGTTGTAGACAGAAATGCTGAGTTGCAGGCAGGGAAATGAGTTATGGTCATAAAGAACTGTAGACAGATATGCTTTGTACTAGATAGTCTTTCTCCAGAGAAGGAAAATAGAAAAAAGGTTCAGAACCCCAAAATTTCAATTTATAATTGTAATCTTGTGCACAGGACTATAATATGAAGAGCCAGAATACAATTTCCTGAAGGCCTCTCCCCCCACTCTTGTGGCTTGTAGTCTTAACAAGAAATCAGGGGCTGCATATTTGTGAGGAGGTAGTGTATATTTTGCAAAGTACAGGATTTAGGAAAATTTTTAACTTTTTGAAGTTTCACTTAGCACTACCTATCTTTCAAGGTTGTAGGAAGATTGTTTTGTTAAACTTAAAGTGATATAAAATGGGAGATTTTTAAATTGTATGCCCACTCAGAGAGAAGCTAATTTCCCAAGTTTTTCAAGTGTTTATTGCTCTGATAATGATTTTATGCATACACACATTATATACACATATGTATATATTTGCATCTATCATATTATACATATATATATATATATGTATACACAAATACACGTATTAGTATGATCAGCTGGCTTCATGAAAATGGAGTTCAGGTAATTTCACAGATATTAGTTGATCTATGGTAGGTATTCAATGGTATAATGGATTAAATTTCTGGATTTGGAGTTAAAGAGCCTGATTTTAAATTCTAGCTTTGCAAGATATCTGTATGACCTTGAGAAAATCTCATAATTTATCTGGGCCTCAGTTTACTCATCTTTAAAATGACAAAGTTGGATTGAACTTTGAGGTCCCTTCATTTCTAATCTATGATCCTGTGATCAGGATCCATTGATTTCCAAAACACTTTACAATGAAGACACAGTTGGATGCAATGGAATGTAGGCTACACTAGAATGAGAAACCATTAATTTCTAAGTTGTATGTAAACCCCAGGCCTCCACAGGTCCTCCTTTTAAAAACTCCTAGTTTATCCTGCTATTCCTTGTGGATCAAAGTTGGGGAAGCAGAAGAGTTAAGTTTTTATTATCTCTTCAATTTCTGAAGGATATTTATTGACACTTATCTTTGTGGTCTTGCCAGCCAGGATTTTAAAATTTTCTCAGAAAAGTCAATGGATTTAATCTCCCAGTATTATTCTATATTGTGTGCATTATGGACAAACATCTATTAGTCTTCTCTTCTTACAGATTGTCACTGTTCTCTTTTTGTTTCATCTCTATAACAACTTTTCCTTTTACTCTGTTTTAAAAAAGCTCTTCCAGTTGCCAATTTCACCTGTCATCATACTTTAGGGCAAACACAGTTTATTTTTTCCCAGTTACTTAAATGAGAAATAAAAAAGAGGCTTTATCAAATAAGCACCTGTTCTACAAAGTGCAATGTTCTATGTGCTTAAAAGCTATGTAAATGGAAATTTAGGACTATAAAATACAAGTACACTAAGGAAGAGATCCATTAGCAATTTAAATTTGAAATTATTTGTATTTGTTACATTCACAATAGCAAAACAAAGACATGAAATAATCAAGACTTTGAGAACTTGGCTTAGAATTGAGAAAGACAGAGGAAAAAAGCAGAACTAATTCCTATTTGGGAAGTATTTTGTTTATCCTGCTTATTTGAAATCTCTGCCAACAGTCTTAATTAGTTTGAATAAAAACTCTCCAAATTTGGGCTGAGAAAGATGTGCTTACCACAAATGGTCTGGTTTCTGCACATGGGTAATGATATATTGTGTACACATAAGCATCTGAAAGTCAGAATGGCATAGTGGATAGACAGCTGGCTTCCAAAACAGGAAGACCTAGTCCAGTTGAGCTTCTGATACATATTGATTGTGGTCCTCAACAAGTCATTAACTTCCTAAGCAATTCTTTAAGAATAAGTTGTGGAGGAAGTCCCCATATGTATTGGTAAATGAAGTTCCTCAACAGGAGCTCTCCAATACTAAAAAAAAAAAAATCACAGATATAGTCCCAAGAAAAATGTATAAGCCCACATAGTAGTACTGAAGTACATTGAAGGAAGAGTTTGGGACTGTATTAGTGGTTTGGAGGAAACATTTCCCTCAATTACAGACTATCCCACTTAAAAGGACATTAATCTATAAAACATACTATTTAATTAATATGTTGTAATTGATTGAAGTGTGAGAATTGCTCAGTGCATCAGAAACTATTCCTTCTTATATAGTCTGGAGGCCCATCTCAGAGAAGACATTTCATACAAGGATGAATAATATGATCATACATATGTTGGGGAACATTCATACAAGTATGACAGAAGCTTTGATAGAACCATAAAATCTACATTTCTATTGGTAGATATGAAATACAAAGATATTTCACTGGTTCAAGTGATGACTTTCAGATTGGCTGGTGATTTATCTTCCATTGGGGGTGAGAGGAGTGAAGACTACAGCTTATTAAAAACTGAACTTTTTGTTTTTCTTTAATTTTCACCCTACTCTTCATTCAGGTCCTGGAACAGCCTACAATCAGTTAAAATAGAAGCTTTCTATGGCTAGGGAGATATTGGATGCAAGTGTTAAAAGTCAGGTTTATTGATAACCACGTAGCCATGCAAAGAGTATAATTATAAACAGAAATAATGACATGAAATACCACAGATTGAAAACATATGAAATCACATTTGTTTCCCTGGATTACAAGTAGAAGCATGAATTCAGATACACCATAAATTACATTAATTCTAGTAACATCAGAGAGAGCTATGTTCAATGAATATATTTTATTGCTTGATCTACTTTTAATCATTGCTGATGGATATCTAGTCACTCAATTACAGGATTTCAATATCTAAACCATATTCAATCCACTTGAGTTCAATAAATATGTTGCTCATTAGAGTTCAAATGCTAGCCAATGTCATTGGGGCTAGATACTGCTCTAATGAAAGATGCTCTTAAAATTGTTAAGGTTACATATTAAAATTATTTTCAAATATTCTGTCTGGGGGAGACGTATTCTAGAAGTACTTTTTGCCTAGCCTTTGCAAGGTCCTTGTGCCTTTAAATTAGTTTAACTGTTGGCCATAAGCTATACTTTTATCCCAATTGCCAGGTGTCTTTATCTTATTTGGTCATGAGGATTAGTTACTATGCACCAAGCTCCTTAACAGAGTTGTACAAAGCAAATGAAAAAGTCTCTTGGACTGACTGACTGTGGAAGTTTAATATGAAAAGAATAATGTATTGGCCACATGGAGCTGATATGTGAATGGAGGAACCTAATACTTTGTGGCAGTAGTAGCATCAAGAACAACAATGATTAATTTTTACATAGTGCTTTAAAATTTGCAGAAAACTTTGCATATATTCTCTTATTTGAATTATGCAATAAGCATGGGAGAAAGACATGTCAGGTAAGCTTACTCCCGTTTCACAGGGGAGAAAACAGAAGAACAGAAAGTTTGAGGGACTTATCCATGGTCAGACAGTTAGAGTCAGAGATTCAAAACCTAGGTTTTTCTCACTCCAAATTTAGAAGCCTATCCAGCATTGTCTCTGCATGTAGTATGTGATAACTGCATGATATCTGCTGACATAATTAGTTTGATTAACCCCATTAGATTAACTAATTATATATATAATATAACATTATTTTATATTATTATTACATATATAATTAAATATAATTTAAATTATTATATATAATTAACTAATTTTATTAAATTATAGAAATACATTATTAAAATCTGTAATATATATATATATATATATTGATTTCCATATATTCATGTATATGAAGTTCCAATGCATATCTATTTTTCTACCTCTATCTTTCGCTCAGGAGAGACTTGGCCTGGAGATATAGATCTGGGATTTGTTGGTATACAGATGATTGATTATTATCATTCATTCCACTCAACCTTGATCCAGTAGTCCTGGAAACTAAAGGTAAACCATCCACCACTGGTTTTCTCTGCAGTTTTTGATTATTTTTCTTTAAGTTTACTCAAGCACATATATTGAATATACCATTAGTGAGTCAGTACATCTTTTGGAAGCACAAACAAGAGGCAGTTTATACTGTTTTAGGCTATATATACTTACATATTTCTATATATGTCTTATTTATCTATAACTGTTTGCATGTTGCTTCTCCTACTACATTGAAAATTTCTTAAGAAGAGGGACTTGTGTTCTACATTTCTTTGTATCTCTGTACAATGTCTGACACATACTAAGTACTTAATGTTCATTGACTATACAAAGTGGGTAAATGAATGAAATAAGCATGATATTACCGCTGCCAACTTGAATGTTGTACTCAAATTTATGTTACAGAATTGTCACCAATTTGGGGAAAATGGAACATGATATGTAAGAAAATGTGTATTAATCTGGCTGCATTTTAATTTTATATATTTGTTCATGCTATTTTCCATATCTGAATTTATTTATTTTTTAAGTTTCCTATGAAACAAAGCCAAGGAACACACACACATGTAGAAATATGTATGTGTATATATGGATATATGTGTATGTGTGTGTGTGTGTGTGTGTGTGTGTGTGTATCATTCTCATATCTATCTGTACCATACTAGCTTTGGGCACAAAATTAGTTCCTTAAAGTGCTATTGGTATGATATGCAGGCAGCTACCTATGGAATATGATTTCAGAGGTACTCCAGGAAGAAAGGAAACCTATATTAAGGAAGAATTATGTGCTAAGCATTTTAGAAATGTTAACTTGATTCTCTGAAAAATCCTGGGAGGTGGGTACTATTATTATCTCCATTTTACAATTAGGGAAGCAAGGCAAATAAAAATGATATTCCATTTTCCTTGCTATTAAATATCTGAAGTCAAATTAGAACACAAGTATTCTTGCCTCCTGTTCTACTGTTTTATCCACTGTGCCATCTAACTCTGTCATAAGTCTCATCTTTTTAAAATAAAATCCTCCTCTGCTACTGACAAACTTTAAATTACATCATTCATCTTTCAGTTTTGGCTTTTAATGTCCATTGAAATAACTTCTCTAGTAAATAATACTTCAAATTATTAGTTTTTTATGTACTTTAGTTGTAATAATATATCTAAGAAGGGACTTGAAATATGTGAGGAGGAAGGCAAGTGGGAAACATTCTGCAAAAGGAAAACAAGTACCAAAAAAAGAAGGGTATCCTGTAAGAAACTTTGACCATTTCACAATCTAATTTAAAAATTAACCTTTGCCTTCCAGGGAAAAAAAGATAGTCTGGAAAAGATTCCTTCAAAATTACTATTATGTTTTTCCAATTCATGGATTTCACAAGTTTAGAGAAGAAAAACACTTTTAACAGCCTTAAGTTTAGGTCTCTTATTTTACAAATGAGGAAATTGAAGCCCAAAGAGGGCATGCACATTAAAGGGCAGAGCTAAGAGCTGAACTCAGGTCCTCTGATTTCAAATCTCAGACCCTTGTTGTCAAAATATAAAAGCATCCAACTAGAATCAGCTTTGCTAGCTAGTATTATAATTGAATAAAAGTATAAGAATATATGCTCACCTTTGGTAGTTTTACTTAAAGGACCTTTGGGACAACTCGAAGTGCAAGACAAAATGATAATGAAGACACTTATTTCATATTGTTCTACTAGGTTACTGTATTTTTAAAGGATTTTAGACTATATAATTTGGAGATCATGCAATTCCATCTGATTAAATATGATGTTCTTTTTTATTGTGTTACTGTAATATTCTTGAGCAACAATTTTAGACACGATAATGCTCTTTTCCAGCCTAGTTTATTTATTGATTTACAGGCTATGTTTGTCATGTGGAAATTTTTATATATTAGTTTATTTTCATTCATTATAATTATTTATAATTATTATTAATAACAAGGAGATTGCGCCACTAGATGAAACTGAGTGTATTCTAAGACTAAAACTTGACATTTAAAGACTAGCTTTTATATTTCGTATTTTATATTTTTGGAAAAATGTCAGTTAAGGGGCACCTGAGGATAGTGTTTTCTACTTTCCCTACTTCTTATTTTTCCAGTTGAAAACACTGAAAACTCCTGAAAACAGATAAGAATTTAATGATAAAAGAAATTGATTCCAAAACTCTTGGTTGGCCTTGAGCCTGTTAATAAAAGAAGCTAACAATCTGGCTAGACACTTTATTTAAGCACTATCATCTTTTGTATAAAGACCAATCAATCTATTCTTAAAAGAAGTTCAGTTATTGCAGGGATGAAGTTACAGGTGAAAAGAAAGGGAAACTATTACATAATGAAGAAAAGATGAACAGGTTGCCAAGTGACATAAATGGCTGATTTATCTGTCCTATAGTGAGGGGAGAGCCTTTTGTACCTACAGAAATGGTTTGTTATTGATCATATAAGTGACTTGACCTTCATCATATTTAGGACTGAATATCTTTAGTTACTGAGGTACCTCTCTCACCTATTGGCCCCCTAAATTAGTTACCCTATTTTCAAGGTTCTTCATGGATAAATATTCACTAAAACCAGTTGCTCATGAATAAAAATTTATGATTCTTTTTTTTTCTATTTAGATGAAGGACACAATTAGTTTAAGCATAGGCATTTAGTGAAATAACATTGAAAAACCACTATATAACCTTCCCCTAAGTCTAGAACACCATATCATCTCCCCTCATTTACACACACACACACACACACACTCTCTCTCTCTCTCTCTCTCTCTCTCTCTCTCTTTCTCTCTCTCCCTTCCTTCTTCTTCTCCCTCTCTCCCTCCCTCTCTCTCTCTTTTCATGGACTGAATGAATATGCCTAGGAACAACTGTGTATAGAACATGTGTGTGGCCAAGACACACACATGAAGGGATAACTTCTGTCTCAAAAACTATAGAACCTGTCTTTTAGTAATATTATGATATGTTCTCCTTGGGCCTGTTTCCTGCTGAGTGAATTTTTCTACTAGCTGATATTCTGTTGGTCTTATGATAACTGCTGGGCATGGAAGTATTTACCCAGTCATATTCCATATCATGGTTTTTTATTTTATTTTTTTAATGCTACATTTATGCCCTCTCAGCTCTGGTATGCTATGATATAATGGCTAGAATTTCTATCTGTTAAAGACTAACTATAGATTCTTTGTCACTGCTACCACACAATCAACAAAAGCCAAGAAAAATACTTACAAGCTAAGATACTTTTTTGACCCCTGTGTCTGGGCAGAGATTACAGTTTTCTCTCCTCAGCAACTATTTCACTTAGCAATAGACATTCACAAGAGTCTCTTTAGCTTTTCATTCAAACAACTCTTAGCAGGAAAATACAGGTCAGCTAAGGAGGCAAGTTCATATTCTTTACCCCAATAGCCTTCACTTCTACATTTTTGATGCATATCTGAAAATAGCAAAATCTATTGCTTTGGGGTTGCACCATCATCAGTAAAAACTTTGCTGCCTACTTGCAGAAGGAAGAAAAATATGCTTATTCTTTTAATAAATATTGATGAACATAGTATGACAGTATGCTCAGCCTCTGATCTCAAAAAGCTTATGTCTTCTTGGGGAGTTACAACACAAAAATAAATTGAGAAATATAAGATTCTAGGGTCCTTTCACCCTCCATAAATGGCTACCAGAATTTCATATCACTTGAAAGTCATCTCAGTGCCTGGAACACAGAGTGAATACTTATAAATGCTTGTTGATTGAGTGATCTGGGAAGAATTCTAACAAAATCTTGGTTTCTAATTTTAATTTTTTAATTGCCAGGCAGATTTCTAGCTACTGCCATAATTATGAACTTGGGAGGGCAATAGAAAACAACTTAAAGAATAAAGAAAAATAGTTTTCACAGAGATCATATGTTTCATTTTCATAAGAAAAGTTACTTCTAGATCCTCAGACTAAAACCTATAAACTTAATTGTCAATACAGCCTGAAAAATTAATTTTACAATAAGTTGAAGAAATTGGATGTTTAGCACAGAGAATAGAAGACTGCAGAGGTTGTAGAAGACAGATATTTTGTTGTCTTCAAAAATTTGAAGGACTGAAAAGAAGATTGATATGGTGGGAAGAAAGCTGACCCTGGAGACAAGAGTTTTAATGTCACTTCTGCCACACACTGCCTGTGGGACTTTGGGGGAAAAACACTTTTTCTCAGTGTCTCAGACAAGTTCTAAAGAATCTAAGTTGTAGAGAAGTTATTAAATCTATATTGTTAGAGGAAGTTCTCCAGGAACTTTCTACATTGATAAAATTCCAAGCCTGATACAGAAAAAACAAACAAACAAACAAACAAGAAGCTCATGATAATGTGGACGATAGATTGATGGATTAGATTTGTATTTGGCCTCAGAGGGCAATAAAAGGAGCACTGATGGAAGTTGTAAAGATGCAAATTTTGGCCTTAATGTCAAAAATTGCCTAAAGTAGCTTTCCAAAAGTAGTACTCACTGCCCTGAAAGAAAGACAGTAGATTCCTCTGCGTTGGAGTTCTAGAAATAGAAACAGAATGGCCATTAGTTTAATTTTTTTTTGCTACTAATTACATATATTATATTACTGATTGCTTTTAGGGCATGGATTGAACTAGATGACTACTGAATTTTCTCTGCACTCACAAATTATTTGATGCTATGATTAATTATAATAGTATGACCCTTTTATAGATAGTTGGATATTTCCATTTATGTCTTTGTTGAATTAATCTTTTTCCCTCCATTCTTTTTGGCTTAGTAAAGTTATAGGCACAGGAAACAGAGACCCAAAACAATCATATCCAAGTGCTTAGTGACGATGAAAAAGGAGATGATTGAATTTATCTTGTCAATCTCTGGGCCTAGGGATCATGGGGTAGGCTAGTGCTAGAATTTTGTAACTTTACTTGAAAAAAAGTTTTCTTGGTATGGAGATATTGCAGACAAGCTCTTTGGAGAAGATTTGGTATGACCCAAAGATTCTGCTCAAGGCCAAGTCATTGCGTTTAAAAAACTTCTGACACAGATATGGTATAGAGAAAATCAAAGGAGTAAGAAGTTGCAGAGTCTATAGTTTGTTAACTCTGTGTCACACTCATTACTCTCTCAACATCTTTTGGTGTTTATTTTTGCCCAAGAAAACAGAGTCCTTCAACATGAATATACATAACATGTGTGCACACAGAATCACATGGGAAAAGTCATCAAGGAGCATCAGAAGTCTATATCTACAGTGATTTACTATAATAGATCTCATAGTGCATGCTTTTCTTTCTTTCTCCTATGCAGTATAAATAACATATAGTTATGTCATTTCAGTTATTGTTGACTCTTCATGACTCCATTTGGTAGTTTCTTGTCAAAGATGCTATAGTAGTTCATCATTTCCTTCCCTATATAAATGGGAAACTCAGGCACATAGGGTTAATTGACTTGCCTAGGTTCGCATAGTTAATATATGTCTGAAACTGGATTTGAATTTAGATTTTCCTGAATTCAGACCAAAGTGCTCTATCTGTAACATCACCTAGATGCTCTAGAAATAGAATGGGCCTATTTAATAGTCCCATGTTCTTAAGGTCCATCTCTTGTTGTTGTTGTTGTTGTTGTTGTTGTTGTTGTTGTTGTTGTTGTTGTTGTTGTTTTTCACCTGCTTATTTGTAGGCTGGTCCTTGTAGCTGTTGCCTTCAGTTGCAGTCTCCCAACTCTTTACCTATTATTTTCCTTTTAAAAGAGACACACACATTGCTTCTCTGTTTGAAAGCAGGTATGGGAAATCTCTGGCATTGCAAAGGTCTCTCTTTTTGCTTGGTATTTTGAGTTTTAATCATTAGTTTATTTCTTCAAGTGGCTAATAGACTACTCTTTCCTTCTTTGGTTGTTTCATCACCCTCCTTCTAGACAGTGAACTACTGACTTGGTACCCTGTATTATAATATATTTACCTAGTTTATAGAAGTGAACATAAAAGTGTTTTCTATTGGAAATTTATCTTTGGCCCTATACACAAGGAATCTCAAAACATTTCCATATTCACATAAAGAACAATAATTCACTTTGTATGATCTTGTAATTTCTGGTAGGTCTTTGCATTTTCCAATTTCTCCTCCCAAGAGATTTTGAAAGTGTTTCCTCTTGAAGCTATAGTATTGGGCAAAAGATTCAGACCCCATCCCATTAAAACCTCAACTCCCTACATTCTTGATCTCGGGGAGGTAAATTGATCTGCATTCCCATTAAATTGGGAATAAAGTTATTACTCATCAATTTGACCCAATTATCAGATCTAGCATACCAAAAATAAGATCCTTAAAAGGGTAGATAACTGTCAGGAACATTGAAGTCTGCTTATTTCTCCTGCATTAGTTGTATCTTTCCCCTGTTTTCTGTACTATATATAGTATAGTATGAAGAGTACTGGTTTTCTATTCAAAAGGCTTAGTCTCAAACCCTATTTCTCTCTGTATTACTAATATGCCCATAGGAAAGTTACATAATCTTTCTGGGGCTCATTTTTCTTATCTAGAAAAATTAAGAGTTGGACTAGATTATTATTAAGTATCCTTTTAGTTCTAAGCCCAGCAATCTATGATCCAATGATGCTAACCATAGGCTTTCTAACACCAACAGGATAGATAATTCTGAATCAACATAGATTATGTTGAAAGTGATATTAACATTGAACCCTGTGATTTTCAGGTAACCTTCAACTTCATGAACTAAGGATTCAATGATATTTTTCTACTCTTTTGGTCCTAAAACTTTCCCCATTTCTAGTTCAATTGGCTGTTATCTGACTTAAAGAATATGTCCAGGAGATAAGTAAGAAGTGAATGCCCTGCCACCAAGTCATAAATTCCTCATTTAACCCCTTGTTAAAGATTTAAATTAATATTGTCTCTTCCTACCCTCAAATGCTTTTCAACTGGCAAATTTTATTTATGCATGTGAGCAGTATCTTCCTCTGTTATATACCTAATAGTTTATATTAGACATTAAACATTGAAGTATAATAGTGTAACCAAACAATATTAGGTATTCTGCTTTAAAATTATGGTTACCTCCAAACTAAGAATTAGCTACCTTTTCCATTAGAATTTTCCATTCCTTTATCCATTATGCTCCACCTATAATTTTCTAATAACAAAATTTTAACATGGAAGGTCTATTAGTAGTTCAAGGCTGAGTCTTGAATGCTAATTCACAATAACCTAAGAATAGCTGTGTCTACTTATGTTGCTGCTAGAACTTGTATAGGAATAGAGTCTTTCTTTACTAGTTCAAAAGTCACCATAGCTTGAGGCATGAATAGAGTGAAACATAGTCACTTCTATGAAATGCTTTTGCAAGGTCATAAACTGAGTAATCTTCTCTTCCCTGTAGTTCCTATTCTATATTCTCACTCCCCAAATAACTTTCATTAGACTCTTATGAGAAGGAACAATACTGGAGAGTGCTCTCCATGGTACTAGTACAGTCTTATTGTCAGAATGTCATGACCTCTTACTCAGACATGCCCAAAAGAACACAAGGATTTAGGAGACAGTGTCAAGAATGCAGCTTGTTGCTAACAGATTCATCCATCCTCAGCCAAACATTTTATTATTCACTTGCAAAATACCTTGGCGAGCTCACAGCATGAAGCAATACCCCACACTTCATGGACACACACTCACATACAAAGAAACACCAAGCTGAAAGCACAGACACACTGAGAAAGTCACTGTATTTTAGATTAAGAAAAGTTCTCATTTGATATATAGTCTCTTATTTCTCCCATGATAAGCAACTCTAAAACAGTAATGTTGTGGGCCAAGCTACAGACACTAGCCCAGATTTTCTGCTTTACTTGATGCCTGCAGGCACCTTCATAGTAGGAAAAAGACAAGTGTAGTCCTCTGGGCCATTGGCTATAGCATTTATTTCCCACCTGCATATCAGCAGCACAGACTACTTTATAGTGGTAAGAGAAAAATAGTTTTTACCTTCAGGCTCTGAATACAGGTATTTTATAGGCTGCAAGTGTCTGACACTTTAGCATCTAAAGACTGCCTATCCTTGCCCTTCAATTGATTGGAAGTTTTCAAAGAATACAAACTTTGTTACATGTGTGGTGAAAATCTATAAACTTTGAAGCTATTCTAAAAATATAGAACCCACAGGGGACATTGGAGATGGAAGAGCAAAAAAGGCATTAAATTTGGTTTTCTGTCTGCAAAATTTAAGTCTGAAAATTTAGGGGTTTTGAGTGGTTATGATGGAGGGATGTTTTGCAATAGACCATTGTTAATTGGGTTTGGAAGAAGGAAGCATCTTGATTTGGAATGCCACCAAGCTGGAGGAAAAAGTGTTTTATTTTTGTAATTAATCTGTTCTGTTGCCACAACAGTACAAGGTGAAGCCATGATTAAAACAACTCAGTGAAACTTATGCAAGGAATTCAAGAAGAAAATTCTCATCACCAGTTAATGGAACTGGCATTTCATTTATACATAAACAGAAAGCGTATTGAATGCAAAAGAAATAGAACAGGATTTTCATATTTAATATATAAGAAGTGTTTGAAGGATAAGAAAATATCCAATAGTTTTCAGATTGCTTGCAAAATACACTAACATGTCTTCCCACCTAGTTTTTTATACTAAAAAAAGCACATTTCTCTCAATATTTATTGAATACTGAACTTAATATTTTTGGTAAATTCAATAGGCCATATCTACAGAAGCTTCTGTGCCTGTGTAAAATCAAAGTATATTAAACAGTGTTTTGTGTCAATGAATGAGATCAAATATGAACACACATATATATATAAAGTATTTTTCCAATATTAAACCATGAATGCTACTGCTGTAACATCATGTAATATTTATATTAATGAAGCATTCATGACATCCTATAGAAAAATGCAAATTGTTATAAATCTGTGGTCTTGTCTTCAATTGCCTTTCTATCCCTGGAGCAGAGGGTCCAGACACCTCAGGAAGGACCCTTTTAGTTATAACTCCTTGCCTTGATTCTTTAACATATCAATTTGTACTTTTTGTGGGATTTTCTGCTTGTGGTAATGAGAGGCTTTTAGGTTCACTGGACCATGGAAAACCCTTCAGCTTTAGTGATGAGTCTTCAGTTTTAGGTCAATAATAAACACTGTTGCTGTCCATCCCTCACAGGACCAATCCTCATTATAGATGCTAGGTGTGGGCTGGCTGAGTCAAGATAATGGATACCAATAGGCTGAACCTAGTCAATTCACTCTAATTGTGCCAACATCTAGCTAGATTATTGTAGTTGCCCAGTAAGAGACAAACAACCATTCAAATTCAAATGGTCAAGAGCAACGGGTGTAAGTATTTCAGTCAGCAGGGCTCCTCAAACTGTCCTCAATGTTATAAACATCCAAGAAATTACTCTCAGCATCAGTTTCATCTGAATCAAATAAAATGCTTGGGTTAGGTAGGGGGCAATCCTTTAGTCCTGAGCTATTGAGGCCACATTTTAATTGGCTTAAATTAGGGTCTGCCATCATGTTAGAACATGTTGCTATGATTGCTACTATAACCAATATAACCCCTTTTTAGCAGAGATAATTTTTCCAGATAGCTTTCCAGACTTATAGTTCATTCCTTGAGTCATAAATAAATAAACCTAAAATGGATTCCTACAAAATTAGTGCTGGAAATGAAACAGACATATAAAAATTACTTATAATTAAAGTCAGCAATAACCAGAACCCTGCATTTAAATACTTTATGATTCATAACCAGTTATTTTTTCTATATGCAAATTATAATTGCATTAAGATTAAAGGAATTCATTTAAGTGTTCTTTGGAAAAATCTAAGATGTACAAATCCATATATCTGGACATCTTTGTTTTAAGAGATATTGCCTCTATCATATACTTCAAACTTTTGGGGTTTGATTTTATATATGAACATTAATAAGCAACAAATATGGAACCAAATAATTTAATTATCACTTGTGACATAATTGATCTAAATTACATGAATCTCTCTGTCAAGGGTACAGAGACGTCATATGACTAACACTGACACACTGGGGTTCTAACACTTTTAATGCGCAGATGAGTAATAATTTTTTTTTCCTGTCAAGGACCACTGAATCATAGGAAAAAATCAATTAAGTGTCACTGACAATGAAGAAAAGCACCAACATTAGAGTTGTTTGAGATTTTTGTTGTCATAGTTCTTGTTTTGAGAAATGGAAAAGCAAAATCTTCAGCTCATTCTTTTTGTTTTTCTTTTTTTCTTTCTAAAGATCAAATAATTTTAAAAGATATATCAGCTCTACATTATTGCCAATCAAAAGGGGATTTGGGCATGAGGAAAGGAGAGACCATGGAAGAAAGAGAAGAAGAGAGAGAACAAGGATGCATTCAGGGCATACTTACAGAGCAAGCAGTCAGACGGTTAAAAGATAAAGAATCAATATTTCTACTGGGGAAGCAGGAAGTATAGGAGTTGAGAGTGATAATTTGCTTCCTCTAAATTTGATGGTGGTTGGCTTGACTGTGATAATCAGTGGGACCTGGACTATGCTGATTTCAGATTCTCTTCCCTGAAGGAATTCAATCGTGCCCTGGCATCTTGAATTGATGATTCTCTTGTCATGGAATTCCCAATGGGAATTTCATGCTGCCTATTGGGAAGGTCTGGCCACAAAAAACAAACTTGGTCTTCAAATTTACTCAGCCCTTTCCCCCATTTAGACAAAGAGCCCTTTTGCTTTAAAAGCACAAAGGATTCTTTTAACATTAAATAAGATCTAAAAACCTATTGCATTGTATGCTGTATTTTGTCTTATTTCCCATAGACAAAAATCTCTATTAGTGGCTATTTACATATTCTATATATTGCCTTGAAAGCATTTTTATTTTCATCTCCATGGAATCCTTCTTAAATTCTTCATTATGGGATGAAAGTGACCAATAGATTTCCAGTGGAATGGAGATTCTGGAAGCTTCTACTAATATGGAAAAATAGGAACTATGCCAGTTCATAATTATTTTTCTTTTCAGATCATGAAAACAAAAAGACAATATCCTTTTCAATTCAGAATAGGGAAATGTGACCCTGTCCTTAATTACTGGGAAAGTGAAGACAAATTGATATTCTAGTTCATTCATGTATTCTGATTTGTGTAACAGAAAGTTAGGTCCACAAACTGGTCAGTGATTTCAGGGCTTTGACTTTCTCATTTCACTTATGATAGAGGACCAGTTTTTACTTTATATACATATATAGATGTATATAGATATAGATATATAAATATATAGACTATATCAATCATAGCATTAAGGCAGTTTACCAGTGGTTGAATAGAGGGGAATGCTAATCTGGATTTCTGCTTCCTTGGGCATTTGCCTTCAGTGTCATGTTATATTCACAATTACAAAATGGCACTAGAATCAAAGGACTTGGATTCCAGTTCCATCATTGATATTTACTTTCTATGTGACTTTGGTCAAGTCACTTAACTCTAATGATTTCAGTTTCCTCATATTTAAAACCAGGGTATTAGACCAAATATCTCCTGAGGTTCCTTCTAACTCTAGAAATGATACTATATTTAAGAATCAATGTATTCCCTATTTAGGGCAATGATTTAGTATTTTGAGTTAGGGAGGCAATTGACATCAATGGCTAAGAATAAAAAAATCTAATGACCAGAGAATTTCTGGGGCTATCTCAGACCTCTCTTAGATGATCTTCACCAGTGATTTGGGAGCTAGGATAAAACTACTAGGAGGTGTAAAAGGAGGGTAAGAGAACAAATTTATCTGTTTACAAAAAGTGTCTGACATGAGAACAACAAAAATGAAACCAGCATGGAAGATTGAGCTAGAGAATTAGCTTCATGAAAAATAGAGTCAAGTTAACAAAGCGCTTTCTATGTTATCAGGTACATACAAATACAAGCAAAAAGAAAGTCATTGTCTGTCCTTAAGGAGTTTACATTCAAAAAAGGGAAAGACAATACATTTTTAAACTAAGCAGAAGCATGATGGATAAAACCTAGAAAATCAAGGGTGGACACCAGAGAAAAATAAAAATATGGTTGCCTAGGAACTTTCCTTAAAATGGAGGTCTGAGAGGAACCAACCACTTAGAGAAAGAGGCTTCAGAGATAAAGTGTATTGACAGTATGAGAAGTCCAGGATTTAGGGACAGAGTGAACTTGCTGAGTGACTGTTGTAGCATGATGGAGAAAGTCTGGACAGGTAATAAAGCCTAGAGAAGAATTTATTATTCAAAAACACATTAGATAGCTCACATGGCAAGAATGACATATGACAAATCACAGCATTACAGAATCTAAAAATGTTAGGGACTTCAGTACCTACTTAATCAAAAATCTCCTCTATATTTTTCTTTAAAATCAACCTTTTGTTTGAAGACCTCCAGTAGGGGAGGATGCATATATCACATCAGGCAACTTATTCCACTTTTAGGTAGAACTATTACAAAATTTTCCCCTACAGCAAGACAAAATCCATCTTTCTACATATTTCACTCATTGCTCCTAGTTCTATCCTCTGGGGCCAAACAGAATAAATGTAATTCTTCTAACATATACATATACATGAAGACATTTATCATGGTTCTAGAGCTAAAAGGGAATTCAGATAACATGGAGACCTGCTCCCTAATCTCTGCAGTATACATCCTTAGTTTTTAATTAATTCTCAGCTTACTGAATTTTGAATTTCCTCAACATCCTGATCATTCTCCTCTGGAAATATTTATCAACATTCAGAACTGAACACCATACTTCAGATGTGATTGAGTCAGACAAGACTATGTAATATTATGAGTACTTGCTTTCTGGATTCTAGAGCTTTTCTTATTCTATAGTCTAGTACTTAACAAAAGCTTAAGGAATTTGATAATTTAGAGACAGCCTAGTGGGCATATTAAATTTGTATTTCTGTATCTCCTTTAAGTTAAATCTTTGTGTTATATTAGATTCAAACTATTTTAAGGGCTCTGAAAGTTTTGTCTAATTTATTGGTAGAGACTGTGTGAGTAATCTTGATACTGGAAAAAGTTCATGGGGAGAGGGAGCACTCAAATTGAAACAAACTGGAATTATCTGGGCATAAAGATCAAACATAAAGCCTACAATATATTACCAAATGGCCCTGGAATTAAATTAAAATGTAATTGGTAAATGTTTAACAAAATAAGTAAAAACATCACATAATATAGTAATAAAACATTTAAAAACTAAGTCAATATGTTGTCCACAGAGATCCTTATGTGTAGTTTAATGCAACCTAGTTCTATTTAAGTCTGATACCACTAGTCTGAGGTACTATTTATGTAGCTGCTGGGGTGAAATCTTGGTACTATCTTTATCATTTTTATCTGGGCTAGAGATTCTCTCTCTCTCTACAATAATCTATTTCTTCCAATCCCCATTCTCTGTTTCCTATATATCAAATCTATACAACCTCATACACATGAAGTATTCCATCCTTTTCACATAATTCTATATGTATAAATTATATATATATATATATATATGCGTATTATATATATATATGTGTGTGTGTATGAATGCATGCATATATGTGTGGTGTTTTTAATATATATGCATATATTTAGATATAAATGCATATATTCTTCTCTTGTATATATATGAATATGTATATGTATGTATATTACAAGAATATTCTCAAGTTCTCTCTGAAGAACTTTATAATCATTTGTGTGACATGGGAGACATTGGAACAGAACCACCCAGTTTGACATGCCCTCACCAAAGAAGGTGCTATGCACTATAGAACTGTGCAAAGTAGAAATAACTAAAAAGAAAAATGAGATATGAAAATTTAGAGAATTCACACCACATATTTGCATCGACTATTTGTGCTCAATTTGTGGTCAAGCATTCTGAGCTCATATGAGTCTGATCAGCCAGTTGGACACACTGTAATTAAATTCTAATATAGTGATATCATTTTGGTCCTCAATAAGATTAAAGGACAATCACCAAAAACTAACTATATGTGTATAAGCATACATATACATATATACACATTAGCATTTCCTTTTACCTATCCATAGTCTGTCTTCATGCTTTCATTTTGCTCAATAGATCTACTCAATTTCTCTGTGATTCTGAAATTTCCTTCCCTAACTATAACATCCAGGTATACATTTTCTTCATGTTGTCTTTCCCCTTTACATTATAAGCATCTAAAGAGCAGGGACTATTCTATTGTTGTATTTTTATCTCCAGTGCTTTGAAAAGTATCTAGTACTTTTAGCTAACTTTTAACTAAAAGTAGTAACAACTACTTTTTCATTTTTCCATCTCCTTATCATCACTTATAATATGTCTCCATCAAAACTCTCTGTCCCCTTCATATCTTCTCCCCTCTCTCTTCCTCTGTCTCTCTTATCCAGCATTCACTATATCTGATATGTAAAATTGAGATTTCTATCCCACTATCTTATGTCTTATACTGATACACATACGTGTATACACACACATACACATACACATGTCCTGTATTCATTTCTTTAGAACTACTATGTTTAATATACTAACCCTTTTATATGCCACATCTGCTATACATATATGTATATATGTATATATTTCTTCTCATCTTTTCCAATATTTTTTGATATTGTGATAATTTTTTTCAATGTTTTTTGAAACCAGGAATTACATTTCACCACCCAAATCCCATAAATCAAAATTGAAGGTAGTTTAAACTTCAAAGTAAATATATCACGATAAATGAACTAGGTAAACTTTTTAGATAATCATATAAGATAATAACATTTCTGCTCCCTATACAATTGCCTTCAATGGGTTAAAATTAATGTTATGTCCTATGATTTTATAGAGGTTAGAGAAGAACAAGTATATGACACATTTTTGTGTCTTTTTACAAAACCGTAGTTAAAGACAATGTTCGTTATATTACTCAATGTCTCTTAAATAAGGATCATTGTAATAAAATCCTTCTTGAATCCAATGCCAGGAAAAAGTGAGTCTTTCCAGATAAATGTGTATGCCTTTTTAAATCAGACAATGAAGATGCTATCAACCAGTGTATTTCTCCTTCTTTTGTTTTGCTACCAGGAAAGTCAGAGTTAAATTCAAGCCTAAACTATAGTTATGAAGTCATTCTAGGTTCTTGGTAATACCTATTTTCTATTCTTTTTATCTGCTGAATTGCTCTATTTTTGGTTTTAATTTGTAATGCTACCTATGTATTTTAACCTTGCATGTTGCCTTAGATAATTTTTGGAAACAAATTAGGCATAAATCATAAAACATTCAAGACACAAAAAACTATTTCCCACCTAGTTTTCACTCCCTCAGACTTTACTTCATCCTGATTTATAACTTTTATTATTTTTTAAGCTAAAGGCTTGTTAAACTCTTTCTTTTCTAGAGTTTGAGTTCCTTGCAATATTTTCATGTGGGCAACTAGGTGACACAGTGGATATAGCACCAGCCATGGACTGAGTTCAAATCCAGTTTCAGATGTTTAGTAGCTATGTGACCCTAGATAAATTCCCTTAACATATATTGCCTCAAAAAAAAAAAAAGAAGAAAAGAAAAAAATATCCTCTACTTACACATATACTCCATCCTGAAATTTTCTTCAAAATCACCAAAATCTTGGTTCTTATAACTTTTTCTCCACAGATATGGATAATAGTCTTTGAAAAAATCTGTTTCATCTAATAGCTTGCCCAAATTCCCCAAAGATGGTCCATTTGTTCAGGATACATTGCAAACAGTGTATATCCAAACTTCCCCTCACAGATTGGCCTTCCATGTTCAAGGTATATTGTGTCAGTATCCATTTAAAAACATAGCTCAAGAGCCTGCACTGAAGTGTTTCTTTTACCAGTGAGCCAGAAAGTAAATCATTTTAAAGTAAAAGACAGTTAGTTAACAACATAGTAAAATAAGTGACAACAAACATTTCCTGAATATTCTTTCTCATGGGTTATCATGTCACCCTTAAGAGAGGATACATAAACCAGTAACATTCATGGACAAATAATGCATATAAAGGCATCTTCCATGAAAGGAACTCACATAATCAGGAAACTCACATAATTAACCCAAGTCATACTGCTGTTATGACATTCCCATTGGAACTCTTCTTAGTTTTTCTTACTGATGCTTGCTTGTTTTTCTATGGAGTCATGAATGTCCTTTGATGATGTCATCCATCTTTGAGCTGCTTTGTCTACTCTCCTGGGCTTCTGCTATTCTTTTCTGTCAACTGCATTGCTTTCTCTTGGAATCTCTGTTGAGCTTTGCTCACCAGCTGCTCTCTGCTGTTTTCTTCTGGGGACCTGAATTATCTAGTTTTCCCATTGTTCAGCTTTCTGCTGCTCTGGGAAGTCATCTGCTCATCTTTAGTTGCCATTTTGTCTGTTTTTTTTTTCATAATGGGAATATTTGTCCATTAAACTCAATTCTTCTACCCCTATTTAAATCATCTTTGTCTTAAATTCTTATTTGAGTTATGGTAGAAACATTATTTTCAGTGCCTATTATACTCCTAATCCCTTTCTGAATCCTTGAAAAACATCTCAGGAGCAAGATTAAATGGCTGAGGTAGAACTGGGGACTTTTACCCTACTTTTCACCCAGTAACCAAATTATGCCATTCCCTTCATTAAGAATACCACCAAATTTGCTTTCATGTAACCTGGTCAGCACATACTTCATTGACAAATAGTTTTCTTCTCTTTTCCACTTTGCTATAGAAACAATCATCAGATATCTTTGCTCTGGCAGTCTGACTACCTTCCAGAGCTCCCTTGTGTCTGCGCCCAGGAAGTTAGCCATTAGACATTGAATTCTATGTCTTCCTATGGAAATTTTATTTCACATAAACATAGGATACAGCTTATTGAAACTTATCATAAGAACTTGGACCACCTAATAAATAATAAAAAAGCCACAACTTGATAGAGACGAGATAAAATTTGAAGGTTTTCTTTGAATAGAATCTGGATGTAGGGAGTCTATGGGCTTTTCACAGACTTTTCAGTATAACAAGGTATTTTACTATTAGAGAGCACTGGTGAGGGCTTTCTTACATAGATGACATGAATCATTTGCCTTCACTGTGCTTTTTGAAAGGGTATATTCATAGGGCTTGAAACAAGGACATAAACCAGTAACATTCTCTACTCTATGAGTATTATAGAACTATTGAAAACAGCTAGTAAAAAGAGCATGACTTCATAGCATATTTTTAAAGAATTGTGGAAAGAGCATGTAGATTTATTTCCACTATGACTAACTGCTAAGGAGAAAATTAAGTGCACACAAACTACACATGACTGGGTAGAATTCTTCCTGTTGTGAATGTTAAGATTCTTTAATGCAATTTTTTCTCTTAGTGGAAAATCACATCCCTGAAATTATAATCAAAGTCAATGGGAAAATGATCAAGAGTACAAATATTTGCTGGGCATGTAAGTTTTCATTAGCATATCAAAAACAATGATGTAAGATGAAAAACCATATAAGAAAATGCAAAAAATAAATTTATGCATTTATGAATCTTACCATAAGCTAAAGAATTTATAATGATGCAAAATAACATAGAGGCAGGCTGAATAAGTATAGCAAATCTGCCATTTGCTGTATTTAATTTTGACTTCTTAACATTAAAATGACTTCTTCAGCATTGTTCTCCTTTCTCATCTTTCTTTGGTAATCATTGTTTTAGTTGGTCATATCACTGAACAAAATTGTTAGGGCTCACCTCAGAGATCCTGAATATCTACTCTAGGTTTTCCTGAACCTTGTTTAGTAGATTTTCTTAAGGCTGAGAGAGCAATCAATTGTTTCAAGACAGTTGGTCTCATCTTAAGAGTAAAATAAAGTGCAAGATATATATTTTAAGGGTTCAGAAAAGTTATATAACATTCTATTATCCATCAATCTTAAAGGAAAGTTGCATTAAAAGTGGTAAAAAATTCTCAAGATTGAAATTCCAAGAATGTGGATATGAATATTTTCAAAATGAAGATAAATAAGCATGTATCTAAAGATACAAATTTGCCTGTATATGCAAGTCATTAATTAGTTCATATTTTAAAAAAATCTAGATGTAGATCTAGCTATAGATTCATTATATACTTTGACTTTCCTTTTCCAGCTCTGTTTCTGGCATCCTGGACTTCATCTCCTCTTTTAGTAAGTTTCTTTTAGAACTTCCATTTTGGAAAAAGTATCCAGGTCACCCATTCTTTATTCCTCTCCCAGTTCTGCTTCTCATTATCCAGAATTCATCTTTGTGCATTGTTAGAGTCCAGCTCCAGTGAATACTGACAGTGTGAATCTGAATTGAAGATCTGACGCCAATCAGAAAATATGCATTGCAAACTTTGTTTATTAATTTGATAGCTAGGGTTTATATACTTTTTAATCTAGTGTTGCATTAATATCAGCTACCTCCAGGTGATGATATATACATTCCAGGGTTAATGCATAGACCATTCTTTGATATTTCAATTTCATCTTAAGTAGCAATAACACGGTATCTATAATAGGGTTCTAAATAAAAGTAACTATTAATAACAAGGTATTTGTTGAAACAGAGTTGTAAATAGCATAGTTGTGATGCCTTGTTCCTGTCACATGCACTCTCCATCAATATTATCCTAAATTTATTTTGAATATGTTTTTTATTCATTGTTAAGGGAGGTGATGAGCCAATGCTTTGAATTTTTCACCTTTACAGAGAGCAGGTCTCAAGTAATACCTGAGCTGTTCTTCCTGTACATGGACTTATTTATAGAGGGCTGCAGATAGTGGGGGAACTCTGGGTAAGGTATAAGACTATTCAGCCCAAAAGGAATTGGCTGACAATGTCTGGCTTGGCTCCCCACCTCCCTTTGGTGCTCTCACCCTTCCCGAGAAATCAAAAATGGCATGACCACCTGTGTTATACTTGAAACAAGGATACTTACAGTAAAGAGCCATTTACATATCAATAGCAGGATGCACAGAGTGCTCTGGTGATGTAATGCTACCATAGTTAGCACTTGTACAGTGTGCTGTGGTAATGTGGTGATATAATGGTTCTATAGTTGGCACATGCTCAGTGTGCTGTAGTGATGTAATTGTACTAAGATATTTAAAGGGCTGAGAGGACTTGAAATAAAGGGACTCTGTCTTTGACCATCCTCATGGGTCTCCTGCTTTCTTCATTCCTCCACTAAGATCAAGGACTCAGGCTGGTGCAGAGATCCTCCAGAGAGGCTTGTCTGGATGGTATGTTTTGGCATCCCATCATAGTGGCTCTAGAAAGCATAGTATAATTTTGGTGCCCCAATTTAGGTATCTAGAAAGCACACAACACTTATTCAATACTGGCCCTCTACAGTGCTTGAGCTGCTTTCTTACCCTGGAAGTTTCCATATTTTCTATGTCCTTACTTTGAGATATTCCTTAGCTCTGAAGCTTTCTTACCGTGTAGGACTCCACCATACATGGAATCCCCTTTTCCAATTTCACATTCCTCTTAGAACCATCATTTTAGGAAAGGGCACAGGTGAACCATTCTTAATTTTTCTCTCAGCTCTGCTTCTGACTCTCTAGATTTTAAGAATATGCCTTGTACCTCCTCCTGATCTCACTTTCCCCCTTCTTTTTGGGTGATATCTTCCCCATTAAAATGTAATCTCCTTGAGAGAGGGATTCTCTTTTTACTTGGATTTATAAGGCACAGCTTAGTGCACTGTCTAGTCTATAATAAAAAAATTGATAAATTCTTATATTCTTATTGTTATTGGTTTCTATCATACACTCACTCATGGAAACTCTTTATAGTTAACATGATTGTGGCAGTGATCTGCCTTCTCACTAGGCTGACTTGGCAACCCGCTTAATCAACTACACTTATTCTTGAAAGTGCAAGTTCAAAAGAGATAGAGAATTTTTACCTTCTAGGGGCAACCTTAGTTAGGGGAATATACTTGTAGTATTTGGTGCTATGTCTCCTAAATCTTCACCAATGTTTTTCTCAATAAATTAGCCAAAGTGAATGCCAATAACTCTTAATTAAAAAAAAAAAAACATAAAGAGAAACGGAAAGCAAGAAAAAAATAATACAGCATACCTCCCATAAACTGGTGGCACACTCTCTCACCAACAAACACAATGTCTATATGAGAGAGTATGCCACATTTACAGAACCAGAGTTAAGGGGGTGACCCCTAAAACTGTCCCCCTTGACTGTTGGGGGGAAGCAATGGGGGTGAACTCTGAAACTATGTCCCCTTTCATCTGTAAAAAAAGGGAGATTCGGAGTCTCAGACTCCAAAAAGTCTGGGAAAGTATTTGTTCACAGACAAGTTAAGTGGCTTCATTCAGTTGAAGATCTTGGTCAAATCAGCCTCCATTGATCTTTTGGGGGTAGCCTGGTCCTCTTCAGGAAATTCCAGGCTCTGGAAAAAAAGCCTTCAAAATTATTTTATTCAGTTGGAGATCTGGGCCTGTTGAGTGGCTTGAAACTCCAAGATAAATATCTAGACCTGTGGGGCATTGACTCTCTTTTCAATTGGAAGCAAGCCTCAGACTGCCAATAAAAAGACAATTTTGAATCCCAAATCTTTGCAAAGACGTTTTGGCTTATCAATTAATAATCTTGTAGACTCTTCCTGTGAAAACAAAGCATAATCCAGTTTGCCAAGGAACCTCTCCTCTTGGCACAACTACTTACCAGAACTTTTAACAGCCGTAAAGCCATTCTCTTCTCAGTGATAATCTTTGTTATTATCTCTGATAAGACCTCTTGCCACTGAGGATTCTGTCTTCCTAGCAAAGCTGGCTTCTCAATGTCAATAAAAATCCCTTTTGCCATTCAGACTTTTTGGGTTTATGAATTCTTTCATGATGGACCTGCACCGACCAGAGGGGATTCTCACACCTCAATTCTCTACCACTAGAGCCACATCATTAGTAAGGGAGCACACTGAGAAAATCAAATCAACAAACATTTATTAGATTTTTACTATATTCCAGTCATTGTGCTAAAGATAGGTTACAAATTAAGGCAAAAATAGCCTATGCTTTCAAAGCAATCAAATTTAATGGAAGAGAGATCATGTCCTTAAGAAGAATTTACAAGTCTGGACCGCTAGCCTTGAAATTCTTTGTTTTTCTCAGGAGGAGTCTACAAGATTATTAATTGATAAGCAAGAATGTTTTTGTACTGGATGCTTGACTCAGATTGTTCCGTTTTTGGGGGGAGGGAATATAGCGACAGTGTTTTTCTTTCAACAAAAACAGGAACTCTAATCCAGGATTCTGCAGAGCTTTTTCAGTTATGCTTCCATGGCTATACTTTGAGACGGTGTTAGTCTCTGTTACCAAGAATTCATTAACTTGAGCTGGCATTCTGGTTGTTCCATTATATAATGATGCTTCACTTATTTCCTTTAAAAGGAAGGAATGCAAAAGAACCAGTGAGGTGAGATACTTTGTGTCAGTCATGTAATTCTATGGAGTTTTGTTATTTGTATGGTTTTCCCTATATGTCCATATATGTTTAACTGTAATCTCTTAAAATATCTTTTCCCCATAGAAGAACTCTGGATTTGAAATATTCAATCAAGTTTTAAACTTTGAGACTTTTTGATTATCTTTCCAAATAACATTTCCTCTTGCTTTGGAGAACTAGTAAGGTTTACAAATTATTTTTATGGAATTTAATAATAATTATCTATTAACTTTATATTTAAAAGATTTTTTCTCAATTATCTTATATCATAATTTATGACAATCCTTAGTCTACCCTCTTATATTACTACCCAGATTATTAAGAATAAAGGAATTTTAACAATTATTTTTTTTTCCACAAAATGATTAAAATCTTAAATGCTAGCAGAGGATTTGAAGACTTTGGAGCTTCCATATTTTCTTATCACACCACAATATCAAAATATAAGCAAGAATAATCTATGGAAAAGTAATGTTCATATCAAATAAACATGGCTCATCAGCTTTCTTTGAATTCCACTACTGTCATAGGTAGCCTATTGGTTCTAGCATTTTCCCTGTGTTTCAGGAAGGGAATGTTATGGTGCTCTAATAGTCAGAACACTTATCTGAGTTACACTACATTTTTGATCTACTGTGAAATATTAAATAATTTGGATAACTTTTTAATGTCATGGAGTATTTCTATTTATGGTAAACAAGAATATTTTCTATATATGCAGCAGTTCTCGAAGATGTTTCTACATAAGAGAATTAAACAACTAAAGAAATTATGTCACAACGTATCACAGAATCAAAATAACTCACTTGATTAATGAATAGGAACTTTTATCTCATTATAGCACAGAGTATTACATGCAGAATTTTTTTGGGGAAGCTTGTGTCATAGTTTATTCCCTTAGTCATGTATAAAATGCTCAAGAACATACTTAGTTTCTGAAATTGAAATGCTAACACTGTAAGCCAGTGATGTCAAAATCAAATAAAAATAAGGAAAATTAACCCACACATAAGGATCCCTGCATATTGAATATTGACTTAGTTTTACAATGTAATATTAACTGCAATTCATTGTATTTTTTATTTATTTTGTAAACTATTTCCCAATTACATTTTAATCTGGTTTGGGACCCCAGGAATGTTGTGGGTTGTATGTAGCATGAGGGGTGGTATTTATAACATTTGCTGTGGGATGTAATGAAATGGGGAAGAGGTATGAAAAAACCCAAGGAAAATAAGTACAATATCCAACCATAACTATTCTACCAAGGAACTCTTTTACAACTTAACTAACTTTATTTAGTGATAAAGTGTCAGATACTGACAATTCTATGCTTGCGTACAGTGGCTGGGATATTTCAGGATAATAATAATCTCTGCTGTACAGATAACTGCTGCCTCCACCCACCAATTCATATCTTGCAGATGGCAACAGATAATCTTATTCTAAAAAATTGTGGTCAGTGTGAACATATTTAGTTACAATATTGTCTGAAATACTGATTCCAAGCAAAACTCCACCCTTTTTCTTGTTCTGCTATTTTTCAATAAATAATAATCAATAATTATGTATTAGATATTTAAGATTTATAACAAAATAAAATAAAATATGTTAAAACAATTATTTTTTTTTGTTTGTTTGTTCTTGATTTTCCTTTATTCTCAAAGAGGACCATGACATCAGGGAGGTGATACCCTGATGCAATTAAGTTGGATTTAAGTGAAGGAGGTTTGTGCATGGTCACCGGCCTCTTTTCCCTTCAGAGCCATCTTGATCCCCTGGCAAGATATAAATCAGATCCTGGTTGAAATGGGAGACTTTGGCCTTTTTAAGCTAAGTATTTCTTTTTTTTTTGTTTATTTAATTTTTATTTTATTTTATAATTAATAACTTTTTTTTGACAGTACATATGCATGGGTAATTTTTTACAACATTATCCCTTGCACTTACTTCTGTTCAGATTTTTTCCCTTCCTCCCCCAACCCCCTCCCCCAGATGGCAGGCAGTCTTATACATGTTAAATGTATTACAATATATTCTAGATACAATATATGTGTGTAGAACCGAATTTCTTGTTGCACAGGAAGAATTGGATTCAGAAGGTAAAAATAACAGTTTACACTCATTTCCCAGTGTTCCTTTTCTGGATGTAGCTGATTCTGTCCATCATTAATCAATTGGAATTGGATTAGCTCTTCTCTATGTTGAAGATATCCACTTCCATCAGAATACATCCTCATACAGTATCATTGTTGAAGTGTATAATGATCTTCTGGCTCTGCTCGTTTCACTTAGCATCAGTTGATGTAAGTCTCTCCAAGCCTCTCTGTATTTCTCCTGTTGGTCATTTCTTACAGAACAATAATATTCCATAACATTCATATACCATAATTTACCCAGCCATTCTCCAATTGATGGACATCCATTCATCTTCCAGCTTCTAGCCACTATGAAAAGGGCTGCCACAAACATTTTGGCACATACAGGTCCCTTTCCCTTCTTTAGTATTTCCTTGGGATATAAGCCCAGTAGTAGTATGGGTCAAAGGGTATGCACATTTTGATAACTTTTTGGGCATAATTCCAGATTGCTTTCCAGAATGGTTGGATTCTTTCACAACTCCACCAACAATGCATCAGTGTCCCAGTTTTCCCACAGCCCCTCCAACATTCATCGTTATTTATTCCTGTCATCTTAGCCAATCTGACAGGTGTGTAATGATATCTCAGAGTTGTCTTAATTTACATTTCTCTGATCAATAGTTATTTGGAACACTCTTTCATATGAGTGGATATAGTTTTAATTTCATCATCTGAAAATTGTCTGTTCATATCCTTTGACCATTTATCAACTGGAAAATGGCTTGATTTCTTATAAATTAAAGTCAGTTCTCTGTATATTTTGGAGATGAGGCCTTTATCAGAACCTTTAACTGTAAAAATGTTTTCCCAATTTGTTACTTCCCTTCTAATCTTGTTTGCATTAGTTTTGTTTGTGCAGAAACTTTTTTAATTTGGTGTAATCAAAATTTTCTATTTTGTGATCAATAATGGTCTCTAGTTCTCCCTTGGACACAAACTCCTTCCTCCTCCACAAGTCTGAGAGGTAAACCATCCCATGTTTCTCCAATTTATTTATGATTTCGTTCTTTATGCCTAAATCTTGGACCCATTTTGATCTAATCTTAATATGTGGTGTTAAATGTAGGTCCATGCCTAATTTCTGCCATACTAATTTCCAGTTTTCCTAGCAGTTTTTGTCAAATAATGAATTCTTATCCCAAAATTTGGGATCTTTGGGTTTGTCAAACACTAGATTGCTATTTTTATTCACTATCTTGCCCTGTGAACCTAACCTATGCCACTGATCAACTAGTCTATTTCTTAGCCAATACCAAATGGTTTTGGTGACTGTTGCTTTATAATACAGTTCTAGATCAGGTACAGCTAGACCATCTTCACTTAATTTTTTTTTCATTACTTCCCTTGAAATTCTCGACCTTTTATTGTTCCATATGAATTCTGTTGTTATTTTTTCTAGGTTATTAAAATAGTTTCTTGGAAGTCTGATTGGTATAGCACTAAATAAATAGATTAGTTTAGGGAGTATTGCCCAGTCTGATTGACCCTCCCCCGAGCAAACACAGAACCTTTTCTGGCGACTTTCAAGGATGTCTTCTCTTGGTGATTATTTGTGGATTTCTTTCTGGGTCAAGCATTAAGTCTGAGGCTTGTCATGAAGTAAGTTCTGAGAGAAAATAAGGAGCTCAAGCAGCTGTCTGCCTCCAGGCCAGCATCTTGGCCGGAAGTCCTGTTAAAACAATTATGAAGTGGCTATAAGTCTTTAGATTTTTTATACAATCTTTAGTTAGTCTATATACAAATTTTAGATCCAAAATTTTCTGATACAGTACAACGAGGAATTTCTCCTTAGTTTATTGAGATCATATAAAAATTATTAATTTTCTTCAAAGACCCTCTGACTATTGCTAAGTGAAGTATAAAACAAGGATATGTTTACTTTTCAAAGGAATTTGTCATTGTAATGGAGGATATCTTGTGAAAAATTTAAATTGAAATGAAATTTTAAGTTGTGAATTCTTCTAGATGTTCTTGCTTGCATATGATATACTGATTGTATCAAACCCAAAGTTACAGTGACTCCCTAATATAATCCATGTTAACTCAAAAAAAAGATCCCCATAGGGAAAAAACTAAATGGATGAAACAAGACTTTTTTAGGTTATTATATACAATTGAATTACTATAATGCCAAATTTGTCTAATAGTACATTTTTTTTGAAATACAAATGATACCAAAATCTATTTTTTTTTGAAACACAAATATTCTACAAACATTTTTATATGGCTAAAAATTATAGGACAGCATAATTTTCAAGGAATTAACTTTTCAGCAGGCTCAGTTAGCAATATAGAGATACATGATAGGCACAAGTAAAATGAAACATGTTTCCTTTAGTGACCTATGACCAAGAAGTGATGCTAGGAATATCAATGAGAAACTGTCTGAAAAAAAGGATGGGACTCATAGGAAGGTCCCTAGCATTTTGGGTGGATCTTCTTTAGAGGAATTATAGAAGAATATGTACAGGAGAAAAACAATGGATGTGAAAACATGAATGGGTTTCAATTTGAATGGATAAAAATAATATACATATCAATAAAATCTTAGATCCATTTAAATATTAAAATATTACTGTCTATATTATTCCTTATATTATTCCATGTCTCATTTTGCTATTTTGGTTTTATAGTTTTTTAATTGTTTATTAATGATTCATCAATTTTATTATTCTTGTTTTAAAAAATAAAAAAAAAAAAACTTGATTTTACTTGCCAATCAGTTTCAGTTAAAAAAAAAATAACATGGAAAATGCAGAATAGAGAAATTGCAGGTCAAAACTGATTTCTGTAAGAAAATTTTGGAGGTTTTTATAGATTGTAAACTATAGGAATTAGTGTGACATCAATCAAAATATCAAAAGAACATTTATTGAGCACTCGCTATATATTAGCATCATGCTAAATGATAGATTTTAAATAAAACAATTCACATTCATAAGAAGCTTACATTATAATGTTTATATTATAATATATAAATGTACGTATATATTTGCACAAGTACGTGTGTGTGTTGGAAGGGGAGGAGTTGGGAGCAACCTCTCAGGTCTTTCCTCAAATTCTTGGACACTGAAAGAGTAAATCCCCAAAGGAAAAATCCTCATATATCCCAAGCATGTTGGGTTATACTTTTAATTGTTCTGTCTCTCTCTCTGTCTCTCTGTCTCTGTCTTTCTGTTTCTATCTCTGACTATGTCTTTTTCTGTCTCTATGTCTCTCTCCTCTTTCTCTCTCTCTCTCTCTCTCTCTCTCTCTCTCTCTCTCTCTCTCTCTCTCTCTCTCTCTCTCACTCTTGCTCTCTCTTTTTTTTTCTCTCTTTCACCTCCCCTGGTGCGCACGCGCACACACACACACGGACACCCGAAGAGCACAAAACTCCCAGGACCATTTCACTCACAAGAAAAGTGTCTAAATAGTCTCTCCAAAAGAAGAAGGATTGTCTCTCAGAAGCCATTTATGTGACCAATATTTTGTATTCTCTCTGGGGCTTCCAAAAAAAGTAAAGTCCTGATTGGTGATCCAGGAAACATTATCCTCTAATGAGAATTTGTATCTTTGTCTTCATCTTTGTTGTACCTCTGGTGTTCCTAATAGTTAACTTTCTACTTAACTAACTACTTAAAGTTAACTTTCTATATTGTTAGATCCCCTATGAACTGAAAAAAATTGGCATCACCTGCCACATGCACCTGATTTTTTTTACTTTTGAGACTTTGTCTTTCCTGAGATTCTTCAGATTTGATTGTTTGTTCAGGGAATAGCTCAGTTATGTTTTTGCTGTGCTTCTGCTTTAGTTTTTCTCTTCCTTTTAGAGAGTTGCTTTTATTAAGCCTCTTGAATATCACAGATCAGCTTTGACCAGTTAAAGTCCCTAAAATCATTTAAATGATGAAAGGTTCTCTATAAGATTTTAAGGATCTTACCAGTAAGGTATAGAGTATAATAGGACCCCCATGCAAATTAGGCTGGTTTTTTCCTTAAAAAATAGTGATTCTTTGAGATTCAGTTGTCTGATTAAGTAGAGTAAAAAACAATCCAAAGTAGCAATGCCCATAATTAGAACCTGCAAATATGAAGGTCCAGAAGTAGTAGAACCATGAACTACACTATGACACATGGAAAATATACCTCTGAATTAAATATTCATTAAGTTTTCAAATATAGAGACAGCATATTTACTTAGAAGTATTGAAAAATTTTAGAATTCTGCAACCTTGATGACTTAATTAGTTTCTGAACAGAAACCATTAATGCTTAGCTATTGGTTAAGGTATGAAACTCCACTTTCTAAAACTTAAAACTATATTAATTAGGGTAAAATTTCTATAAATATGCAGATACTATGACTTCAAAGTTATACTCTAAATTGAGGGTAATGGACAGGCCTCAAACCCATTGGTAAGTTAGGCATGTATTCACTCCAAGGATGTGAAGACTTCTGGCAGAGTAGGTAGATGAGAACAACTTTTTCTCATGGCCATGAAAGTAACTGAAACAGGTGCTAAGGAACATTTAAAGCCTGGTCAAATATTGAAGATGCAAAGATTATCGACTTCATCCCAGGTCAATGTCAGTCAGTTTTTAACTTCTCCCTGGACTTGGATAACTGGAATAAAGAATGAAACTGACAACTTAGTGCAGATTCACTTCAATTCAATTCATATTCAAGTAAATCATAAACCTATGATATCATTGGTCTTCTTTGAAATGAAGGATGAACAACAGCAATATACCTTGAATTGCAATGCACTCAATCTTTAGAAGCATCATTTAGGAAACTAAAAGTCATTTTAAAATAGCTTTAAAAAAATTTCCAAATCAAGAACAAATATACTTGGCTTACTATCACAGAAATCTAGTTTGCTTGGAAACTATGAGACATCTTAAAGAGCCACAATTTTTCAATGATAAAATTTCATGACAATAATAGTAACTAATATCTGTATAGTATTTTAATGGTTGAGAAGTACATCACACATACCATCTCATTTGATCATCATAACAACATTGTAAAAGGGGTACTATTATTATTCCTATTTTAGAGAGGAAGAATCTGAGACAGAGAGGCATTAAGTGATAAGACCAGAATCACCCAGAAAGCATCTAAAGAGGATGGAAAATCAGTTCTTCTTCATCCTAAGGTCACTAAGCACCATGATACCTACTTGTCCTATTATCAGCAGTTGTAGTAATGTTATACTATACATTAATAGTATCCTAATTTTAAAAAAATGTTCTTTGACAAGTACCAAATAAAACAGAAGTCTTCATAAACAAAATACAATAAAAACTATATATAAAGCTGTCTCTTTCAAATATACAAAAATTCATCATGTAACCTTCAAAATTGGACTACTTATCTGTGACTCTTTGTGACCTTTCTTCTTTTCTCTGCTTTAATTTTTTAAAAAGATATTTCAATGGCTCTTTTTCTTTCATTTGTTTATTCATTTATCCATTCACTCAGTTTCTACCATTCATTCATTTATTTATTCATTCCCATATTTATTTACCTATTCATTCATTTATTTAATTATGTTATCTCTTAACTTCTCTTCCCCCAAACAAAGCAAACAAACAACAAAAGAGCAATTCACCTGGCCTGTTAAAATAAACAGTAGAGTAATAAAAAATAAACAATAATATTAACATTTGCTTCAGTTAATATGACTCCATATATAAGCTTTTTTTCTAAGGGAGTTTGATAATTAGCTATCGGTGACACTTGAAGTTCAAGGTAGTTATAAGTTGGTAATATTGTGATGATGTTAGGTAGTATATGTATATCAGAAAAATTTCCCTCTAGTAATTGATAGCTCCTTATGGATTCAGAAGTTCACTTGCTATCTAAGGCATACCTACATATATATATATAAGTTTTTTTTTTTACAAAGTATATGCATGAATAATTTTTCCACCATTGACCCTTGGATAACCTTTTGTTTCAAATTTCCCCCTCTTTCCCTCACCCTCTCCCCTAGCTGGCAGGTAGTCCAATACATATTAAATATGTTGAAATACATGTTAGACCCAATATATGTATACATATTTATATAATTATCTTGTTGTGCAACAAAAATCAGATCAAGAAGGAAGAAAAAGAAAAACTCAGACAGAAAACACAATGCAAAGCAAATAACAACAGTGAGAATAAGAATGCTATATTATGTTCCACACTCTGTTCCCAAGGTTCTCTCTTTGTCACTGCACAAGTGGAACTGGTTTGAATCATCTCAATATTGAAGAGAGTCATGCCCATCAGAATTGATCATTGTATTGTTTTGTTGTTGCCGTGTATAATGATCTGGTCCTGCTCATTTCACTTAGTATCAGCTCATATAAGTCTCCCCAGGTCTCTCTGAAATCATCCTGCTGGTCATTTCTTACAGAAAAAAAATAGTATTCCATAGTATTCACATACCATAATTTATTTAGCCATTCTCCAAGTGATGGGCATCCACTCAGTTTCCAGTTTCTTTCCATTACAAAGAGGACTGCCACAAATATTTTGTACATGTGGGTCCCTTTCCTTCCTTTAGGATCTCTTTGGGATATAATCTCAGTAGAAACACTGCTGGATCAAAGGGTATGCACAAGTTTGATGATATTTTTAGCATAGTACCAAACTGTTCTCTGGAATTGTTGGATTCATTCACTATTCCACCAACAATGTATCAGTGTCCCAGTTTTCCCACAATCCCTCCAGAAATCTTATCCAATCTGAGAGGTATGTAGTGGTATTCTCAGAGTTGTCTTAATTTACATTTCTCTGATCAATAGTGATTTGGAGCTCCTGTTCATGTGTCTACAAATAGTTTCAATTTCTTCATCTGAAAATTGTTCATCTCCTTTGACTATTTATCAATTGGAGAATAGCTTGAGCTATTATAAATTTGAGTCAATTCTATATATATTTTAGAAATGAGGCCTATATCAGATCCTTTGGATGTAAAAAATTTTTTCCCAGTTTATTGCTTCCCTTCTAATCTTGTCTGCATTAGTTTTGTTTGTACAAAAAAAAACTTTTTAACTTAATATAATCCAAATGATCTATATATGATCAATAATGATCTCTGTTTCTTCTTTGGTCACCAATTCCTTCCTCCTCCACAAATCTGAGAGATAAACTATGCTATGATCTTCTAATTTGGTTATAATATCATTCTTTATATCTAGATCATGAACCCATTTCTATCTTATCTTGGTATGTACAGTGTTAGGTATGGGTCTATGCCTACTTTCTGCCATGCAAGTTTCTAATTTTCCCAGTAGTTTTTGTCAAATAGTGAATTCTTATCCCAAAAGGTGGGACCTTTGGGTTTATCAAATACTAGATTATTATAGTCATTGCCTATTTCCACTGATCAACTTCTCTATTTCTTTGCCAGCACCAAATGGTTTTGATAACTACTGCTTTATAATTCAGTTTTAGATCTGGTATAGCTAGGCCATCTTCATTTGCTTTTCTCTTTATTAATTCCTTTGAAATTCTTGATCTTTTGTTTTTCAAGATGCATTTTGTTGTTATTTTTTCTATTTCAGTGAGATAGTTTCTTGGGAGATTGATTGGGATAGCAGTAAATAAATAGATTCATTTAGGGAGTATTGTCATTATTATATTCACTTGACCTAGCCATGAGCACTTGATATATTTCCAATTGCTTAGATCTGACTTTATTTGTGTGGAAAGTGTTTTGTAGTTTTGCTTATATAGTTCCTGACTTTCCCTTGGCAAATAAATTCCCAAATATTTTATATTATCAACAGCTATTTTAAATGGAATTTCTCTTTATATCTCTTGCTGTTGGATTTTGTTAGTGATGTATAAGAATGCTGATGATTTATATAGATTTATTTTATATCCTGCAATTTTGGTAAAGTTGTGGATTGTTTCTAATAGCTTTTTAGTTGATTCTCTGGGCATCTAAAGCATTTATGTGTGCTTGACTTTCAGCAGGTCACAAACTTCCTGAACTCAGTTTCCTCATCAATAATGAAGGGGATGTGTAAAGGGCTGAAACTCTTAAGAGGTGTGTTTGAATCAGACAACTAAGCCCTTAAGGCTAATTACCTATTGGACAATAACTCTATTAGCATATGATTGGAAAAATGGCCCTTCTCACTATTCTGTGCTGGCTCCATCTTTTGGTGTATACAAATAATCTTAGGAGGGATTAAAGGATGGAGTGAGATGGAGTGGAGATTGGTTGCAGGACAGATAGGAGAAAAGTGTGGACATTCTGAACTCTAGATCCTTGGCAAAACTCCTGACAGTTTTGTCCATCTCCTTCACCTCTCCTTCTAAAGACCAAGGACTTTTACTTATCCTGACTCTGGCTGATCCTGAGGCCTCCAGGGAGTTAGCCTGGACTTCACATTTTGGCGCCCAATGAGGGTGGGGGTGGGGGAGGGGTTGGAGTTGGGGGAGAATCTTTTCCTAATATCTGCCTCATTTCAGTTAGAAAAGGTTACCAATTTAGCTCTTAACAAAGTTAGTTCCCTGTTTGTCTATTAAAATACTCACCCTATTTCCTGGTAACTTAGGACTTCAGTGAAATTAGGGTCCTTGGTTTTGGGATAAGACCTGACAAGATATACACCTTTTATACTAATGTGCATATTAATGTTTGCTGTGAAACCATCCCAGAATGGCAAATTTTATTAGCCACAGCTCCAAATTTTTCACACGAGTTTCCATTAAAGATTACCAGACTATTACAAAATTGGCAATGGATTCTTGAAGAAAAGGTTTCTAAAGTTCTTCTTAAAGGGCCAATTATCTTTACAGATGCATCAAAACATAATATTTGTGCTGTATACTCTTGTGACTTAAATATAAAATGTGTAGTAAGAACTCCTTTTCAGTCCACTCAGCAGAATGAATTGTATGCAATCATTCTAGCTCTTATTATCCAGGAGATATACATATAATATCTGATTTGGCCTATTCAGTAGGTGTGATACAAAGAATTGCCACAGCCCAAATAAAATTTGTGGCTTCATCTATCTATCTATCTATCTATCTATCTATCTATCTATCTATCTATCTAGCTAGCTATCTAGCTAGCTATCTATCTATTAGCTCTTTAAGGAACTTCAAGAGCAAGTGAGAAAGCATCTAGGTAAAATTTATATCTTGCATGTCCACTTTTATATTTTTGATGGTAATTCAAAGGCAGATAGCCTTCTAACCATGTTGGCCAATACTCCTTTGTTTCAGGAAGCCCAAGAATATCATTCTAAATATCATCAGGCTGCTTGAGTTTTACTTTTATAGTTTGGGATAACAAGAGAGGAAGCTAGGAGTATAAGTAAAAGCCTATATAGCTTGCCTTACTTTCCACACTCCTAAACTCCCTCCAGGGAAGAATCCTTGTCGTTTGAGATCCAGTGAAATTTGGCAAATGGATGTATAGTAAGAACTCCTTTTCAGTCCACTCAGCAGAATGAATTGTATGCAATCATTCTAGCTCTTATTATCCAGAAAATATACATATAATATCTGATTTGGCCTATTCAGTAGGTGTGATACAAAGAATTGCCACAGCCCAAATAAAATTTGTAGCTTCATCTATCTATCTATCTATCTATCTATCTATCTACTCTTTAAGGAACTTCAAGAGCAAGTGGGAAAGCATCCAGGTAAAATTTATATCTTGCATGTCCACTTTCATAGTGGACAAAAGATTATAAATCTTTTGGCCATCTGTCTTTTATCCATATTATGGTAGACACCTTTTCAGGATTCATTTTTGTAATACCAGCAGCAAAAGAGACAGCCCAAATGGTTACTGAATTCCTTATACAAGCATTTGCAATTATGGGTGTGCCACAAGCAATAAAAATTAGATAATGGACCTGCATATACTTCTAAACATTTTGCACACTTCTGTGCACAGTATAAGATTTTACACATCACTGGCATACCTTTTAATCCTCAAGGACAGGCAATAGTAGACAGGAGAAACAGAGACATTAAGACACTCCTCCATAAACAAAATAAAGGGGAAGCCACAGGTAACCCTAGAGAACTTCTAAATCTAGCTCTTTATACTATTAACTTCTTGATTTTTGACAAAGATGCACTGGCTCCAGCAGACAGGTTTTATAACCCACTGAAAGGGCAGTGTCTAGTGCGAGCAGCTCCACTATCTTTAAATAATCACCAGGTGATGTGGAGAGATCCAGAAAGTGGTAAATGGAAGAGACCAGATAGGTTAACTGCTTGGGGGAGAGGATTTTATTGTATCTCTACAGATGGAGAAGGAATCAGATGGGTGCCAACAAGCCATATTCACCTTGTCCATCAAAGAGAGACAGAGCAGATCCTTGAAATGAAGGACAAGACCCAAGAAACATCAGATGGTCCCATCATTGATTGTGCCCACCACTGAGAGAGCATGGCAGTTATGGCAATTGATTCATAGGCATCAAAAACTGTAGGACTTCAAAATTCTCAGGAATCATTGCATTCTCTGAGAGATGATAAGACTGTTGTAGGACTTGAAAACCCTCAGGAATTATTGGATTTTTTGAGAAATGATAAGACTGTTACAGGACTTCAAAATCTGCAGGAATCATTGAACTACCTAATACATAAAAAAAACTTTTGCAGGACTTCAAAAGCTTGCAGGGATCATTGGGTTCCCTGACATGTGAAGCAATGGACAATAGATTGGTTTTTGACTTTCTCTTGGCTGCTGAAGGAGGCGTATGTGTGATTGTTGTTTACATACCTTCCTTTTAGGACTTCTGGAAATCTTTTACAATACTATGTTGATTTAGATTGTTTGTTATATCACTACTTGCATGTACAATTCATATTTGTTACACCACATTGAGCCTGCACTGGTTGTGGGAAGAGTCATCACTTATAGCCTGTACGTTATTGCTATGTGCTTGTGTGATACCTCTCATGCTGATGTGTTTTGCATACTTGTTTCTAGTAAGACCCTTCAGCCCAGAAACCCTCTAACAATATCTGGCTAGATTCTCCACTTCCCTTTGGTGTTTTTCACCTCTCTTCCTGAGAGGGCATGATCACCTCCTTTTTGGGGTTCTCACCTCCCTGAGAATTCAGGGATGATATGACCACCTGTGTTCTAAAACAAAAGAAAGCAAGAGATGTAAAGGGCTGAAACTCTTAAGAGGTGTGCTTGAATCAGACAACCAAGCACTTAAGGCTAATTACCTATTGGGCAATAAGTCTATTAGCATATTGCTTGGAAAAATGGCCCTTATCACTATTCCATGCTGGCTGAATCTTTTGGTGTATACAGATAATCTTAGGAGGTATTAGAGGGTGGAGTGAGACAGCCAGACTCACTTGGTTACAGGACAGAGAGGAAAAAAGTGTGGAAATTCTGAACTCTAGATCCTTGGCAAAACTCCTGACTGTTTTGTCCATCTTCTCCTTCACCCCTCCTTCTAAAGACCAAGGACTTTTACTTATCCTGACTCTGATTGATTCTGAGGCCTCCAGGGTGCTAGCCTGTACTTCACAGAGATGGATTAGATGGCCTCTAAAGTTGTTTCCAGGTCTTTAGTTATGATATTAGAACTACTAAAATAATGGCTTAACTAATAAAAATAAAGAAAATATATGCTTAAAAAGAAAAGTAACTTATTCATAATACAGATTCACAGTTTCACATATAATCTGTTTTTTCCTGCTTTTATATATATATATATAAATAATTTTAATTATATATATATGTATATGAAAATATTTATATTTCCTGTTTATATTTATATATGAAAATGCTAACTTCTTTGGTGATGGTTAATTTCAGAATAAAAAAGAAAAAAAAAGCTTTTTAAATAGTTAAATATCCTATAACTGAGGGAGTAGTATTTCAGTTAATTGAAAGTCTGAACACAAATTTATAAACACTATCTCACTAACATTTCTTGTTTTTGCTAGTACTTGGGTCACTCACCTACTCTTTCCTTCTCTTCACATATGAAGTGTTTAGGAAGGTCTTAATATGTTTTTATATCTTTAAAACTTGGAAATGGGGAAAATTGCAAAACTGGTTAATTATAGAAGTCTTTAACTAAGTTGTAGGTAGGTGGATTATGGTGTTGGTCATTTATACATACTGTAAATATGTATACAAAAATATCTACAAAAAAGTTGTAGTAATGTTATGCTTTAATATAAATACTACCTTATTTATTTTTAAATTTAATCCTTAACAAACCCCAAATAAAACAAACACCAAAAAATCTCCATAAACACAGTACAATAAAAGAAAACTGCATATGAAATTGTAGTTCTTTGCTACATATAGCTTACTTCTTTTCAAAATTTACTAAAAATTCATCATGTAACTTTCAAAAATGTACTTGTCTGTGATTCTTTATGGATTTCCTGCTTTTCTCTTTGAATTTTTAAAAAAAGATGCTTCAATGACCCTCTTTCCCTCTGTTCTTAAATTTTAATTTATTTGTTCATTAATCAATTCATTCACTTTCTATCATTTATTAATTTATTCTTTCATATTAACTGACTGATTTATTCATTCCTTCATTTGTTTATTTATTTGTTTTTAAATTTATGTTCCCTTTGGTCTCTCCTTCCCCCTGAAAGAAATATAGAGTTCACCCATCTACTCAGCTTCCAGTTCTTTGACACTATAAAAAGAGCTGTTACAAACATTTTTGCACATGTGGATCCTCTTCCCTTTTTTAGGATCTTTTTGGGATACAGACCCAGTAGAGACACTGATTGATCAAAGCATATGCACAATTTAATAGCTCTTTGGGCATAGTTCCAAATTGCTCTCCAGAATGTTGGATCAGTTCACAACTTCATCAACACAATATATGTGTTCCAGTTCCCCACATCCCCTCCAAAATTCATCATTATCTTTTCCTGTCATCTTGGCCAATCTGAGAGACATGTACCAAATCTGGTACCTCAGAATTGTCTTAGTTTGCATTTCTCTGATCAATGATGATTTAGAGGATTTTTTCATACAATAACAACAAATGGTTTTAATTTCTTTTCTGAAAATTGTTCATGTCCTTTGACCATTTATCATTTGGAGAATGGCTTGAATTCTTATAAATTTGAGTCAATTCTTTACATATTTTATAAATGAAGCCTTTATCAGAAACCTTGAATGTAAAAATACTTTTCCATTTTATTACTCCTCTTCTAATCTTATCTGCACTGTTTTTATTTGTACAAAACTTTTTAACTTAATAAAATCAAAATTATCCATTTTGCATTCTATAATGTACTCTAGTTCTTCTTTGGCCACAAATTCTCTCCTTCTCCACAGATCTGAGAGGTAGACTATCTTTTGTTCATCTAATTTGCTTATCGTATTATCCTTTATATTATCCTTTATATCTTAATCATTAAACCATTTTGACCTTATCTTGATATAGGATGTTAGATGTAGTTCAATGCCTAGTTTATGCCATATTAATTTCCAATTTTCCCAGCAATTTTTGCCAAATAGTTGTAAAGGGCTGACACTATGAAAAGGTGTACTTTAATCAGACAACCAAGCACTTAAGGCTAATTACCTATTTGATGTGAGATAATGAGTCTATTAGTATATTTTTAGAATAAATGGCTCTTCTCACTGTTTGGTGCTTACTCTATGTTTGATATTAAGATAATCATAGGCAAGGACTGAAGGGTAGGGTGAGATAGCCTAGAGTCACTTTGCAACAGGAAGAGAAGCAGAGAAGTTGGTGAATTTGGACTCAAGAATCCAGGAGCCTTGTGGCAGTTTGTCTGTCTTTATTTCTTCCCCTAAAGATCAAGGACTTTAATTCATCCTGACTCTAGCTGATCCTGAGGCCTCCAGGGAGCTAGCCTGCACTTAACAAATAGTGAGTTCTATTTCAAGAAGCTAATGTCGTTGGGTTTATCAAACACTAGATTACTAGAGTCATTGACTATTGTGTCTTGTGAACTTAATCTATTCCACTGATAGACTATTCTATTTCTTAGCCAGTAGCAAATGGTTTTGATGACTGATTTATAATATAGTTTTATGTCTGGTACAATTAAGCCATCTTCATTTGCATTTTTCATTAATTCCCTTGAAATACTTGGTTTTTTGTTCTTCTAGATGAACTGTGTTACTAGTTTTTCTACTTTTGTAAAATAATTTCTTGGGAATTTGATTGGTATGGCACTGGATAAGTATATTAATTAAGATAGTATTTTCATTTTTATTATATTTACTCAGCCTACCCATGAGCACTTGATATTTTTCTGATTGATTAGCTCTAACTTTATTTGTGTGGAAAGTGTTTTGTAATTGTGTTCATATAGGTGCTGACTTTGCCTTAGCAAATATTTCAAATATAATTTCTCTTTGTATCACTTGCTGTTGAACTTTGTTGATAATATATAAAAATGCTGATGATTTATATGGATTTATTTGGTATCCTGAAACTTTGCTAAAGTTGTGAATTAAGAAACTTTTTCTGTAATTGATTTGCCTTATCTTAATATGAGCTAGAGAAAATCTTTTCCTTTGGATTGACTTAACCCTCTTTTAGTTTTGTACTCTTCAGTTTTAGGCTTGAACTAAAATTATGATAAATGCTCATCTTTAAAAAAAAATTCAAATGTCATAGATGCACAGATTGTCACAGGCTGAAACATGGCTTGTAAATGGTGGAGAGGAAGCTAAGGTAGCATTGAATATTTCCCCTCAGCCTTATCACACTGGTCAGGGAAATGAACCAGGAACAGTATAGTCTTGTTTACATAAATGACAAGGTTAATGCATACATTACTAGAGCTAGCTCAGTATTTAGAAGGGAACCTCCAAAGGAAAGTGTGGAAGATAAGAGTTGTTAGACTGCCCACCAAACTAAAGGTCTGCAAAGTGATTGTGCTTAATTAACTATGTTGTATGTCTGTGAAATCTGGATAGTATACCAGTGCTATGCCAGGAAACTGAATTCTCCTATTTGAGTTATCTTTGGAAGATTCTGAATATAATCTGATAAAATAAGGTACCAGACAGTGATGTCCTTTCTTGAACTAAACTGTAAGGCATTCAAACTCTTTTATGGAGTGCAACTCTCATGGTCTGACAGGTTGCATTATTTGAATACCAAAGTCAGTTTACCTAAAAGACTGTTTCACAGAGAACTCAGTCAAAGGAAATGCTCACATGGAAGTCAGAAGCGGTACAAGGACATCTTCAAGGTCTCTATGAATAACTTTGGAATTGATTTCATGACATAGAAGACACTGGCAAAGGGCCACTCTACATTGTGCACTCACATCAAATTGCTGTACTCTATTAGTGAAGCAGGATTGTAGTAGCTCAAAAGAAATGTGAAATGCACAAATTTAGAGAAATCTCCTCTCCAAATATTTATTCTGACTATTTGTGCCCTATCTGGTGTAGATCCTTTGGAGCTCACATTGATTTGATCAGTTACAATCAGACATACTATATCTTGGCTTCAATATAGTTGTGTTCATTTTGGCCCTCTCTGAGAACTAAAACAACAATCATTCTTTTGTAATTTTTCAATGCATAAAAATCTGTCATCTCCTGTATTAGGAGTCCAGTACCAAAGGTGAGGAGGCCTGATCCTGTTTTGCTATGCAGTTGACATCTGTTGATTAAAAGATTTACATGCTCAGTTTTTATCTTTCACTCACAACTTTGTTTCCTCAGTTATTTTATCTTTCACTCACAACAGTTTTGACAAGTCAAACCCTGTAGAATCAAAACTTAGACCTCCAAATCCATAATCTTTTAAAACAAAACTAAACAAAAACCAAAAAACTCACTATAGTATTCTGATTAGTTTTCACTAAGGGGTTTTTTCATGGAAGACTGCCCCTTGTCCTCCACCTGCTCCTTCAAGACAGGCTCTACTCAGTTTTCCCAAACTATGGTAAGGTTTATCCCCGCACTACTGGAGATGGTTTATCCTCACTCTGGAGATCGGAGAAGGGTTATTAAATTTATGGGAATTTTAAGATTAGTTTTATCCCCACCTTGAAAGCGGGGGAAGATTACTTTGGGTAATAGTAAAATACAGGAAGACTCTACTTTCAATATTTTTTTTTTGTCATAAGATCAGGGGAAGAACATGCTGTTAAATTGGTAACCTGGTCAATAAGACTTGGAACTTCCTATATAGAAGTGAAGAGGGTGACTAAAAGAGAAAGCTCTCAAATTATCCCAAAATACATAAAAATCTAAATTATTCAGAAATTTGGGTTGAAGAAGGGTCTTTTAATTACAGCAAATTGAAGGCTTTGACTCTCAGTGGGAGATAAGGAGGCTGATGAGTGTGTTTGTTGTATTTAGTCTGTGTTTTTGTTTCTTTGTCAAATGTTCAAAAAAATCTTTGTTTTATGTCATATCTAGTGTTATTTGTAGATTCTGTTACCTAAAAAGATATCTAAGGGGAAACTACAGCCAGCCAGAAAGATTCCTGGAAAGCTGCAATTAAATTGTTTATTATGCTGAGGGGGATTAATGACATTTTATATTTGAAGCAATTCTTCTAGCTATCTGTCACTTCAACTACACACTCTGTCCCAGTAATCAGGACTAATTTACACTTTAGGCTTTCAGCAGGAGATTAGGTTAAAAAGAAAAAAAAATCTGCAAGATACTTTTTTTTTAATTATACTTTTTATTTACCAGATATATGCATGGGTAATTTTACAGCATTGACAATTGCCAAACCTTTTGTTCCAATTTTTCCCCTCTCTTCCCCCCTATATGTCAGGTTGACAAATACATGTTAAATATGTTAAAGTATAAATTAAATACAGTATATGTCTACATGTTCAATCAGTTGTTTGCTGTACAAAAAGAATCGGACTTGGAAATAGTGTACAATTACCTGTGAAGGAAATCCAAAATGCAGGCGGACAAAAATAGAGGGATTGGGAATTCTATGCAGTGGTTCATAGTCATCTCCCAGAGTTCTTTCGCTGGGTGTAGCTGCTTCAGTTCATTACTGCTCTAATGGAATTGATTTGGTTCACCTCATTGTTGAAGATGGCCACATCCATCAGAATCAATCATCATGTAGTATTGTTGTTGAAGAATATAATGATCTCTTGGTCCTGCTCATTTCATTCAGCATCAGTTGATGTAAATCTCTCCAGGCCTTTCTGAAATCATCTTGTTGGTCATTTCTTACAGAACAATAGTATTCCATAACATTCATATAACATTCATATACCACAATTTATTCAGCCATTCTCCAATTGATGGGCATATATGTAATTTCCAGTTTCTGGCCACTACAAAGAAAGCTGCCAAAACATTCTTGCACATACAGGTCCCTTTCTCTTCTTTAACATATCTTTGGGATATAAGCCCAGTAGTAACACCGCTGGGTCAAAGGGTATGCAAAGTTTGATAACTTTTTGAGCATAGTTACAAATCTGCAAGATACTTTTTAGCCATTGCTATTTTGAGATTATAGAACTATGGTCATATAAAGGAATTAGAGATTAAAAATTGTATGATCACTAAAAAGATTCTAATAAATTTTGGAGGTTTGAAGATTAAAGAGATTGGAGATTAATCATTAGGAATTTTGCAGATTAATAATTTAAAAATTGGAAAGAATTCCTGGAACTTTGGGTAATTCCAGGAACCTCCTTCTCTTTGTCATAATTGATAAAGTATAAACCAGAAGCTTAACATATGCTGAAATATTTTATGGAATTTTGAGGTACCACTTTGTAGAATTGGTTTTAAGGAAAAATAAAAAAAATAAATTTTATGAAAGTTTTAGGGGTAAATAACAGTTAAATGAATTTTTTCCCTGTGATGCTTGATCTGATGCTTGATATACTTATTATTTTTGTGTAATGAAGATAGGCAGCTAATTTGAATGTAATCCCAGAGTAAAAGGGGAAAAAAAGTATGCAGTTGCATTTAAAATTTGTCCCAAAACTAAAATAACTTCCTTTTGTTGACTATTTTTGACTATAAAAAGAGAAAAGTTATTTAAATTATGGAGCTAATTAAAAATAAGTTTAATTAAAGAATGAAGAGGGTAATTTAAATGGAAGAGATAATCGTTGGGAAGGTGACCAGAAACTAGAAATGTCTTTTGGGAAGACTGAAGTAGAATTTTCCACTTTTTTTTTTTTTTTTTTGAGTCTGGGGTTAAGTGACTTGCCCAAGGTCACACAAGCTAGGAAGTGTTAAGTGTCTAAGACCAGATTTGAACTTGGGTCCTCCTGAATTCAAGGCTGGTGATCTATCCACTGTGCCACCTAGCTGCCCCCTAGAATTTTCAAAGTATTATGTGACAGAATTAATTGTAAAGGTAAACTAGAAGCAAGGTCAAAAAAAAATTAGTAAGAAGTCTGCATTTGTAAGCATTTAGAAACCCCAGAGGGTAATAGAATAGCAATTAATTGGGGTTGCTTAAAATATTGCATTAAATTACAAAGGAGAAATTCAATAGAATAAATATTAGTTATTTAGATAATTTGGGATTTTATTACAAAATATATTATGCTCCTGAAAAACATTCATGGTATATTACCCATTTTTAGAATCTCTTAAGATGCACAGAAAAGAGATGAAAATTGTTAGACTGTTGCTTTAAATCTCCATCTTTCACCTGTGGTTAAAGCTGAAAAGGCTTGAGGAATGAGAGGATGGGGCTAGGTTATGAAGATGAAAGGAATTTATTTGCTTTTTTTGCATGATTTTTAAAAGAAAATAAAAGTTTATGGAAAGGTAAAAGTGCTACTACAAACCTTGAGATTTGATTTTGTCATTGTAAATCCAGACTTTATTTGACTGAGATTTGTTCTGTAACTAAATTATTAAGTGGTGATATGTTGTGTTCTATTAATTGTGGCATTAAATACAAAAAAAGATGAACAAATATAGAGAAACCTAAATTACACTCTCAGTCCTAACAACTTACTAACTGTGGGATCTTATGCATGTTATCTCAACTCTGTTTACCTCAGAAAACTGAGGTAAAAAGGAATACTGTAAGAATCAGATGATATAATGATTCTTAAAATTGTGACTAGCATATGGTAAGGACTATTTAAATGTTAAATATTGTTTTTGGTTCTTTGATAGCATAATGTTATGACTGCCAAATTTTAGCTATAATTTGTATAAAATGTCAAAAATGTTTATTTTATAGATCTGTTGTTAATAGAATCAAAACCAAAAACAATAATTATTTTTATGTAAGACAATTTGGAAATGCATTAAACTGAATTGATATCTGATTAGTAATTTTTTCATTTTTAAAATACATGGTTTTATATGTTATTGTTGGGTTTTTAAACATTTTTCTTATATTGTGAAATGCTGTGAGAAACATATTAGAAATCTTAGAAAAGCAGCTTCTTTTTAAAAATCTGAACATTGTTATATTATAAATTAAAGCCATTAAAAGACTGTGATAAAATAGATATTTGAATACTGTCAAATATTTAATGGGGTATTTTGTATAAAAACAGATAACAATAATAACAATAATAATAATGATAATTTACTATTGGGAGAATTTACAAGTTTATTATAATGGAATGAATTTCCATTTGAATATTTTTGACTATCACTTAGAAAAACTGTGAAGATGTATAGGGTGGTTCAAAGATGCCACTTTAATACATCAATATGAGTCAACTTTCAGTTATTTGTTGTATGCCTGAAGACCCAGAATGTGATTAGTTTTAATTTATAAGTAAAGGATAAATGAAATTTAACTGTTAGGAAAGAATGGGAAACTTCTATTCAAGACCCAAGCTGTGATTAGTGAAATTTTGCTGTTTGTGGAAAAATTTCTTGGGATTATAATTTTGTTTTGAATTTTGATTATAAAGATGGTTGTATGAATTGTCATGCAGTCAATAGTTCACCAGTGAAGGGGAAAAATTATATATGCTATAGTCTAAAAACTATAACAGATAGATATCAATTCATAGGAAAAGTTGAAGGGCTGACCTTGTCATGGCCTAAGGTAATCTCCTTTTTACTTGGTTTACCTATTACACTACTTTTTTGTGTTCAGAACATTTTCCCATCAGTTTAATCCTGAGATGGGCTATTGATACCCTGTGGCTACATCACTGACTGTCAGTTGTAACTTGTGCCTGAAAACAAATTGAGCTAAGAAACTTTTCCTTTGTTATAATTTGTGTCATGTCAATCTGTGACCTGAAGAGGACAAATATTGACATTGCTATGATTATATCCCTTCTTTTCCTGTCATAGAAAATTTCTATAATCAGAGGAGGTGAACAATAGACATTTTATGAGTATAATACTATATCTATTAATAAACTGGAACTGGAACATCACTGACTTAGACAAGCATAAAAAAATCTTAAATAAATCTGAATTTTGGGGTAAATGATAATATAAAGATGATATCATCCACTTGTGAAATAAATATTTTGGATAATAAAAATATAAATAAATTTAAAAAGCAAATAAATAAATAAATAAAGATAAATAGGACCCAAAGTGATAAAATAAAGATGTAATGAAAAAGTTTTCTAATTAAATGAAATAGTAAATTTTTAAAAAGTAATAGTTTAAAATGTTTTTTCTAGGACAAATACATATATATATATATATATATATATATATATATATATATGACTTGCAAGTGTTTCTCATGGGAAATTCATATTTTGATTATGTTTCAGTAATAAGTTTTCAAAATTGGATTAAAGATTTTACATATAAAATTGCATTAGTACAGTAAGTTAAATTATTTCCTCCTTTTAAAGCATCTGTCTAATAATTTTAAAAGAGAGAAAGGTTTGTTTTATAAATCAGATCATCATGATTTTTAAAAGATATTTATAATAAAAATGGATTTAGGTAAAGGTAAAAACAAGAAATTTACTTAAAAACTAAAATTCTCTAAAATCTTAGTTCATAATTTTATGTTTATTTTATAGATCTGTTGTTAATAGGATCAAAACCATAAAACTTGAACTGGTTTTTACCACTGGTTTTTATTAGAAAATATTTTATTAGAAAACCAAATTTAAGAGATTGTTCTAAATTGTAATGCCCACTGGCAAATTCCAGCAGAATTTCTACTATTCTCTACAAGTGATTTCAGACCAATGAAGCAGAGATTCCTTCAGATTTACCCTGAGAATGAGGCCTATTTTAGAATATACAAAAGAAGATATTTCTGAGCCTTGGATGATCACATGGGGCATTTGAAACTCAAGTCAAAATGTGATAACTAAATGGACATTAGGATTAGATTACTAGGAAACTTGATGTTGTTTAATATTGATGATCATCATTGTATTGCTTTGGCCTTTTGTTTTATGGTGTTTCTGCTTACTGAATTTTCTTGGTTACCTTGGTCATGTGTAAATATCCTCTCTTCAAATTAGTTCATTGTGAGCTTTCTAAGTAGATTGATCTGTGGCCTGGCAATGTAATTCTGATTATACATATATGAATAACCTTATCGATTTGGTTTATAGATAAGCAATCCATGAGAAGAATAGGCTGGTCTCTCCTCCATAAATTCAAAAGGGGAATTGAGGAACTGGGAATTGAGTGAATCACACTGACTCAACTTGTGAATCAGTTTTGGAGCTAGCTTTGGTCCTTTTCTAGTCTGTGTAAAATTTTTGTGTACATTTTTATGTAATTTCTGTGTAAAAGAAAACTTTTTTTTTCACTTATGAGGATTGTGAGAAAACTTTATTATATTGATTAAATCTTTCTTTGCATAGCTTGGAAGCTGAACTATTCTGCTACTTAGATATCCTTAACTAAGGATCTAGATTCTGCTAACCAGAAACCCAGTTAGATCTGAACATTGGTACAAATTGTTTTCTTACAATGCTACATGTCAAACAATCCATATTTGAAAACTGGCCCCATACTGGTCAATTAATTATTTTTTTTCCATGTTTCTTTGATTGACTATAGACACTTTTGGGGACCAAAATACTCCTTTTTCTGATTTCAGGGAATTGTTCTTATTTACGCTCCCCTTCTCCTCTAGTCTTGAAATTAACTCATCCCCTTCTCAACTCAGAAAGTCCTTAATATTTCTTATAATTAGTAATCATATCCTTTATATATACATTCTTTTTTTATCTTATTATCTTTAATGTATATATGAGTCTGTCCTTCCCACTCCTCCCAGGCCCAGTGCCAAAGCTGAGGAGGTCTGCTACTGATTTTTCATGCAATTGGAATGCATTGCTTAATGGATTGAGATGACTGGAAACTCAAACCTTTTGTTTCATCAGTTATTTGTTTCATCTTTCACCCACCACAGAAGTTGGAAGAGAAAACTTGACCTTTTCACTATATATCTAGAGTAACTTCTCCTCAAATGCTAAGTACACAAAGACGATACATCCAATATTCCTAACATTGTTAAAGAAAATTCTGGGAATAGCTAGAAGGTACAATTGATAAAGTACCAATCTTGAAATCAGGAATATCCAAGTTCAAAACAAGCCTCAGATACTTAACACTTATTAGTTGTGGGAGTTTGGGCAAGTTACTTAACTCCAATTGCCTCACTCAAAAAAATATTTCATTATTTACTGAACTACATTTCATTTATTCTTTGACTTGAGCATTATAAATGTATAGTTAGAGCCATAATTAGAGTAGTGTAATGGGACTTTGTTCCAGTGTGGACATTTTTAAGGTTGCTGTCATAGAAATACATTATTTTTATCCTTCTCAACCTCACTTCTTATTCTGCTCCTGTGATAGCAGTATACATTTTGACTGTCTCATCTCTGCGTGCATTTTCTCCTTCTTTATCCCTGGCTGGCACTTAGGTTGCTAGGGTCAATAACCTAAACACAGGGATTCTTACACACTCTTTAGCTTTTTAGAAACCTCCTAATTGTCGTGGGATTCATTTCTTCTCACTAGCAATAGAACTCATGTGAGCTTTACTCCCCTTATCCTCCCACAGCATTATTTATTACATGTGCATAAATCACTGATTATAATTGACATTAGCCAAAAGGTCTTCCAAATTATTCCAGTGTAATGGAGAACTGGCTAACAATCCCTGTCCTTATTATCATGCAGAATGCTTCATTGATTAAATTCTCATAAAGCCTTTGGAAAATGTGTAGACATTCTGTAAATGGCTCTGGTCCACTATGTGGCGAGAAGTCTTGTCGCCTGGCTGTATCACCAGAACCAGAGTACATTCAAAAGACACTAATCACATGGTGCCAGGCTTGGTTTATTTATCTTAGTTGCTCTTCAGGTAAGTGAAACAATCATATAAGAGGAAAAACTTCCTATCTGAAAGCAAAGGTGGCTTATTGAGATAGACCTCTCTTCTTTGCCTCTTTTTTTTCCGCTCTTATTTTAAGTGAAAAATAATGGAAGTGTCTATGATCTTGTGAACTTCAAAAAGACAGGAAAGTGAGACATTAGACTCTGGAAGCTGGAGCACATGGCAAGATTTTCTGGAAGCTAGAGGTTGAGATGCAAAACCCAGAACAACTTGTTTGACTTTGCCCATCAGTAGAAGAAATGTGGATTCATTTACCCTTTGCTACACTGGCCATGCTACATTTGAAAATGAACTTGGTGGGATGAATACTATAGAGAAGATATCTTAAGCCTGAGCCCATTTCTGTTAGCAACAGAGGAGAAAGGGGTAGAAGGCTGAAACTCCAAAAAGGTATGTTTTAATCAGATAACCAAGCACTTAAGGTTAATTACCTTAATAACTCCATTAGCATATGTTTGGATAAATGGCTCTTCTCATCATTGGTGCTTGATGTATGTTTGGTCTTAAGATAATCATAGGCAAGGATTGGAGGGTGGAGGGAGAGGATCCAGAGAGTCATTTGGTGACAGGAGAGGAGAGAAAGGCTGGTGACTCAGGACTCCAGTATCCAGGAGAGATCTTTGGGAAGCCTTGTGGAAGCTTGCCTGCCTCCTTCACTTCTCCTCCTAAAGACCAAGGACTTTAATTTATCCTGACTCTGGATGACCCAGAGACCCTCTAGGGAACTAGCCCATACATACATACATACATACATATAGAAAGGGGAAAGCCTGTTTGTAGGTATTGAGGAAGAAAAATGTCTGTACTTCTATTCTTCAAAGTAAATACTCCTTTGTAAAAGGGAATCAAAATGAATTGGCTAAATAGACCTAGGGAATTAAATATTGAGTTAACAGTGAGAAGACCACACCAGAATCAAGGATTGGCCAAAAATATTAGAGGAAAAAATCCTAGAACCTTGAGCAAGCAATATAGTTTCACTCTGGATGAGCAAAGCCAGAGGTAATGTAACACAAATTATGTTTTCCATCTAGGAACCCTTGAGTTTTCCACTTATTTTTCTTCTTTTAAAGAACATTTATCAACTCAAACATTTTGTTATTCTTCTTTTTTTCCCCCTGAGGCAATTGGGTTAAATGACTTGCTCAGAATCACACAGCTAGGAAGTGTTAAGTGTCTGAGACCAAATTTGAACTCAGGTCCTCCTGACTTCAGGGCCTGGGGATCTATCCACTGCACCACCTAGCTGCCCCCTATTCTTTTCTTTGTATAACTTGGGTAGCATAAAAAACCTGTAAAAGAATTGGTCACAAATTTTAAATTCCAATTAATGCTTTCTATTCTATTGCTAAGGCACAATCTATCAAAAGTCACTAGAGAGTTCATTTCTGAGATCTAAAAGTCACAGGATATTATGCCTGAGTAAGAATAAATAATATTTCAGTGATTTCATTGGAATTGGTGTTTCTATTCAACCCATGAGTAGAATTCATGTCAGTTTAAGAAATAGTAAATACCATCTGCAAATAGTTTGAGACCGAGATGGATAAGAAATGGTTTAATACTATGCCCAAAATTACATGTCATATATAGTAAGTCAGAGTTGAGGTTTGAATCCAGGTTCATTTACTCAAATATAGTGTTTCTAAATAAAGCATTCATTATGAATGAATACTGATTATAAGTTTCATGGAATTTTCACTGAAGTGATTTCTCATGGTCACATGGATATTAGATCTAAGATAAACTTTTTGCTTTCCTTCCTCCCCTCTCTCTCTCTCTCCCTCCCTTCTTCCCTCCCTCCTTCCCTTCTTCCCTCTTTCCTTCCTTTCTTTCTTATAGATTGCTATTTTTTTAAAGTGAAATAGCTTCACGGGCTCAAGCAAATTCAACAAAAAAGGCACTTATATTGACTAAGCAATTCATAAGGGCAAAGACAAGATCCCTAGTGAAATTCACAATTAACCAGGAGGAAGAAGCCATTAAATGGAAGAAGGTGGGAATATGCTAGCCCTAATAAGAGGTTAGCAAAGATCTACAATATAAGCAGAATTTTTATAGGGAAAATATAAGCTCAGGAGTTTGACATCATAAATTGACTTTCTGATTGAATATAGTAATTTGGGAATGCAGACAAGGCACCAAGGAGGAGTTTGGGGAGATAAAAATGAGATCAAAGAGGAGTCAGGTGGAATCCATCTGGGATCTGAGTCCTAAACCTGTCTAAAGATAGCTTAATCAAGATTTCAAAGATTGTTAGGACTGCTTTAAAGATGATAACTAGATAGTCTTAGAAGTTGGGGTTTTGGACAATGGAAAACCCAATGGGCCAATTTATCACATTATTGAGATTATAGAGGCTGATTAAGAGATATAGTCTCTCAGTATTCCAAAGAAACTATTCAATTTGTGAATAACTAAGTTCCCAGGAGAGGGTCCATTTTATCAGACTACATTATATTTAAGTATCTTTAAATTTTCTGCCATGTCTTTCATGTGCTTTAACACATGTCCACCTCCCCTGGTTCAAGATTGTTGGAAATAGAAACCCAAAAATATTGTCTGTAGATTCCTACAAAGTACCTGAAAAGAAAGAGACAAGGAAATTCAGAAATCCCAGTTCAAGTCAGGCAAAAAAGGCATAGTATAATTGTAATGTGGAGCTTTAGTTATCTTGAAATTAGTCTAAATCATAATAATTTCTTGACTTGCTTAATCATAGCTTCACATTTTATGAGCTGAAGGAACCATTGAGGGCAATTCTCCACTTCACTCTTACCAACAAGGAAGAACTAGTAATTAAGATAGAAATGATGGCAATATTGGAGGGAAGTAACACCTTAATCTTAGAATTAGTGACAGAAAAAGAAAAAAAAAAAAAGGCTGATTATAATTTGCATGCATTATTCTTTTGAAAGAGATTTCAAATCATCAAGAAAAAGGATAAAGTGTTTCCCTCAAATGAAAATTGTATAAGGAAAGTTAGTCCAGGAGAAATGAGAAAAAATTTGTGAAATTCTGGAGACAAACAGTTTTGATGAGAAGAAACCTGAATTAGTTAAAAAAAATGATGATAGCTATATGTTAATTAATACAACTCATTTTTTAAAAGAGACAATATAAAAGCAAGAGCAAAATATAAAAGATGAAACAAAAGCCTGACACATTGTTAGTGTAACCTGGGAAAGGCTGCTTAAGCTGATAACATAACCTTTGGTGGCATTCCCTCCAAACCATGGTTCCTTTAGCCCCTTTTTCTTTCTTTGGGCTGGTCCATTAATTCAGCTTTCATTTGCATTGACAGATCTGAGGTATTTTCTCAAAGTGAGGGACTGATCACAGCCATGATCAAATTAGATTTTAGAGGTAATCCTTGTGGAGGGAAAATCTCTATTTACCTTTGTAGCTTCTGAGTCCAAAAGTGCTTCCCATTTATGAAAAGTAATTGCGATGTTCTTAAATATATATTAGCTCTTAAATATAAAATATTTATTAAATAAAAGGCAAAATCAAGAATAATTATAACCTTTACTCAATAGATGGCAAAAGCAAATTTATACTTAACCATGATTATACTCTCCTACCAAGGTATAATATCCATAGAGGGGAGTCATGAGTTTATATTTACACAAACATAGTCATGAGATACATGAATAGGGAATCTGTGCTCCTAGCAGCAGCTCATTACTCTGGATTGAAGGCTTTAATGTCTTTGGTTATTTGAGAATAATGGCAAATTGTTACAACACTGACTTTGGTGTCAGTCTTCTCTGAATACTTAACTTTCTGCATAATCATGAACAAGTTACTTAACCCAATTGGGTCTCAGTCATCATCTGTAAAATGAAGCAATTGGACTACATGCCCTCTGGGTTTCCTTTTAGCTCTAGACCTAAAACTTTATCATCCTAAATCCTGTCAGGCTGCATAACACATCACCTGTTGAACATAACTGATTTTCTGTTCTCTGCTTCTCTTCTGGTCTTAACAATTCTGCTATGCAAAGCCACTTCTCTGAGATTCTTAAGCTACTGAAACATATAAAACTAGTTTAGCATATGGCTATCCTTGACAGCGTGCTAGGAAACTCTATAAACAAAAAAATTATCAGTATTATACTATTTCAGTGAACCAAAATTTCTAAACCTGAGGTTTACAATTTGCAAAATCAGCTTCTTTGCTGGGCACAGAAGAGCAAAACCAATTAGTCCAACATTCTGCACATGGGAGAATTCTATTTTCTCTAAACAGCTCCTAACAATAATGCTTCTCTTCATCAGAAATTCTGGAAAATAACTAAGAAGCTTGTCTTTCCCTTCTCTCCCTTTTCTAAATATGTAAAGGGAATAAATTGCAATACAGATATACCTGAAAGGGTTTCCCTCCTTGAAACTATAAATAGTGGCAAAAGGCAATGCAGCCTTTATTCAATCATTCAGCTCTCAGCAAAGCAGTACATCTCTTCCAAATAGTATAGCTCTCAACAAAGTAGCTGAAGAGCCTGTTTATATTCATTCCGATCTTTTAACTTGAAACAGTTATAATTTTCTCTATGTTCTGTTTTCTGTTTTTTTTAATGTTCTGTTTTCTGATGCCTTATCTTCTATAAGCAGCTCTCTTGTGAACTTCTGGGTCTTCTGGCCCTGGAACAATATTATTGTAGCTTGAGAATGACCATGGTATACACTTATGTTGGCAGCATAACCTGTGGTAGACCCAAAGTCATGGTTCCTGCAACCCCTTTTTCTTTTTTTGGGACTGGTCTATTAATTCAGCTTTCACACAATGACAGGTCTGGAATATGTTATAAAAGTTGGCTCCCGACTCTTTCCTATGCTCAATTTCCTACTTTTAATGAGTCAGGGTAAAAACCTAAAAACTGTATACAATTCTCTCAGGTATGGTATGAACAATATACATTTCCCCAAATTCTACAACAGTTCTTTGATTTATAGATTCTCATTTATATTCTTCAAAACTCAGCAAAGTCTTATGTTTCAGAGTTGTTAGATCACAATGCCTTTTTTATTTATTGTCATAGATCTGCTTTCAGGTATATCCTCTATGTACATTATCTGAGAGCTGTTGTTCTTTTTTAAGGTTCATCAGAACTTTCAAGCTATTTTTCCCACATTAATGTCCTCTTCCTATAATAAGTAAAACATCCACATATTACATGAATAGTTTTTACACACATATAACATTTATATCTCTGGGATTTAGAATGAAAAACAAAATGTTTTTGAAAGTTATGTGAAACAAAGAGGAATAACTCCATCTAATACTGGGATGGATGAAATCATGATAAAGAATAGCAGAGAAAGATGAGGCTGTCTAATTCTTATTTTTTGTTGCATTTTCTCTGAGAAGCAGAATGATCTCCACTTGATCAATGATGGACAGAAATAACTACATCCAGAGAAGGAACACTGGGAAGTGAATGTAAATTGTTAGCACTACTGTCTATCTACCCAGGTTACTTATACCTTCGGAATCTAATACTTAATGTGCAACAAGAAATTGGTATTTACACACATATATTGTATCTAGGTTATATTGTAACACATGTAAAATGTATGGGATTGCCTGTCATCTAGGGGAGGGAGTGGAGGGAGGGGGGGATAATTTGGAAAAATGAATATAAGGGATAATATTATAAAAAAAAAAAGAAGCAGAATGATCTTTCAACTTAGAAGGAAAGAATAGCTAAGGAGGGAGATAATAAAAGAGTACCACATTAAAAAAAAAAAAAAAGTAGTGTCTTTCTTGCATTCAATCAGCCAGATGGGTCCATATAAGCTATATTCCAAGGTATTGAAAAAAAGCTGGTAGTTATAATTGCTGGAGTCCCTATCTGTAAAATATTTGTAGAAGATTGTGGAGAACAAGGGAACTGAAAAAGGAAAGGATATATCTTGATTTTTAAGGAAAAAAAAGATTGGAGTCCTCAAATTATAAGGTGATGACTTTGCTGCTTATAACTTTATATATGCCAAGTACTTTGAACATTGTTATTAAAGATAAGGATAATGAAGAGACAGAAGGTGAACAAGCAAGGTTTCATTTAGAACAGACCATGCCAGTCTAACCTTATCCCCCTCAGACTTTTTTTTTGGGGGGGTGCATTGCGAAGTTAGGCAATTCAGGGGGAAGGATACTGATATGGTTTACTTATCCTTTGCAAAACATTTTAAAAATTCCCGTACTTTTCATACTTAGTAAAAAAAAAATTGGGAGATAGAACTAGAAAATAGAACAGTTAATTGAACTTAAAACTAATTGCACAGCTGAATCAAACAGTGGTTATTAAGTGTTCCATAGTCTACTGGAGTATCCTGTGCATTAATACTTGTCTCTGTATTATTTTTACTTTCTGACAGTGACATATACCACCATAGATACCAGGCATATCAAATTTTGAGATGACATAATGTTAAGAATTAGAATATTGAGTGACAAAAGTAGGCTCAAAAAGTCTGGATGAGTTAAAACCTTGAAACATTTCTTTGAATAAAAAAATTAAACTTGGAGGAAATTTTAACAAAGAAATCTTTTAGGTATTGGTTAAACTAGATGTCTTCTGAAATTACACATAGATTAGAAGTACAAGGAGGTAGATAGCAGTTCATCTCTAAAAATTGGGAGATATTTAGTGGATTTTCAGCTCAATAAGTCAACATCAACCAAGAAAGCAAATGAAGTCCAAGATTTCATTTGGGGAGGAATAATATCCAGGATTAGTTAGGTGATAGTTCCATTGTATTCTGCTCTAGTCAGATATCATCTGGATTATTGTGTTTAATTTTGGAAAACACATTTTAGAAAGGATATTGATAAACCAATAAACATAAAGAGGAGGTCAACCAAGATTGTAAAGGGAGGGTATGAAAATACGACACAAGCAGTTAGAGGAAATTTTAGATGGTTAACATGGAAAAGAGAAGAATGGGGTGAGAGGAGGGACATGGTTGCTTTTATGTATTTGAAGAGCAAAAAGAATTAAATTTTTTCTGCTTTTTTCATAGAGGAGAATTAGAAGCAATGGTTAAAAATTACAAAAAGAAAAATAACCCTTTACATAAGAAGAAAAAAACTATCCTAAAGTTTGAACTGTCCAAAAGTGGGATAGGTTAGCTTGAGAGTTAATGTTTTAGGCTCAGGAGTTAATAGGTTACCCTTTATTAAAGTTTTTCAAGCAGTTATGAGGATTATTTTTAGTTATGTTACAGGAGACATTAAGGCCTAGACACTAATAGGAAACAGACCAAGATGGCAGTATTCGTCCCATAGCATGCCCTATGACAGGTTACCCAAGGGAAACAGTCCAGAAGGAAGAAAATGATGAGCACAGCATATATATTCATTGGGGGAAAAGGGAGATTACAGGTTACAATCCAGTTAAAAGTCAGGAAGAACAGTGGAGACTCCTGCTTAGCCTGCTAGCCATTTAAGCTTGCTTGGAGTCCCATCTGGAGATAAGAAATTAGAACTATCCCCTAGAGTCTCTTGCCACAGCTCTGGCTGTATAGAGAATGGACCTTGGCCATAAGAGAATATCAGGTGAGATATTCATGTTATCCAAAGAAAACAGGGCTACAGAAATGAGATAAACAATGCTTATCCAATATGAGTTTAGAAGAAGAGAGCCAGAAAGTTTCCTCAGAATGATTGAGTCCTCAGCCAGTTGTGTTTTTACTAACTATTTTCATGGTTTGTTACTTTTAAGATTATTGTTCTGTCTAATTCTTCCAGGATAGAGATCAGAGGAGTAAAACTTAAGGAAAAGGCAGAGGAAAGATGTCTTTAAATGCTTCAATAAATTTGATTCCACAAATCAGATTTTTTTTAAAATTACAGTATTGTTAAAAAGTCTATGTTAAAGGAAAAAAACAAAACAAATAAATTTGCATTAATTTATTGTTTTCAGCTGGCTTTGACTCAGACAAGTAAGTAGTTTAAATCCTGCTAGTTTAATATTATAACACAAGGAGACCTTTATTTAAAAATTAACAAAAGCAGATTTATTTAACCACAGAGCAGAAAGGTATTAAACAAGAACAGGTAATGAAATATCTTGGGCCAATATGGCATAGCAAATCTCCTTTGCCTGAGCATCAGAATGTACCTATACAAGATTCTTCATGATTCTTTTGTAAGAAACCAGGAAGTAATGTCAACAGCCTGAGCCTTTAGTTCCCTGACCCAAACAACTATCTTTTTTTCCCAAAAATTTATTTTATTTGAAGAAACAGAATAAGAAAAAAAGAAAAACAGAAAAGCAATACAAAACAAAATGAAACAAAAGAAAACAGAACATTATTATGTGCCTAGCAGAACATCAGGGAAGATTAAAAATATATATAATGACAACAATTTAAGAAAGAATATACATACACATACATAGACACATACATCTCCCTTTCATCCTCCCTACCCCCAAGCAAGCCACAATTAAGAAAAGATATATTTATGTCTACATATGTAGTTATATATACATACATTCACACACACACATATCTCACATATACACATCTTTCCTATCCCTGATGACTCACTAAATTCTGCTCTATAACTTGACTTACTGTTACTTAACCTTCCCCTAGCCAGGGAATCCCTTTCTTGTCTTCTTACCTTACCTTTTGCTTCCCCATCCACCTATCCCTCTCTTATTTCTTTAGATTTTGGAGCGTGCTGAACCCTTCATGGTATATATGTAGTGTTGCATATTGAACCCATTCCTGATGAGAGTAGGTTTTCAGAACATGAGATTTCCTCCCCTCTATAATGCCTCTGTGTCTATTCTTCCTCTGCACCTCATTTGTATACCATAATAACTATTTTTACCTTTACTCTGCCAATCTTTTTTTTGAGCTTGCCCTATTGTTGACGTAAATCTTAAACATAAAGTATACATTTCTCATGTTAAAAATATAAACAATTTACCCCTGTTTAAACTGTTTATGTCAAGTTTTTAAAAATTGCTCTTTGATAATGCTTCTTATATGTTAAATTTTCTATTAAGTTTGAGTTGTTTTCAAATTATTTTCATCTTTGAAACTCTGTACCTCCTTTTCTAATTGGTTATTTTTTTTATAAATTCTTGTTTTTCTTGGATGATTTTAATTTTTTCTTTAGTTTTTCCTCAATGTCTCCTCATTTGATTTTGAATCCTTTTTTGAGTTCTTCTATAAATTCTCTTTGAGCAGGGAGCCATTTCATGTTACTCTCAGGGGTAGAAGCTTTTTAATTTTTTTATTTTACTAAAGTGTCCCTCTGAAGATGAATTAATATTTTCCCTGTTCCCATAATACATTTCAATGGTGAGATTCTTTCTTTTCTGTTGGTTAATTTTTTTAAAAATGAGGTATTATTATAAGCACCTCTAATTGTGGGGTGGGAGAATAGTGCCTCAAGCTTCCTTTCAGCTCTCCATTCTGACCAGAAACCCAAACCAATAGTTCCACACTCCTGCAAGTTCCCACAGCCAGCAGTGTCCCTGACTCATTGCTTCTGTATCCACCAGGTATCCACCTTCTTGCTCAGAGCCGCATCTCTACACAGCTGGACCTGGTGTTTTCAATCAGCCAAAGTTTACTCTGTCTTCCAGGACTCAAACCTCCACTTGACAAACAGTCCTGGAAAATCTTTGTGGTTCCTGCAGAGGCTCCAGCCAAACCCAGAGCTAAATTCGCCCACTTTAGAGCGGTTAATACCTTGCCTAGGGTCTTTCTTCAGATCTTGTCTGCTTGTATCAGGATGATCCCAGTTCTGCCCCAAGTCTTCTTGGTTTTTTTAACCAGTCTGTTTGCCCTGAGGCACAAATTAGTTCTATTTGTGGGGGAAATCAGGAGAGATTGAAATTTACCAACCTACTCTGCCATATTCCCAGAATCTTCCCTGCCATTTTTCCCAATCAAGTATCAAAGATGTTTCACTATCCTTTAAATAAAAACTAATGAGATTTATATAGAGAATAGAGTTTTCTAAAACTTGTATCAAAACTTATTCCATCAATATGTATAAGAGAATTCATAGGTTTAATATGTATTGCTTGCTATGTAGGGGAGGGTGGATAGAGGGAAGTGAGGGAGAAAATATTGAGAACATAAGGTTTTGCAAGGGTGAATGTTGAAAATTATCTATGTATATGTTATGAAAATAAACAGCTTTAATTAAAAAGAATGCAAAAAAGAAAGAAAAATAATAAACTTATTCCATATTTTGATGATTATCCTTTGTCTAAAAACACTTATGTAGGAATGAAGGGAAGAAGAAATGCAGGATTTGGGATTTACATATGTATTAAGAACTCAAATCGTATGTCTCTCAAGTATCATTAGTGATTTGGGTTATTTAAAATGAATGATGTTTGTTTAATGATAATGCTAATTTGTATTGATAAATTATTTTTTCAAAGCTTGCTTCCTGATCCTCAGATTGGCTAAATTATAGTTCTTTCTCCCTCTATGTCTCAGAAGTCCAAAAATCTCTGCCATGTCACAGGTAGTAATCATCATTATTTCCACACATTTTTCCCAGTAGTCCAAGAATTTCACAATTGAAAGACAGATATACAACTATTTATTTCTATACTGTTTTGATTGTCAAGTGGACCAGATGATTTCTAGTGATCATTTCTTTTTTTTTCAAGATTTGAGTCATGCATTTTAGCTGATTCTTAGTTCTAGCTAAAAATATAAAACAAGAATAGATATCACTGGCTCATCAACACACGATATCCCTGGCCTCCAGCTTCTTCTTTTTCATATATCTATACGCCACATCTACAGAATCAATATTCCCAAAGTATAAGCCTTATTATTTCATGCTTTTGCTCAATAAACTCTAGTGGATCCTTATTTTCTTTCAGATTAAATGTGAGCTTCTGTTTGGCAAGCAGAGTCTAACTCATTTTATCTGACTGATTTCACATAGATCCCTATTATATTACAAGATATTCCAAGCCAAATTGCTTAACTTATTCTTCTTTGTGAGTGACATTTTATTTCAGGTCTTTCTGCTTTTACAAAGTTTGTATTCTATGTCCAGATTGTTCTCCTTCCTTTCCTCCATCTCTTAGAATCTTATATTTTCTTTCATGACTCCGTTCAAATACCACTTCTTACCCCAAATCATTCCTGATTGTCCTCTAATCCAGTAGACTAAAGGAATAGGCACTGGTCTTAGAATCAGTAAAACCTGAGTTCAAATTCAGCCTTGGCAACCTATGACTTTAAATGAATCATCTTACCTTTGTTTGCTTTACTTTCTTCAACCATAAAATGGGGGTAATAGCATTATATACCTCCCAAGAGTATTGAGGATCCAATGAAATAGTATTTATATAATTTACTAGTATACCATTCTAATACAGTTCTTGGACAAATATATATTTAATAAATGCTTTTGCCCTTCCTTCTTTTTCTTCCTCTCTTAATTCCTCCCCCAATTCCCAGCCTCAAATTACTTTGTATTTAAAAATATAAAATATAACATATTAAATATAGTACATATTGATATATAGTATTATATTTCGGTATATATGTATGTATGTATATATGTGTATGCATTGTTCTCCACTCTTCAAATAGAATGTAAGCCACTTTAGCAAAGAGATTGTTTCATGTTTACATTTTTATTCAAAGAAACCTGACATGGTGTCTGGCATACAAGAGGCACTTAATAAATATTTGCTCCTTTCCCCCACTTAATATTTATTGAATAGAGTTGAACATTTTTGCCTTATGACAATTTAAAGTTCTTTCCAACTCATACAATTTGGTATTCTTTGCAATGTTTTTGCTTTATTTCCTTCACTCCCTCTTTCATTCTCTTTTTCTATCCCCTCACTCTCTCCACTCTATTTGTATAGCTTAAAAAAAGAAAAGTCAGAGAAGTTATGATTTATTTGGTGTGCATTTGTCTGTAAAAGTGGAATAAAATTTAGTGACTATAAACTATAGTAAAATGGTTTGTTCCTGGCAAAACTAATAGTGATGTGATATAATGGAAGGAGCAGTGGCTAAAGACTGATGATCTTAATTTCTGATTGTAGTTTTCCTCATATGTATGCCTTAGCCAACGTACATCATATCTGTAGGTTTCTGTTAATTGAGGTTGGATTAGCTGGGGTTAGCAGTTTTTAAATTATGCTCCAGGACCTTGAGGATTCTAAAATCCTCAATTCAGGGAACCTGTCAGGTCAAAACTGTTTTCATAATATTTCTAAGTTATTTTAATTTCTCATACATTTAATAGCAATAAATACACTTAAAACAAAACAAAATTCTTTGTGCAAAGTCCTTTGTGCAAATTATGTAAAGGGAGTCAGAACAAATTTCTGTGAACAAAAAGTTTGAGAACTGGGCTAGATATCACAGAGGTTTCTTTCAATTCTAATAACATGGATGTAAATATAAGTGGGATATGAAACTGATGCAAAAGCATAAAACTAGTGTCACTGGATAAGTCCAGCAACACCTAGAGTTTGTCTAATTTTATGTAGAAAACTCTAGATGGAAACTCTGTTTAGATGAATGCTCTGGACATTACCTATCTTGTTGCTGTCACTAAATAAATATTAAATTATGGTAAAACATACTGCTTAGTATATATTTTAAACTACAAGAAAAACAATGTTCAATTATAAAAAACATTCTTTTTGACTCTTTAATTTTATCACTTAGAAAGCTAAAAAATTCAAATGATGCTGCTTCAGATATTATGCATGGTAGGAGCACAAGAAAGTAATTTCATTAGATGAGATAGGGATACCCTGTCTCAAAAATAAAATGCAAAGGAAACAAATTACACTGAAATGTAGTTATCAAATATTTTGATATTTTTAACAAATAAATCCACAAATTTCAGGTTAAGAACTAATAAGCTAATACTACATCTCTATGTCATTTAGGCTGGAATTATAGCGGCCATTCACAGGCCTAATCCCACTGCTGATTTATATGGAAACTTTGACCTATTTCCAATCTGGGCTGCCTAAATGTAGGCAGCCCAATGGCCCCTCTATACCTGTAAACTCACTATATTGGTAATGATCTTGTAGCTGACACGTGATTGACTTTTTTTCTATTGCAGTTTAGATCATCCAGATTCAAGTAATCCACCAGCTTTAGTTGCTATAGTAGCAGAAATTACAGGTGGCACTACCATGACCAGATATTTTATGCTGGAAAAAGAAACATTCAGGGGAAGTCTTTGGTCCTCATCAGAATGCCAAAAAGGTTTTTGAGACACAAAAAGTGAAAAATTCTAAATGAATAGAAGAGTCTTATAAATGTATGGCATAATATGGAATAAAATGTGAAATCCAAAGTGGAAATAGGAAACAAACTGAATCAAAAGAAGGTTGACTTGACAAGGATATAAATTATAGTAATATAATATCCTAGGAAGTATGATGAGTCATTCAGTGGCAAAATTTATTCTTCTTATTCTGTAAGAGTGGAAATTAATTTGGAATCAACTATTTCTAAATGTCTCTAAAACATTTCTATTTAGAGATGTTAAACTTCACCTTGAAGCTCTTTAAGTTGGAGTTCCTTGTGATTTTTTGTAAAAAAAAAATCAAGAAGCCATATCAAGAGTCTGAATTTAAGTTGGCCAAGATAATTAAATCTTGAGGACACTTTTAATAATTATTAAGGAAAAACTAGCTTAATCTGCATGGATAAGACCTTACCTTTTAGGGTTCCTACTACAAGTAGGGATTGTGACAAGAGGTATACAAGAAACAATTAGAGCAGCAAGGGAGAGATGCTGTAGATAAGTTCAAATACTTTGAAGAAGAGGGGATCCCCACCCTGGCCACCAGAAACTTGACTGAACTGTTCAGAGATCAGAGATGGTGGATATATATGAGGCAAGATGGTGAGGTAGCAAGGAAAGTTTCTGGTTTTAGTCTACATCCCTATTTCATAGAGATGAGTTAGCTACAGTAAGAAGTTGAAGAAAAAGTGCCCACCTGAAATAATAGAGTAAGTTTTCTCATACAGAAACTCAATAACTATTTATTTAGTGCCTGCTGTGTGCCAAACAATGTGCAAGCATTGGGAGTACAAAGAAAAAAAAAAGCCTTCTATTAGTTGAGGCAACATGTTTAAATATAACTACATATAAATATATGTACAATGAAAGCAAGGTAATTAGAGAAGGAAGTACACTAGCAGCTGAAGGAACCAGGAAGATTTTAAGAAGAATTTAATACCTGAGTTAAGTCTGAAAGAAAATCAGGAATTTAAAGAGAGAGAAGTAAAGAGGGACTTCTTTAGTCATAAAGAAATTTATTACAAAGGTATGAAGAAGGTAGATAGAGTATGGTTTGTTTGGCACAGCAATAGATCAAAAGTGGATCGAAATGGAAAAAAGGGAGGTCATTTGTATGAAGTCTGGAAAGATGGAAATAAGCCAAGTTGTGAAGAAAGTTAAATGAGAAATATGAGTGTTTGTGTTTCATTTTAGAGATATTATAGAGCCAATGGAGTTTGTAGAACATGGACAAAACATGGTTATATCTACACTTTAAAAATTCACTTCAGTAGCTGTGTGGAAAAAGGATTGGAATAGGGAGAGGTTTGAGGCAGAGGCCAAATAGGAAGCTGATGCAATATTCTAGATGAGAAGTGACCTGCAGTTATACTGTATGTAGTTTATACATAATTGCTTGCACATTTTCTCCCCCATTAGACTGTGAGCTCCTTGTTTTTTTTGCCCTTTTTTATCCTCAATGTTTAGCCAAGTTTCTGGCATATAGGAGGTACTTAAAATATTTATTGACTCCTGAGGTCCTGAACTAGTTTGCTAAAAATGTTAATGGAGAGAAGAAGTCATACATGAGAGATGTTTTGGTGATAGAAACAGCAATATATGACATCCAATTGTATGAGTATAATGAATAAAAATGAGAAGTTAGTTATGATACTGAGGTTTTGAACCCAGATGACTGGGAGTCCTTGACAGTTTGTAAGACAGGGAAGTTTGGAAGAGATGTGGGTTGCAAAAATGAATGGAAAAGATGACACAGTATAAAAACACTGTGGATTTTGGTTGAATAAGGGAGGACAGATATGAGACAATAGTAATTAGGGGATATAGTTGAAAAGGTCTCAGATGATATTAAAAACCAAATCTAAGACAACTAAAGACATTAATTTAACATTGATCTTATTAATTTTTTCCTTTGGCTAATGACCAAGACAAAGCAACATTACTAGATAAATTGAGCCATACCTCTATTGATTTATTCAATTATAAGTGGAACCTGATGATTTAAGGAGATAGTAACTACATAGTTGAACAAGTCCTTGACTCTGAAAAATATTAAGTAGATGAAAAAAATCACTGTCACTATTTCTTTTTTTTTCGTGAGACAATTGGGGTTAAGTGCCTTGCCTAGAGTCACATAACTAGGAAGTGTTAAATATTTGAGACCAGATTTGAACTCAAGTCCTCCTAACGTCAGGGCTGGTATTCTACCCATTGTATCTCTTAGGTACTCCTGGCACTATTTCTTAGAGAAGTCTGACTGATTGAAAACCAAAATAGCAATAAATACAGAAATTGTCCAAGCCAGGGAAAAAATAAGTTCTTCACCAATTTGACAGCCTCAATAACTGAAGATAATGCTAGTGTTGAGTACAAATTCATCTGTGCAATATTAAGCAGAATGATAATGGAAGATAATGAGCACCTCACAATGGATAAAAAGTTGAGAAAATGATCATAAAGAGAGGTTGATGTAAGCTTTGGGTTAAACCAGATTATCCTATCCTGAAAAGTATTTGTTGATGAGACTAAAAGTAAGAAAACATATATCAAATGGAATTGATTTGCTCATGTTTCCCAAATAGCCAACTCTTAGAGTAATGATGGAAATGACACATTTGGATTTCACAACTTCAAAATCCAATGCCCCACGTGAGGAAGTGACAATAATACTTAAAAAGATAAAATCAGAAATTATACTCATATGTGACCAGACATACAGAAAAATTATTTCGTGGAACTGGCACAATGTATAATCAGAGATGTATAATGGCTACCTCAAAGAAAAGAGGATTCTAAAAGAATGGACAATACTTTTTTTCCCAAATTAAGCAACTAAAAAGAGATCAGCATTTAGTGACCCTAATGTTCTCATCTTCACAAAATAACAAAAATAAAAATTTGTGAGAATGATCTATGCATTTTGGTGGAAATAGGAAATATGGAAAGAAGATAAGATTTTGCTATGATATGTGTAGTCACATAGCTGATTAACAGGTTTAAGGAGTTTTAGAACCTGCTTCTCTTGCTTGTTGATTTTTTAAAAAGCACTTGACTTGATAGAACAAAATACAACTGTAAAGGCTCTCAAACAAGTTATATGTATTTGATTAAAATAAAAAAATAATACATTAAAATGAGAATATAGGTAGCTTTTAAAAATGACTGGGCTAAGGATTAGTATCAAATAGGAAGATATATGATGATTTAAAGTATTTGCTATTTTCTTGGAGAATATCTTGGATAGATATTGAAGCCTGGGAGAATTCCCTGTTGTGTGGAATACTAATTCATTAAAATAAATGAAACCCAAAGACTCTGAAACCCAAAATATATCATTGAAATTTTAAAAAATTATTCAAAAGAGTCATATTAGCTTGAGCAGCCATGAATAATAGAAAACTAAAGTGAATGAAAAATAAAATCATGATATGTAGCTAGACAGACAGTGTAATTATTTCCATTTTATTGGATAGGTTCTATGATAGAAGATGAGTGGGACCAAGATTTGAGTAGGTGCAAAAGATCACATTCGATTTTCTTTTAGAAACTATGCTAAAGCCATTTTTATGGTGGCAAGAAATTGGAAACTGAATGAATGCCCATCAAATGGAGAATGACTGAATATGTTATTGTATATGAATGTTGTGGAATATCATTGTTATGTAAGAAACGATCAGCAGGATGATTTTAGAGAGACCTGGAAAGATTTACATGCTAAGTGAAATAAGCAGAACCAAGAGTTCATTTTACACAGCAACAAGAAGACTATACAATGATAAATTCTGATGGACATGGCTCTCTTCAACAATGAGATGATTTAAACCACTTCCAACTGTTCAATGATGAAGAGAGCCATCTATACCCAGAATGAGGATTGTGGAAGGTTTTGCAAGGATCAATATTATAAAATCACCCATGTATATGTTTTATAAATAAAAAGCTTTAATAAAAGAAAGGTAAAGAAAGAAACTTTGCTCAAGTTGTATTTCAGGAAATAAGAAGTAGACTGAGTTGATTGGAGCAAAGACAGAGCAAAGCATCATAGGGTTGGATACTTCTGTTGGGATATAATAGTATGTAGAGGGCTGAAACTCTGAAAAGGTGTGCTTGAATCCAGACAGTAGAGCACTTAAGGTTAATTATTTATTTCATGTGAGGTAATGGCTCTATAAGCATATACTTAGATGATATAGTAATGTGATGGCTTTTCTCACTGATTTGTGCTTGCTGAATATGTGATGGTGAGGTAATTGTAGGCAAGGATTGGAGGGCTGAGAGAGAGAGAGAGAGGTGAGGGTCACTTGGCTGCAGGATGAGGAAGAGAGAGGCTGGAGACTCTAGACTCCAGACTCCAGAATCCAGGATACATCTTTGGCAAGCTTGCCTGCCTCCTTCACTTCTCCTCCTAAAGATCAAGGACTTTGATTGATCCTGACTCTGACTGATCCTGAGGCTCTCCAGGGAGCTAATCTGGACATTATAATAGTAGAAGACCTTGAATGCAAGACTAAAGAATTTAGTATATTTTATGTTAAGAACTTTTAGTTAGTTATCCAGTGACCATTTATTAAGCTTTTACTATGTGCCAGGCATGACATTTTAAGTTCTGTGTATACAAAAAAAAGATAAAATACAGTTTTTGCTCTCAAGGAACTTATAGTTTAATGGAGCAGACAATATGGAAGGCATTGTTTATCCTGAAGGTTTATGAGCTACAATATTTATTGATGAAAAGTTGTATTTTAAGAAGATTAAATTTTTTATTATAACTTTATATTGACAGTACATATGCATGGTTAATTTTTTACAACATTATCCCTTGCACTCACTTCTGTTCCCATTTTTCCCTTCCCTCCCTCCACCTTCTCCCCTAGATGGCAGGCAGTCTTATACTATGCATGTTAAATATGTTATAGTATATCCTAGATACAATATATGTGTGGAGAACCGAACAGTTCTATTGTTGCACAGGAAGAATTGGATTCAGAAGGTAAAACTAATCTGGGAAGAAAAACAAAGATGCAAACAGTCTACAATCATTTCCCAGTGTACCTTCTGAGTGTAGCTGATTCTGTCCATCATTGATCAGTTGGAACTAAATTAGACCTTCTCTTTGTCGAAAATATCCACTTCTATCAGAATACATTCTCATACAGTATTGTTGTTGAAGTATATAAGGATCTCCTGGTTCTGCTCATTTCACTCAGCATCAGTTGATGTAAGTCTCTCCAAGCCTCTCTATATTCATCCTGCTGATCATTTCTTACGGAACAATAATATTCCATAACATTCATATACCACAATTTACCCAACCATTCTCCAATGATGGGCATCCATTCATTTTCCAGTTTAAGAAGATTAATTTGATTGAAATATAGGAAGTTATTTGGAGAGTGGGAAAAATTCAAACCAGATATATCAATTGGTAAATTGAAGAGAGCTTGGATTAGGGTGATTGAAATGGGAACAAAAAGGAAAGAGTACCATTGCAAAAGAAAAATAGGATTTTGTGATTGATCTTAAATCTTTATATGAAGAGGATATATGAAAAGAAAGAGAAACAAGTTAATTCTTTGCATTGGTATGAGAGGAAAACTTATTAGAACTTTTTATGCATTTAGTAAAAGGCTATAAATAATCACTTATATTTCACAAGTTATTTTGGGGTTTGGGGAGCTAGATTTTTTCCCTTATCTATTTCTTCTAATATTTTATCATAAAACTGGGGACAATTAACTCTTTTTTCTCATGTGATTTACATTTATGAGTTTTTGAAATATAGCCTTAGAAAAATAGGCACTGATAAAGCCCCTTAAGATTAAAGTGGAACCACTTGACTATGCCTTTAAACCCAAATCATTCCAGCTTTCATTGAGTGACTAATAAGTCTAAGCCCAAACCTCAGTGGTTTATTATTTAGGTTTTGATGACTCTGAGTATAAATTGCAATTGTTTCTGTTCTGGCCAGAAATTCTGAGGGCATTCCCTTCTCAGACAGATTCTTTTGCAAAGACAAAGTAGCCCATTTTTTACTTCAATTCTTACCTAACCTTTAGTTACTGAATGGGCATTGTCTCAGATAAACTGTGATCTAGGAAACACCTTACTTTAAAAAGGCCAAAGTCTCCCACTACATCTAAAGTCATCTAAGACCTATGCCATCTAGTTATCCAGATCTATGTCTTGATACTGTACTCCTGTGACTGGAGGAGAAAATGAGGCTGTTGACTTTTCACAACTCTGTCTCACTTAAATTTAATTTATTTACAAATCAGAACATTACCCTGTTGATGACACTGGTCTTCTTCAAGAACAAAAGATGAATGATGACAATGATAACAACAATAAATAATGTTGCTATTTTGCAGTTTGGTATAGTGAATTGAGAGCTGACCTCAAAGATCAAAAGACCTGAATTGAAGTTCAGTCTTTGATATATACAGACTCTGTGACACTGGACATCAAACTTAATTCTTAAGTGTTCTAGAAAACTCTCTAAATAAAAATTCTTAACTTTTCTTCTTCTTTTTCATATTATAAATACTTCTTTGGGAAGTCTGGGGAAGACTAAGAACCCCTTCTCAGAATAATGTTTTTAAAAACATAAAATAAAATACACAGATTACAGAAGAAACTAAATATGTTGAGATATACTTATCAAAACATTTTACAAAAAGAAATAAATCATGAACCCCTACACTAAGACAGGTTATAGAGAAGGTGTCCACCTCTATTGGTAGAGGGGAATTTTTCACCTGGAAATTCCTGAACATATCGATGAAGTTATAGGTGTTGTGTTCATCATTGTTTGTTAAATATTATCCAAGAAAATGAAATTATGGCGCAAATATGATTACCTAAGTCATTGTCTTCTAAAGCAGTCTCATTTGGTACAAAGTTCAAATGAGAGAAATAATGGTAGCTTTTATTACCTTATAAAAAATTGTTAGTGAATCTACATTCCTGAAGAAATAATGAAAATAGCCTCTTGGGGCTCACAAAGGCCAGTGAACTATAATGGAAATGACAAGAAAGCCTGAAATCTCTCCTACTGAATTTAAACTGAAAGTGGTTTTATTCAGTGTTGCAGCAAATGGCTTATAGACTGCTTCTTGCAGATATTCCAAGTGAGTATGGTAATTGAAAGCATGGCTTGTCTTTATATGCGTTTAGCTTTAGTTCTCTAAATTCAGGCAACAGGATGGAAAGGCTCACCATTTGTGCTAAAATGATGAGAGCTTTGCATGTTTGGTCACATCTACCAGAAGAAAACGGCATGAATAATAAAAGGACAAATTATTTTTCTATATTTGTCTATGGGTGGTGGGCGGGGTGAGGGAATTGAGAAGAAAAACTTGAAAGTAGTCTATTTTTATGTGTTCCTCTGAGTCCTTATTAGAGTAGTTATCTTTAAAAAATACAATTTGTCCCCAAAACTCGTTTGCTTGTATTTTTGTACATATAAATTTGCATTGTCCTTTGTCTTTCTTTTAAACATATTGTTCTGAGTGGGGTTGACATTTTCCCCTCTGCAGTAATTTAGTTAACCATTTCCTTGAGCTAAGCATAAAATGATCCTTTTTAGTTAATGATTTCAAACTCAGATAATCTGAATAAATTTTGCATCTAATTCAGACACCTCACTGGAAATCTAGATTTACCAAATCCTGTAATCCCCCCCTCCAACCTTCCTGATTTCCAGCTTTACCTCTGAAGGAAGTAATCAAATCCATATTGCCTTTGTTACTGAAAATGCATGGCAATCAGCTACCCACCTGCTTTTTATTTATTTATCAGCTTATTTGTTTATTTTTGTGATCCCTACAATTGGTGACTTCCTAGATCAACAATCTCTGGCTAACACTTCCCAAAATATGTATTCTTTCCCTTTTAGAAAGTAAGATTTTTGAAATCAGAGACTGTTTCACTTTTTGTTATTATATCCCCAACACCTAATGCAAAGTTAAGGAACAGGAACAGTAACTGAATGTGCGATTTCATTCACAAAGGGAATTAATTCTTTTAGCATTTTCTCTACAAATTTGGTAGGTCAGTCAAGCATCAAACATTTAAGTTCTGACTACATGCCAGTCACTGTACTAAGCACCGGCATTACAAAGACAACAAAATACAACAACAGCAACAACAACAAAACTAGTCTGGAGGTAAAACTTAAACCCTAGTGAGCTTGACTTTGAGACTTTTACTCATTCAGCAGTCAGTCATCCATTCAATTAACAACTGCAAACCTGATTCCTTTTTCAGTCAGTCAAAAAGCACCTATTAAGCATTTACTACATTCTAAGCATTAGGGAAGCATGTCTTATTCTTTATTTTCTAGGATTTTGAAAAATTGCTGAAAGTCTAAGAGTAGAAAATAGACTTAATGACTACTTCTGATCCACTAGAAGAGGTTCTTTCTTATCTTGTTCTTTCTCATACACATTTTATTCTCCTTTCTCTGTTGTTCATTTTATTGTCACAATTTTCTGTCAGTTGGAATAGAAAAGAGAAATTGATTGAGACAAAAATGAATTGTGGTAATAGTAAGATTCCCATTTTCTATTGTGAGAAAGAGCCTAGTCACTGGATATTGTTACTCTAATTGCTTCTCTAAGGGCCTGGATGATTCCTTAGATAGAGGACCAGATGATGAGCACTGACTCCTTCAGATAATTGGATCTCATATTACTAGGTCTTTAACAGTTTTAGCTAACACTTAAACTCATACCCAGAAGCTATCTGAAAGCTAGGGCAGAAGTCTGACCATAGATGGGCATGCCTCTGGCTGTTCTTTTTTTTGGGGGGGGGAGGGATGGTGGAGCTAGACAGATGGATTTTTCTTAGCTAAATGTTTCAAATAATTTCTAATCCGAGCAAGGAGGATAGCAAATCACAGTAGCATAGCCTGGAGAGTCACTGTAAAGTCTGAGCTAGGTCAGAATGGCCAGTCAATGACTAGGAATATATAACGTGGACTATGTACCCTCGTATCTTTTTTGATCACATCAGTCCCTCTCCTCTACTCCATTTCAGGTCACAGCCTAAAGCCCTAAAGTGAAAACAATATACTTTTCCAGTGACAGTCTTACCTCAACACAATATAGAAAGGTTTAATGGATTTTAATCATAAGTAATTAATTCAGAGAATATCCTAAGTTCATTATTGTCTTTAATTATGATCATTTCCCCAAAAGATATTCATTAATTTTCCTGATATCATTTTAGATACTTCTACTTAGATTTTCAACAAACATTTATTAAACATATACTTCATATAGAGTACTATCCTGGGGGGGGGGGAGATTTGTAGTTTAAACAATGTACTGTTCTCCTTTCCCCACTTTATTCTTCCAATCTTTTAGAGGGATACAGCAAAAAACAAACCACTATACTATGATATGATGAGAGGCAATGTTGCATAAGTAGAGTTAACATCAGAGCCAGGAAGGTTTGAGTTCCTGTCCTGTTTCCAATACATACTGGTTCTCCTCTCAGAGTCCTGGTCAATTCTCTAAGACTATTAGTTACAAGATGCTGACATTCATTGATAATTACAGGAGTTCCCCACCCCAATAAATTTAGAAATCTTGTCTATATCCATAATAAAACAAATATTTGCTCAGCACTAGTTCCTGATAAAGTATGATAAAGTGTATTGATGAAAATAAAGAGCTTGCATAAGTTATGTTCTTTGCCCTGATGTAGCTTTCATTATAAAAGGGTTTGTGAACTATTGATTAGGATATTAGCAATAAGAAAGGAAAAAAAAAAGATAGGTGAATTTCTAGAGGTAGAAACTATAAGAATTATAACTGATTGGATGTGCCAAATGAGGGAAAAGAAATAATCAAAGATAATCCCAATTCAATTAAACATTAATTAAATTTGGAGTTCTAAGGAACTAATATCCAGGTAGCGAGGTATTTTGAAATGTGATTTGGAAGCTCAAGGGGTGGAGGTAGGGAAGAGAAGAGGGTGGGTAGAAATGTGCTTTTATATTATGATCACTAAGTGCCTAGCAATGTGCTATGCCAAGCCTGGAAATTCAGATTGGGTAGTTTTCTGCAAAGAAATGGTCATGGCATAAATTATAAAAAGATCAAAAAGGATGAGAACTAAGGAAAAAACCTGAGGCTTTGGATTTGGCAATTGTCATTGATTTCTCTTGAGAAATTATTTTCTGTAGTATGGTAGAAATAGTAACTAGATTTTAGAATAAACAAATCAGTACAAAACAAAGAAAATAAGACAAAAACTCTTGTAGATGATTATACATGCTGCTGTAACTTTTTTGTTGGCTGATTATAGATATCATTTATTTCACATTTCTTTAAGAGCAAAGTAGTAAATTCCTTCCTTCAATTAGAAGAAGTAAGTCATAGAAGTGTTCATTTGCTGCAGGTAGAGATGTAGCTCTAGGATCCAATATCTACATTACAAGCTCTTTTCTTTTTCTTTCTATTTCCTGTTCTTCAGGTAAGACTCAAATGAGAAGTCATCTTCTCTGCTCTCCACTATCATTTGTTGTAAATTTGCATCATAAACATTCTGATGAAGGAACAGTACAAAAAAAAGTACGAACAAACCAGTACAAAACAAAGAAAACAAGACAAAAACTCTTGTAGATGATTATACATGCTGCTGTAACTTTTTTGTTGGCTGATTATAGACAAGTTATTTAATGTTCATTTTTTCTGTTTATCATAATCTTTGTTAACAAAGTTGTATATATAGATAGATAGATAGATATAGTTAGCTACACATATCTATATACATACACACATGTATATATGCAGTATTCTCCTGGAGACCCTCTTTTATGGAGAAAGAACTTCAAGTTATTCTAGAATCCAGCAACCCTCCCTTTAATGAACTTTCAACTCAATGACCTATGCAGGTCTCACAATAAGAAAAAACTTTTTGAGTTATTAGACAACTCAGAAACTGCTCCCTATTGTTACACCCTCATTTTTCCCATAGGCTTATTCAATTGGTCTGGACTTTTAGTTTCATCCAGGGATTAAGACTTTTCCAAGTCCAGAAAAAAACAGAAATAATTAGAGTTGAACCTTGCCTCTGAATGTGCAGTCCATATGACTTGATCAGTGAAGGGTAAAATAAAGGTTTGTTCTCATTATTCCCTCTCAGTTTGAATGTTCACATATCCCTATTTAATCAGTTCATTGATTTGCTCTAACTCCTTTACTATATCCAGGAATACCTTGAGTACTACATTATTGTTGCTCCATTATGTATGGGATGTTCAGGGAGGACTAGTACCTCTGGCGTGCGGGCTTGCTGAGCCCTTTTCAGTCCTGCTCATCTACCCAATTCTCACCTGTGGCTCCAAGAAGCTATAGCAAATGCATTAGTCACACTCCCAGTTGAGGGCAACCAACAAGCCTCAAATTCATCAGTGAATTAAGGGAATATCTGTCCCAAGAATGTGAAGACTTCTCCCTGTGGAATGAGTGGATGAGAACAATTTGTTCCAGTGACCATGAAGGTGACTGAAATAGATGCTGTGGAGTTCTTAGAGCTTGGTCAGACATCTAAGACTCCAAGGTCACCCACTGCATCCCAAGCCAACACTGGTGCTGATTTTTTTCTTGCCACTGAACTTCAATGATGCTGGAAAAGAGAATGGAGGCTGACAATTTGTTGCAATTCCCTCCTCACTTAAATTCAATTCACACTCAAATCAAAACATTACCCTATGAGGTCATTGATCCTCTTCAAAAAGGGATAATAAACAACATTGTTCTCCATAGTTGCTAGCTTGAATTCCATAGCATCCATTTAGCCTATGAATTTCATGATTATAAATATCTAAGATAGAAATTGAATAGATTAATACCATATGAATTTCAAATGAAACATTTGGCTTGTGATTAGAAGAATAAAACAGACTATTACAAGGAAAATATCTTGGGAATAGGAGGGGTGGAACTACTTCAAGTATTGTAACTATAAGCATGATTATAAAATAGCAAAAAAAAATGTAAGTTTGTGTCCACTCTCCAGAGTGAGCCAAGGATTCATTTTAGTCAGGTCCTAAACCACAGCACAAGGCTGACTTCTCTAGTTATTCCCTGGAATACTTCTTACCATCTGATCATCTGAGCTAACCTAGATGACAATGAATCATAAAGGTCTAAATCTGCCTTAGCCCCTAGAACTATTCTGTGAATTTGAAGTGAGAAGATCATTCAACTATTGTTCAGACATTTGCCTGTTGATTATTTACAGGCAACAAAAGAGAATTAAAATAAAGTCATAGAAGATAGATTCAGACCTGTATGGAACCTGAGAGATCATGTTGTCCGAACCCTTTGCTTTATAGATGAGGAAACAAGCTCAGAAAAGTTCAGTGTCATGTTCAAACTAACACAGGTAATAAATGGCAAAATTCAGATTTGAACCCTTTTCCTCGGACTTCAAAGGTTATCTCTTATCATTTCAATGTGTTTCTATTCTAATAGCACTTTGCTGTATTTAAAAAGAACAAAAAAAGTCAGTGAGTCCAAATTATTGCCAAAAATTCATCATCAAAGGAACCCCATACCCTGTGTTTAGATGTTAATTAGGGAGGAGAAGAAGTAGCTCAACATTTTGATACATATGTTTTAGAATGAAATGTATTCTATGATTAAGAGCATGAGAATGTTTCTTAGGTTTCAGGTAGTTAAATTTCATTTAATCACCAAGGAGATTCTCTTTTTTTCAGCACAACGATGCTAAGAATAGAATGATTCTACACCCCATCAAGCTTTCATCTCATTTCTTTCCTCCCTTTCACCAAAATTCCTTGAATAAGTATTCTATACCTAATGCCTCAACTTCCTCATTACCTTAGACTTTAGGAAACAAGCATACATTAAGTGCCTATTATGTTCTAAGCATTATATTAAGCTCTTAATCAATAAAAACTCCTTCTTTACTGCTTGCAAACATGCCCATGTCTTCCCTGTCTTGAAAAAAACCCTCACTGGATATTTCATTATTGAATTATCCTACATCTCGCCTGCTTTTGTAACTAAATTTCTCAGAAAGATACCTCCATTTTCTCTCCCCTCACTTTCTTAACTGTCTGCAAAGGCCTTTTCTCATTTTTCATTCTCCTTGACCTCTCTATAGACTTTGATGATATGGATCACGCTCTCCTCTTTGAAACTCTTTTCTCTTCTAGTTTGCTTATCTATTTGGTTTCTTTTTCTCTGTCTTGTTTCTGGCTCTTCTTACAGATCACTCCCACTAACTAGGTATTCTTCAGGGTTCTTTCCTGGGACATCTTCTTTTCTCCTTCTATACTGATGACCTCATCATTTCCCATGATTTAATTACCATTTCTATGCTGATGATTTTCAAATCTGCCAACCCAGCTCCAACCTCTCTGCTGACCTTCAATCTCATATTTCCAAATGCCTTTCAGTACCTCAAACTGGTTGTACAATAGATATATTAAACTCAATATGTACAAAACAGAATTTCCTCTTTTCCTACCTGTTACTATAGAGGCAATGTCATTTGTCCAGTATTTGATGCTTACTACTGAGGAATCATCCTGTACTCCATAATACCTCTCACATCTCACATCCAACCTGTTGTCAAGGCCTGTTAATTTCACCTCTGTATGATCTTTCCATTATGCTCCCTTCACTCTTATGACATAGCCACCACTTTGGTGAAGGTCCTCATCATTTCACACCTGGGCTACTGCAATAGGATGTTTATGGATGTCTACTTCAAGGGTCTTCCCAGTCCAATTCTTTGTCTATTCAGCCACCAAAATGATTTTCCTAAAGTACAGATAAAATCATGTTATTGTCTTACTCAATGAACTCCCTATCTATTCTTGGGTCAAATATAAATACTCTGTTTGACATTCAAAGCTCTACATAACCTAAACCTTTCCTACCTCTTCAGTTTTCTTACATCTTATTTTTTACTATGTACTCTTTGATCTAGTTACACAGGAATCTTTACTGTTCCATGAACAAAGAAACTTGTGGATCCAGGCATTTTCTCTGGCTGTTTCCCTCCTCAACTTTGACCTCCTTGACTTCCTTTAAATTCCAATTAAAATCCTGTCTTTTATAAGAAGGTTTCCCCAATCCCTCATGATCCTAGTGTCTTATCTGTGCTATTTCCTATTTTCTTGTATTTAGCATGCTTTGTATTCATTTGTTTGTATGTTCTCTCTCCCATTAGATTATAAGTTCCTTGAAGAAAGTGACTGTCTTTTGCCTCTTTTTATATATTTAGAGCTCAGCACTGTGCCTGGCACATACTAGGTATATAATAAATGTTTATTGATTGATTAATGTTATTTCATTTAATCCTCACTGATGCCTAGAGATGAGTATCATTGTTATCCTCATTTTACTGCTGGGGAAACTGAAGTAGACAAAGTTTGAGTTACCTTGGGTCAAACTAGAGCCAAATTCAAATCCAGGTATTCCTGACTCCAAGCCTAGCACTTAGCATTGAGCCACTTAGCTGCCTCAACGATTTTCCCCCAAAGAAGTATAGAAAGAACAGTAATCTTGGCATTAGAAGATGTGAATTCCAGTCCTACTTAAGGAGTTTAATTAAATTCTTAGTTTCTCAGTTCCTTCATCTATAAAATAAATATATAATATACATAGTATATAGGTGCCTAAGTGAAATAATGGAGAAGGGGGGAGAGGGAAAGAGAGAGGGAGAGGGAGACGGAGACAGAGAGACAGAGACAGAGACAGAGACAGACACAAACAGAGACAAAGAAGGAAGAGAGAGGGGGGAAAGGGCTTGAAATTAAGAAGAGTTGAGTTTAAATCCTGCTTAAAACTATTTAGCAAGTCAGTTAACCTCTTTGAGTCTCAGTTCTTTTTTAATAAAAAAATGAAGAAGTTGAACTTAAATGACTGCTCAGGTCTCTTCTATGTTTAAATTTATGTTCTCTGTTTTATGATCCTATATAAGGAGATATATGTATATATATATATATATATATATATATATATATATATATATATATATATATGTGTGTGTGTGTGTGTGTGTGTGTGTATATATACATATATATATATATACACATGTATAAGTTTAAATATAAGGCTATACAAAATAAAATGGTTTGTTTGTACTTTTTTTGTATTATTCCTTTATCAGAATGTTTGTTGATGCAAATTTATAACAAATGATAGTGGGGAGCAGAGAAGATGACTTCTGATTTGAGTCTTATAGGAAGAACAGGAAACATAAAGAAAAAGAAAAGAGCTGGTAATGTAGATATTGGATCCTAGAGCTACATCTCTACCTAGAGCAAATGAACACTTCTATGACTTACTTCTTCAAATTAAAGGAAGGAATTTTCTACTTTGCTCTTAAAGAAATGTGAAATAAATGATATCAGCAGTTTTCCAGCTAGGAACTTATTTAAATGATGTAGTTGTATTTCCTCTTAGTAATATCCTAGAAAAAGTCTTATTGATTTGCACCTGAAATTTTCATCATCTACCTTCATAAGAAAAGTCTTCTTTAACTATTTTCTGGAAGATCTTGAATTCCTTATTCATGGGAGGTATGGGAGAATACTTTAAACTTCATGTGAGAAAAGTTTCTAAACAGAGATGTGAATATGATTTTATGAGGATAGCTGAACTCCTATCACTCCCTGACAAACTCATAGTGAACTCCAAAGGATTCCATTTTATGGAAAGTTGTCAAGCAAAATTATGAACTCAAAACTACTCAGTGGTTTTTATTTTTTCTTTTGATTTCATTTCCTTCTCTTGGTGGTTTACTTTCCAACTATGGACATTTTTATTCTTCTGTATTCTCATACTTTTTCTTCTATTCTCTAAATCAAACTTTAATCTCATGTAAATTTACATGCACAGGTATAAGTGGCTAATAAAGGCCAAATGTTTTATTCTTTTCAGGGCTTTTTTATTTTAAAGGAGGGGCAACATTTTAAATCAAATAAGTGAGCTTCAAATGATAGAATTTTCTTTACTAGTAATTTAGGTGCTGAAGTATTTGAGGAAGAGGAAAGCTTCTTTGGAGCTCGTAAAAATAGTATTTTTCCAAAAGGAGATTGAAAAAGTTGATTTTAGTCAGAAGCTATATAATTCCACTCTGAATTCTGTTCCTCATTATCTAGGAATTTTGGAAAATCACTCAACTTTTCTGAACCTCAATTTTTTCATGTAGAAAATAAAGGGAGGTGGATTTAATGGCAACTAATATTACTTAAAACTCTGAATCTATGATCTCTTGACTATATACTTCATACACTCACAGGATAAATTCTCTTCTAAAGTAGTTGCAATGCCCATTAAATCATTGTATCTTTGACATACCTCAGAAAGGGACTATAAAAGAGAAATGGCTGTGATGAGATTTTATCTGAAGCTACTCAGGCTGTCTTTATTGGTTACGGACCCATCCTGATACTACCCCACAAGAAGGAGAACTTTCATTTGGACTATCCAGAGACAGTAGTTCACAATGAAATGGACTGAGTTGTTTTTCAGTCATTTTCAATTGTATCTGACTCTTTGTGACCGCATTTGGGGTTTTCTTGGCAAAGATACTGGAATGGTTTGCCATTTCCTCCTCCAGCTCATTTTTATAGATGAGAGAACTTTGGCAAAAAGGATTAAGTGACTTGCCTAGGGTCATCCTAAGCAAGTACCTATTTGTCTCTTAAAGTATTCTTGAACTATAAACAGATTTAGCCAAATCAAACAATCCTCTGCTAGAAACAAACCATCTTAACATGGAGATCACAAGGAATTTACAGGCATTGCAGGACAATCTGAAATGTGTCCTCCTTTCTTTTACCCTTTTCAGTTTTTCCTTAGCTATCTTTTAAAAGTGTTTATGCTTAGCTTTAAAGACTATAATCTAATCCATCCTTAATCATTACCTTCTTCCTACCATTCCCTTTTATGAACCATCTTTTTCAAACAATCTAGTCTATACTGGCTTCTTCGCATGTTCTGGACTTGTGCCTTAATCATATAATTTCTCTTTTGTAGAATGCTCTCTTTTGCCCAATTTTTTATTTCTATCCATTCTTCAAAGGTCCCTCTCTCTTAAATTCTGCTTCTTCCTGCTTCTGCTTATGATTTTTTTTTCCTTTCTAATACTTTTATGTATAGTCATACTATTTAGCATTTAATTATTCTGTTTCTAATGCATTTTATTTACCTAATAAGACAGCAAGTGCCTTGAAGGCAGTACTATATCAAATGCTTTCTCTGTATCTCCAGGTAAAGCCTAGCACAGTATAAGGTTCACAATGGGTCCTCAATATGCATTTTTTGGTTTATGAATAATTTGCTTCATACTGCTCTCTCAAATGTCATTGGAGAGTATGCATTAGAGTATAGTGGAAGAAGACATGCCCATAATATCTTTGTACAAAAAATGGAGTTTATCATGAATTTTGGCAATATATTTAGATTTAAAGGTACCATTAATTCCTAGGTAACCTGAGGGAAAAAATGCTTGAGTATCCTATTTCATTATGATAGGTATCTGTGAATAAAAATTCCAACTATTTATTATTTTCATGCTAAAAATAATTCTCTTCCTTCTTTCCTTCTCTCCATTTCTTCCTTCTTTCCTTGCACCAGAATAAAATAAAGATCATATTACCTGATTTCTCACTGGAGCCCTTCAATGCAACTGTCTATCTACTTTAGATATAGATTGTCAGAATCCATTTGTAGTCTCAGCACTAAAATTTAAAAATAAATGAAGAGGTATGGTTCTTGTGGACTATTCTGTAAAGCTCATCTCTGTTTTATTGCTTCTTATGCCTTCATTCCCTGGGCAAATGCAGATGTAATTGATTCTACTCATGACTCTTAAAAGAAGGATAAATTCTTTTAGGGCTCCTTCCCTCTCATCCTTCCATACAGCAGAGGTAAATCAATGGTAGTTTATGTTCCTTGACAGATTGATGTAGTGTTGCCCAATGTAGAAACAAAGGTTCCTTTAATCAACCACCCAAATAAATGCAACTGCAGTTAGGAACAGAAGTGATTTCTCTCCTAAATCCCTAAGACACAAGAATCAAAAGAAAAATAAACCCTACATCAGAACCATTGAACCTATATTTCTGACTTTATGTATCCAAAGAGATTTAAGATATATTATAATTCATAGGGCTTCTACAAGAAGTGAGCCTAAAGTTGACATGTTTGCCTATAAAGATAAATACGATCAAGAAGTCTCTGTTGTCCTTGCTTATCAAGAAAGTGAATAATAAAGAAGGCTGTCAAATGAAAGCAAAAGATGACAATTATTGACAGCAGAGGCAATAGCTTGACTTTTTAATAGAATCCTAGAAAAGGATGTCCATTTACCCTTGCCTCCAAGCAAGCTCACTGAAACAATCATAAAGTGAAGAATTACTCTCCTATTTTTAAAGCATTTTGAGGATACCATCCTCCAGAATCACCATTTTCAGAATTCCATTCAGTGATTGACTCAATTCATTACTGGAAAGACCTTGCATGACAAATTACTCCTCAATGTACCTATGCTAATAGAAGAAGAAACGATGCTGAGAATACTAAACAATGAATAAAAAGAGTATTTTATCTTGTCCTAGGCTATTCTAGGATCTACAAAGACCTATAGTGTCTCGGGAAAAAAGTTTTCTAAGTGCTATTAATAACATGCTCAAACAATCAAGGAAATATAGTATGAGAAAGAGCAACACCTTTAAAATAAGAACTGGATTTCATTCCCATCTCCTCTATTTCCTATTTGTAGACAAGTAGCTTCATCTCTTTGGGCTTTTCTTCTCACTGAAGAAGCTGGACAAGAAGATTTATTTACAAAGTTCTTTATATTTCCAAATCTTATGATCCTGTTATTTTGAAGCATATTGTACTTGTGTTTTATAAAAAGAAACTAGAAGAGAATTATCCCTTCAAAAGAATTTATGAAGAGCACATTTAATTATCCTTTACAATAAATCTCATATTGCAATTAAAATCTTATTTCAGAGGTGTGTAGATGTCTTTGTATCTTAAAAGGTTATGCCAGCTGAGCATAGACTGACAGATTCTATCACTATGGGACTGCTCTGACATCTGAGGACCAGTATAGTTAAGTTTAAAAAAAAACTTATCAGCATAGTGGTAAAGTTTTTATTCATGGCAACTTACTAAGGTTGCATTCCAATGTGATAGATAGGTTATGAACTGAGTCAATGTAGGTAATATCCACACCAGTGAAATCATAGAAATCTTCAACTTTGCTTAATCAAATGCTAACATGGAGATAGCAACATAATTCTAAAACAAAAACAGGATTAAAAATAAAAGGAATTAAATTTTCAGCAGAAGGGAAAGTCCTTACCAATTAAAATAGCTATTGATATCCTAGAACAAGATATTTTCGAAATATGTGAGATTTTATCTCAAGAAGTTTATTTGCAATTTGAGTTCTCTCATAATGGGATACCAGAAAAGCTATACTCAAGTTCAAGGTATTTGTTTGTCAATGCTCATTAGTTATATTTACTTTTACCAATCAGCAAGAGGAAATAGTAATTTAAAACAAATCACATTTCATAAATTAGATATGGATCCACACTTAACACCATATATGAAGATAAGATCAAAATGGGTCCATGATTTAGGCATAAAGAATGAGATAATAAATAGATTAGAGGAACAGAGAATAATCTACCTCTCAGACCTGTGGAAGAGGAAGGAATTTATGATCAGAGGAGAATTAGAGATCATTGTTGATCACAAAATAGAAGATTTTGATTACATCAAACTAAAAAGTTTCTGTACAAACAATACTAATGCAAACAAGATTAGAAGGGAAGTAACAAATTGGGAAAATATTTTTACAGTTAAAGGTTCTGGTAAAGGTCTCATTTCCAAAATATATAGAGAACTGATCCTGATTTATAGGAAACCAAACCATTCTCCAATTGATAAATGGTCAAGGGATATGAACAGACAATTCTCAGATGATGAAATTGAAACTATTTCCACTCATATGAAAGAGTGTTCCAAATCACTACTGATCAGAGAAATTCAAATTAAGACAACTCTGAGATACCACTATACACCTGTCAGATTGGCTAAGATGACAGGAACAAATAATGATGAATGTTGGAGGGGATGTGGGAAAACTGGGACACTGATACATTGTTGGTGGAGTTGTGAAAGAATCCAGCCATTCTGGAGAGCAATTTGGAACTATGCCCAAAAAGTTATCAAACTGTGCGTACCCTTTGACCCAGCATTGCTGTTATTAGGATTATATCCCAAAGAAATACTAAAGAGGGGAAAGGGACCTGTATGTGCCAAAATGTTTCTGGCAGCTCTTTTTGTTGTAGCTAGAAACTGGAAGATGAATGGATGTCCATCAATTGGAGAATGGTTGGGTAAATTATGGTATATGAAGGTTATGGAATATTATTGCTCTGTAAGAAATGACCAGCAGGAGGAATACAGAGAGGCTTGAGAGACTTACATCAACTGATGCTGAGTGAAATGAGCAGAACCAGAAGATCACTATACACTTCAACAACAATACTGTATGAGGATGTATTCTGATGGAAGTGGAAATCTTCAACATAAAGAAGATCCAACTCACTTCCAGTTGGTCAATGATGGACAGAAATAACTACACCCAGAGAAGGAACACTGGGAAGTGAATGTAAATTGTTAGCACAAATGTCTATCTACCCAGGTTACTTATACCTTCGGAAGCTAATAATTAATGTGCAACAAGAAAATGGTATTTACACACATATATTGTATCTAGGTTATATTGTAACACATGTAAAATGTATGGGATTACCTGTCATGGGGGGGAGGGAGTGGAGGGAGGGAGGGGATAATTTGGAAAAATGAATTAAAAAAAAAACAAAAAAAACAAATCACATTTAATCAAACAGAGTAGCAAATAATTTGATTAGAAAAGATCCCAACATATATACAAACACACATATACATGCATACATCCATCAAGTACATTGAACCTTCCCCTAAACTTAAAGTGACACAAAATATACTCTTAATTGAGAGAAGATACAGCAAAAGTATAGAGGAAGGAATTTATCCATATAAATCATCTGATAGCTTCCAATTCAATTTAATACAACAATAAGAACCTACTATGTGCAAGGTAATGTACTAAGCATTTGCATATATGAAGACAAATTAAAAAACAACCAACCAACCAATACAGTCTTGTTGCCCTCCATTCAGTCTAATAAACATTGAATGAGTACAGTATCGGGGGTTGCAGTAAAAAGAATAAAATGAAAATAAATCCTAATCTCAAGGATCTTGTATGTTGTAAAGGCCCAAGGGGGCGGGGGGATGGTGGAGGGGAGAGACAAAAAAACATGTGAATAAGTAAATAAATGAATACAAAATTATTTTGAAAAGCTAAAAATATTAACAATGTAGTATTACTTTATTTCTCATATGAAGGCCTGAACCATTTGGCTACAGGCAACTTTTCTAGGCTACTTCTGTAGCCAAATGGTTCAGGCCTTCATATGAGAAATAAAGTAATTTTATTTTATTATGGAGGCTTCAAAGAACTACTAACAGCTCTTGAATGACATAATCAGTGCTTTAGGAAAAGTATTTTGTTAATTGTGTGGGAGATGGTTAGAGAGAGAAGAGACTGGACTCTACTAAGTCAAGTAGGAGGTTGTTTCTTTCTAGAGTTGATGCAAGCCTGAACAAGAATGTTGACCATCTGAGTAGAGAGAAATTTATGGCTATAGGAAATAATATAGGGATAGACTTTCTGATATTGATTAGATATGAGAGGTATAGAGAAAAAAACAAAAGTGACTCCAAGTTTGCAAATTTGAGTAAATAGGACATGGTGGTATCTTAAAATAAAGAGGGAATATAGGAGAAGTAGATTCAGGGGATAGAGAAAGATGAATTCTATTTTGGATATGTTGAATTCTAAATTCCTTTAGAACATCCAGTTATAGATATCTACCAGACAGTGAGTGGTGATAAGTGTTTGGAACTCAGAAGAAAGATTCCAATTGAATATATATATATATATATATATATATATATATATATATGGTAGTTGTCCATGAAGAGATGATCATTAACTTATGGTAGCTGATGTCAGTAAGACAAAAAGTTTAGAGAGAGAATTGGAAAGGCCCCAGGACAGACTCCTAGAAAGTACATATGAGTTGGAGGTGGGACATGAATGATTTTCTTGCAAAGGATATCTTCAAGAATCAATCAGTTGAACTGGAGAAGAACCAAGAAAGACCACTGTCAAGAAAGGTGAAAGAAGAGAGGAAAGTGTCCAGAAAAATAGGCAATAGTCAAGTAATGCCAAAAGTTTTAGAGAGATCAGGAAGAATGAGGACAGAGAAAATACTATGAGATTTATCACTTTAGAGATCAGTTGTTAACCTTGCAAAGTTTCAATTGAACCATTAAGATCAGAAATCAAACTACAAGAGGTAAAGAAGTGATTTGGAGAAAAAAAAAAAAAAGATTGGTTGAAGAAGAGAGCTATTGGTTCTTCTTAGGAATTTGGCTGTGAAAGGTGGGAAAAATATAGGAGGATATTACTCTTTTAAGTGTACTTGTTAACTAGTTCAAGATAATTTGTGTAGGAATGGAATAGGTCTGAGCATCTCTACTTACTGTCTCTCCTATTCAATCCTGTATACATAGATATTACCTCTGCACATACCTCTTCTGTCCTTTTGATTAATGGAAGATAAGACCTGGACTCAAATATTGGGAAGGCAAAGATCCAACACCCTCCCCCAGAGGTTAAGATGTGAGAACAGGAATTTATGTTCCGGGATACAGACCACAATGATCTTGCTTACACCAGTGTGCATTTGAGATGGCAGAAGAGAATATACTGTCACTGACCTAGTGTTTATTCAGAGTCAGGATAGCCATCTCTTCCTCTAGTTTTTTCCCCAGACACAGTCTTATGTGGGAGGGAGTAGGAGTTTATAGCATTCACACTACTGATGCCAATAAGATGCCCCTTCACATCCAATGTTTTTTTTGGGGAATGAAACAGTTACCAAGTGGATCAGGTCTTGGATTAGCAGCATGACACACTACTAAAGATTATTCTTATTTAATACTCCTCACATAGTCCCAGATGCCCGGCTTATTCAGCTCTAAGGTTTAAAAATTTGAAGCTGTCTTCCTTTCCTCTAGACATGTTTGCCTTCTTGAATTGTGCTTTGGTTTGAGGTACCCAGGGTATTAGAACTACCGCAACTCAAAAGAAGATGAGTGGTTCTGATCTCAGTGAAGGGGCAATGGTGGATAAATTATCCACTTTTGCTGGAAGATCAAAAACAGTCTTGGTGATTATGCCTTCTCATCACTCTACCCTTAAGAGATATTTAGCTAGTCCCCAAGCAACTTGTGGCATCTTTTAAATTTCTAGGAAAAAGTTTTATTTGCTCAAGTCTAGGTATTTGATCATGGGCTCAAGTTCAGGAAGCACAAAGCAGTCAAGATTCATACAGAATTAACTAATTAAAGATGAATAGAATAGTCAAATCTCACGTCTACAAGAGCTTACTCTGCTACTTTCTTTTAGAATGCCAGAATATATCTCTTAGGAAAATGATCCCTTTCTCTCTCCCTAAACTTCTAAAAAGCAAAATACTAACCAAACAGCAGTAATAACAATAACAAAACAGACACATGTGTTTTTCTTGAGGGACATGAGCTATTATCTTGCTAAAGGGTGTGTGTGTGTGTGTGTGTGTGTGTGTGTGTGTGTGTGTGTGTACATGTGTTCAGGAGTTTTGATAGCACATTGAAAAAAAAAAACACCTGTATTATTCAATTCAGGATCTATGCTTACTTCTTCTAATTTGGCTTTCCAAAAACAATATCACAACAGAATTTAAATTCCTAATATGTGTGTGTACACCATTAGGCTAAGCTTCATTGCATTTTGATTTTTTTTCTAGAACAACCTATTTATAAACTTTTAAAATAAAATATCAGGTTATTGGATGTAGCAGAGACAAATGACATCGTATCGAGTGATATATATATGTATATATATATGTATATGTATATATATATATATATATATATATATATATATATATATATATATATATATATACACACACACACACACACATAATCAGCCTTCTTGTACATAAGAGATCTAGATTGCATCCAAATGATTTTTTTATTCTGGATATCCTGGTACTTCTAAGCCACATCATTTTACCTTTAGAGGTTGGCAGGAGTAAATTTCCATGGTCTTGATAAAGTAATGTAGTACTTAATGGAAAGGGTGTTAGACTTGGAATCAGGAGAAGTCTAAGGTCAAATCTTTCCTCCAACAATTATTTACTATATGACAATGAACAAATCACCTAAATTCTCTGGCTCAGTTCCTTGCCTGTAATTCTTTTAGTATATGTTTAATTTTTAAAAATTTAACATTTAATTTTCCCTAAATTATAGTAAAATCAATTTTAATATTTGTTTTGAAAATGTTTTTGTGTTCCAAATTGTCTCCCTTTCTCCTTTTCTCCCCCTTCTCTTCACTGATCCTACTCCTCCCTCATGTACACACACTGAAAAAGCAAGAAATTTGGTTATTATATTCATTAGAAAGTTCTGAGGATCAGATGTGATAATGTGTATAAAAGACTTTGTACACCTTAAAGTATTATACAGGGTATCCTCAAAATTGTAATACAGTTTTAATCTATTAAAGCCTAAAACTTCCTGGCACTAAGACTTTTGGGACATCCAAGTTAACCTCTGCTAACTTCTATTATTATTATTACTACTGCTAGCATTACTTGTGTTACCTGTACATTGAGCAAGTCTTTAGTTTCTTTAGACCTTAGCTTTTTTTCTTTTAAAATAAAGAGTTTAAATCAGATGATCCTAATATTATTTCTGCTAATTTATAATCCTATGATCTTAAAGAAACTGAGTTTGCACTATTACCTAGGGGAAAGACAGAATAATTTCAAGTCTAACTTCCAGCTTTGATCATACAATATTAACAACAATGATAATAGTTGACATTGATGTAATCCTTTAAGGTTTGCAGAGCACTTCACAAACATCATCTCATCTAAATCATAGAACCAGGCAAGATGGTTTATCTAACCCAAGAGAAGAAATTCAATCTGCTGAAGTCCTGAGCATGAGAAGAATTTAGTTACAAAGAGATTCTCATGTCTAAGATGAACTCTACACTGTAATGAGATTGATACGTTTTTTATCACTGTATGTGATATTTCATCTCCTTTCTCCATGTCATTGCATGAGCTGTGCCTCATGTTCAAAATGTCCTCTCCTCACCTCTGCCTCTTAGAACTATTATCTTCAAGACTTATCTCATATGTCATCACTTTTTCTGATTTCCCCCTGTTGTTAATGCTCATCCTCTAATTTAGTTGGGTTTTCATAGACATTGTTTTGGATTCAGAAGAGGTGATCAAACTCTCCTGTCATCTTTCATAAACATTCAGCAACAAACAAGTGCTTTTTTGCCATTTATATTAATTAATGGTAATATTAAAGAACTGAGACAGCCTATACACAAAATGCGTTTTTCTCTGTGTGCATATATGTATATGTATGTATGCATATGTATACATATATATGCATGTATTTGTATATGTATGCACACACAAAGACACACATATATGTATATATGAATCCAAACACTGAAGGATATTTGGAGTTACAAAAAATTGAGACATCGATAATGAGTCTAATGGCAATGCTGATGATTCTTTTTGCATCCTTATGTGGAAACTTGGGCTCTCCAAGTCCTATACTGGCCAATGACTCAGAGAGGAATCCAGACTTTGGCAAACACAAAAAAGTGGTCCCAGGATATAGGATAACTGTGCCAAAATGGCTTCCCAATTTTCCTCATAAAGAGAAAAAAAGTCTACCTCTGATGTAGGCTACTGATTCTTCATCACTTTTTTTTTTTATATTTTTAGATCTCATTATTTTAATTGGTAGGGAGGTAAGGTATATTTGTTGCTTCTATTCTTAAATCTATTCTTTGGGTCTTTTAGCATTATGGTTGGTTGAGGAACTAAAGAAAGAAAGAAGGGAAACAGAGAGCATCTGGCTTATTTGTTGGCCTTGGTTGAGAGGTATCATTTGTATAAGCTTAGAGGCAAGTGTAGCAAATAGAAATTTTATATCTCTATCTATCTATCTATCTATCTATCTATCTATTTACATATACATATCAAAAATACACATGCATGTATGTCTGTATATATACACATATTTATATATTTTATACAATTTGCTTTATATTTATTTTTATATATTTTATATTTGCTTACCTGTGTTCATACTCTCTAGCAATAACCTTCCCCCAATCCATAGAATATCAGCTTCTTCTTTTTCTTCTTCTTCTTCTTCTTTTGCTGAGGTAATTGGGGTTAAGTGACTTACCTAAGGTCACACAGCTAGGACGTATTAAGTGTCTGAGGTTAGATATGAACTCAGGTCCTCTTGACTTTAGGGCTGGTGCTCTAACCATTATGCCACCTAGCTGCCCCTTCTAACTATTAAGTACTAAATGTATGTTGAATTGAATTGAGTTGAGTTGAAGTGAATTGAATCTGCTTGGCTTAAAGGTGGGTTGACTCCTCCATCTACTCCTAATTTCCTAGTGTTCTCAAATCAAATAAGATAATGGATTTTAGGTGCTTTGGAAATCTTAAAGCATTAGATAGTTGTTAGTTATTATTGTTGTTTTTAATAACAATAACAATTATTATTATTCGACTCAGCCTTTCTAATTTTACATTTAGAAATTTAGATGTCCATATTACAAGGCTTGAGAAAACATGTACTTTTAAAAAGAGGGCCTTCTATGAAACATGACACCACAATAGAACATAGGATGACAAATCTAGCTTCAGAGATTAGATATTTTGGAGCAGGGGCCTTTCTAAGCCCCTTAAATCACAACATGTAGCCATAGTAGTCATTTACTCTTTAGTCACTCAACAGGTTGCTATGGATAAGTTAAAAGTTCACATTTTTGCTAATACAGTAATAGTCTTGAACTTGCAGGCTCTTTAGGTGGATCTAAGTGGAAAAAAAAATATGAAAATTTGCTGCAATAATGTTGAAAATCCCTCCAGGGAGTGTGAGTTTTGATTATCTACAATTAATCTGAGTATTTGTCTGAACAAAAGCTCAAAAATTCTTTCAGAAGTGAAAAAAAGAGTGGGTGAAGTGAATGAAGTGATGATGCTAAAGATACCTAAAATACACTCACTGAAAATAGAGAAATTTACTATGTTAAGGCTCAAACTAGTTTTGTTAGAATTTTTTTTAATTTTTGATGATTAAGATCCCTTACTCATGTAAAGACCAGCTAGTTCCTATTGTAGCTCCTAGATAGCTCATAAGGACAGTTTCCAGAAAAAGGATTTGGTTGCTTTGCATTTTTAGTTTTATCATTAAAAACTCCCTATCACATAAATTTAATTAAGAATCTATTTAGCAAAATATATGTGAGATGATTTCCATATACAGGATGACTATCCCCCTTCAAATCAGTCAATCAGTAAGCATCTTTTTTTTAGAAAGAGATAGCATTTGAAACTGAATTTTAGAGTAACCTAGATTCCAAAGGGAGGAAGAAGGGAGAGAAAGCATCCCAAGCATATAGAATGAGGATGGTATGCCAGATAAGAGGAACAGCAAGTAAATTGGTTAGACTCTAGTATAAAGGGGAGGAATATGTAGAAAGATAGATTGAAGCAAGACTGCAAGTGCTATAAATATCTAGCTAAGCTTCTTGAACAGGGGAATGACATGTTTAATCTGAGGAAGAGAGAAGTTTACAGATTTGTAAAAGATGAATCAGAGAACGGGATAGAGGAATTCAAAGGGACTGGATGAGGAAGACCAGTTAGAAAGCAATTACAATAGATCAAGGGATTATAAGAGGCTATTGTGAATAGAGAGAAGGATAAGTATTAAGGAGGTAGAATTGACAAGATTTATCATCTGATTGGAAATGGTTGGATGTTAGTGAGAGTGAAGAGAGGGGGAACGGTTCTTAGGTTATGAACTTGGATGACTGGGTAAAATAGTAGTGCATTTGACAGGAATGGGGAAATTAGAAGGAAGAATAAATGGCATAAAGAGTTTGTTCTGGACACACTGAATTTGAAGCTTCAATAGAACATCAAGATGGGAGATTTCAAGCAAGTAGTTGGAGATGAAGGATTGGAAGTCAAGAGAGAGATGAGGACTGGACACATTGATTTTGGAGTCATCTGCATATTGATTATATTTGAATTTTTAAGAAATGATATCATTGACAAAGAGTATAGAGAAAAGAAGACCCAGAAAGAGTTATGTATAATCCTGCAAAGGAGACTGAAGTATTGGTCAGATAAGCAAGAAGAATATCATGACAAAGTATTGTCATGAAAATCCAGAGAGGAGAGAGTATCTAGTCAGAGGGGATGGTCAACTGGGTCAAACACTACCCAGAGATCTAGAAGGATAAGGATTGAAAAAAAAAAAAAGGTTGTTAAATTTAAGAATAAAGGGATCATCCGTAGTCTTAGAGAGGGCAATTTCATCTGAATGGTGGGTGTGGAAGTCAGATTTCAAGTTATTGAGTAGTGAGAGGGAAGTGAGAAAATAGTGACAAAGAGTTTAATTGTGAAAGATATGGGAGAAGATATATGGGACCAAAGCTTTAAGGGATAAAAGAATGTAAAGTGCAGGTAAATGCTTTGGAATGAGATTTAATGCTTTGATATTGGGAATGATGGAAGAATGCCTTAAAATAATTATTTTTAATTTTCTAATCCAATTCTGTAGCTACATTTTTGCTCTCAAAATAGATGACAGAAAGGCAAAATAGCTTTGAAGCTGACCAGTACTTTAAGCCTTGCCATTTCATTGTAATTTCATTGATACATGGGGGCACCAAAAAGGTTATTTATTCCAGACACATCTCACCATCCAATATAGATGAGTATTGAATCTGTACTTGCAGACCTCTAGGGATCGAGATTCCATAATCTCCCACTCTACCCTGTTCCAGACTTAAATCACCCCTTCTGGGCTTTCAAAAGTCATAAACTGAAAACTTTCATTTTCTCTTGAAATCATCCTGTTCCAGATTGCTATAACATTTTCCCCCAAATGGGGGGGGGGGGAATTAACTCTAACCTCTCCCAGAAATGGGGATTAAGTCCACAATAGATGACAGCATCAGTATTCAGTTCATCCTTGGCTAGTTCATATTTATCCAAATAAACTCAATGAAGTCATTGTTTGCTTTTAGAAAAAAAGTATGGTATTAGGTGAAGTACTCATGTGTTTTCTTGAAATAGCAGAGTGAAATTCAATATTTTTATTCCTTAGCAGATAACAACTTTGTTTAGAAGGTAGATAGGAATAATTTCCTATTTTTTACAAATATTTTAAGAAGTTGCTTGTGAATCTGATTTTTTTTAACCTGAATGAAATTTTTAAATTTTAAAAGGAATATAGTAGGTTGTTATAGAAATACATTTTTAGTTAATCCTTTAGCTAATTCTTACAAACTTGTTTATAAATTGAGCAATAATTCATTCATTTATAAATATGTATTTTTAATACGGGTTTTCCTAAAATGAGATGATTGTATTTAGTACTTAGTCAGAGACATGGATATGTAAAGAAATGCTGCTTCCTTTGGTATAAGGAATTACTGGTAGAAGGACTTCCTCCACCAACTGAAAGCAACATGTCTATGACAATAAGTCTTGGGGAGTTGCTTTCATTATGGAAAAGCTAATGGATTTGTCCAGAATCAAGCACAAAGTTATTAAATATTAGAGGCAGAATTTGAAACTAGGCCTTTATAACTCTGTGCTGAGAAATATAGCCATTACACTATGCTGTCTTTACTACTTTTGATTTCTTGTTTACTGGATGTTAGGATTACTAAGTGAGAACTGAGGTTGTCTGGACAGTGACAAGGTGAGAATTCAGGTTTTCTGGACAATTACAAGGTGAGAACTCAGGTTGACTCGATAGAGGGGGCAAGCTCATTGGCTGGGGTGGTTCTTCCCAGAAGCCCTTGCATTATCCCACGCCCATTCTCTGGGAGAATAAAAGAGAGGACTCTCAGAGAAAGAAGAAGACTCTCTGCATTACATCAGGCCTGACGGGGCTCTCTGCAGGAAGGGAAGTCACTTCTAAGGACAAGAGTTAACAGCAACTGCCTGGAGACAACGGTTCACTACAGGAAGAAGAATCTGTCTGAGAGATTTGAGTAGACACAGCAGATCTCTTCCCAGAGAGCGATCCAACAGCTTCTGGAGACGACAGCTCGTTACAATTGGCGCCCAACGTGGGGCAAGGACTTTTGCTTATCCTGACAAGAGGAGCTAGACCAGACCTTCGCAATTTGGCGCCTGAACAGGGACAGACACAGTCCTGATTCCAGTGGAAAAGCTTCCGATCTAGATCTCAGTCTCTCTGACCCAGAACCGTGAGTAACGAGGAAACTTTGTTAAAGATTAAGTGAGCGTGCTAATAGATAAATAAGGAACTTAACTTGTTAAGGGCTAAACCAGGAATCTCTTATAGCTGAAATGGGGCAGATGTTAGCTATATTCAATCCCTGGACCTCAGCCGACTCAACCCCAGCCCCAGAAGCAACCTCAGCTCCATTCAGGAGTGGTACTATAGAGAGTATAATCAAGATAATTGAGGAGCAGAGTTTACTTGTAACCTGGGTACAGATTGCTAAACTCTTGGCTGCATTAAGACGCACATCCCCTTGGTTCTTAGAGGAAGAAAAGATAGATGTAGATAAATGGAAGCTAGTGGGATATGAAATGAAAGAATTTCAAGCAAAAAATGGGCCTCGTTCAATTTCTGCAGAAGTATTTTATATCTACAACATAGTTCAATTAGCCTTAAACTATCAAGCAAGTTGTAGGAGAAGGAAAAGTTCTAAAAATGAACAGAGGAGGAAGTGTGAGGAAAAAAGGAAAGATCAAGATCTTTCCCTAGAGCAAGAGGATTTAAATGAGGAATTATGGTATGATTCTCTTGAAGAAGCTTCAACCCTGCCTAGAGAACAGATTATTGACAGGCCCACATCAACCCCACCTTCAGAGATGGAGGAAGAAAGAGGGGAAGAGGCAGAAACACAAACAGAATTGCCTGTGAAGAAGCCTAAGCCTATGACAAGATTAGAAAAAGCATTGGTTAAAGCTAAGAGAGAAGGACAGGATATAAGTGATTTTATACATGCATATCCTGTGATTGAAAATACTGACTCTGTAGGTAAAAAAAGGAGAAGATATGCACCTTTAGATTTGAATACAATTAAGGATTTGAAAAAAGGTTGTACCCTTTATGGGGCTACATCAGCTTATGTCAAAATGTTACTGGATGGTTTGTCTTATGAAGTCCTAACCCCGAATGATTGGAAATCCATAGCAAGGACATGTCTGGAACCTGGAGAAAATTTATTATGGCTTGCGGAATTTCATGAATTATGTAAAATTCAAGTCAGATGCAATTTGGAAATAGGAGTTAACACACAATTCACTTTTGAGCACTTAGCTGGTGAAGGTCAGTATGGAGAGAATTCGGAACAGATTAATTATACCATGACAATATATGAGCAAATTGCTAAGGCTGCAATAAAAGCTTGGGGTGTCCTTCCTGGACAGAAAGATCGTGGAGAGGCTTTCACTAAAATACAGCAAGGTCCCAATGAACCTTTTGCAGATTTTGTGGGACGTTTGCAAACTGCTGTCAAAAGAACTATTGGAGAAAATGCAGCTACAGAAATAATGACCAGACATCTGGCTAAGGAAAATGCCAATGAGATTTGCAAAAGAATTATATGGGGATTAGACAAAGATGCTCCTTTAGAGGAGATCATAAGACGCTGTGCTACAGTGGGAACAAATGCTTTTTACACCCGGACAATGATGAATGTGGAAAGACAGGGTCCCTCATGGCAAGGGCCTTCTAGAGAAACTCGGCGATGTTTTCAATGTGGAAAAATTGGGCATCTAAGAGCTCAGTGTAGATATGGAGATACAGTGAGAAGACAGGGTGAGAGAAGACCTAAAACTCCATGTCCAAAATGTCACAAGGGCCTCCACTGGGCCTCCGAATGTAGATTGACACAGGGAAATGACAGGTGGGGCCCAGCTTCAGCCCCCCAAGTGGGGCATGATGGCAGCCGAGGTTACATCCAGAGAATTTTAAGACACGATCAATCAGCCAAAAGGCAATCAGATGGAAGAAAGGGATTGAAATTAGGAAAAATAGAGTTGTGTGCAGTAGAGACTACCGAGATACTCCCTGGAGAAGTGAAATCTGTTCCTGTTGAGCCTATGGATCCTTTGCCTCCAGGCACAGTAGGCTTGACCATTTCACCTTCCGAGAGTGCCTACAAAACAGTGTCCATCCATACACTGATGTGGGAGACTGGAGAACGTGTATCTAATATCCCAGTCACTAACACAGGCAGACAACGTGTGATTTATCAACCAGGAGAAGTAGTAGCAGCAGGCTTATTGTTACGGACCCCTAATAAGCAACCTAGTGATAGTCGCCTAGATTTTGACTCCAATGAACAAAATCCAGGAATATATTGGACAGCAGCTGTGACAGCTGACCGACCTATGCTTACTATTTATATAAACGGAATACCATTTGAAGGATTGGTAGACACGGGTGCAGATCGTACAGTTATTAGAGGTGCCAATTGGCCCGGTCACTGGCCAAAGATTAAAGCAGACACCTATATGTCTGGTGTGGGAGGATCAATAGCAGCAGAAGTTAGTGCTAGGCCTTTGAGATGGGTATTTGAAGGAGAAACAGGAGCTTTTACTCCTTTTGTGGTTGAAAAAATCCCCATCAATCTGTGGGGAAGAGACATTTTACAGCAGATAGGATTACAAATAAGCACTTCGGCTTTTTAGGCAGGGCTGCTGTTGAAGGCCTACCTGCACTTTCACCAGTTCCTATTCAGTGGAAGACTGATTCACCAGTGTGGGTAGAACAGTGGCCCTTAAGAAGTGATAAAATTCAGGCCTTATTAGACATAGTGCAAGAACAACTTGACCAAGGACACTTGCGGCCTTCTCTAAGTCCTTGGAATTCCCCAGTATTTGTGGTGAAAAAGAAATCTGGAAAATGGAGGATGATAACTGATCTAAGAAGAGTAAATGAACAGATGGAAACTATGGGAACTCTTCAGCCTGGACTTCCATCTCCTACTCAGTTGCCAAGAGAATGGCCTCTATGGGTTATAGACATTAAGGATTGTTTCTATTCTATTCCTCTAGATAAGGAGGATATGAAAAGATTTGCTTTTTCAGTGCCTAGTGTTAATTTGGCTGAGCCTTATAAAAGATATGAATGGACAGTTTTGCCACAGGGAATGAAAAACAGCCCTACTATGTGCCAAATGTATGTTGCAGCTGCTCTTGCTCCAGTAAGAAAAGCCTTTCCAAAAGTAATATTGTTACATTATATGGATGATATTTTGGGATGTGCACCTGAGGAACAAATGTTAGAGGCATGTCTACAAAGGACCATGGAAACATTAAAGTACTACAAACTGCATATAGCTACAGAAAAAATTCAAAGACATGCTCCTTTTCAATATTTAGGATATGAAGTATATCCTAAGACACTCACAGTACAAAAGCTTTCTTTAAGAACAGAGAAGTTGAACACCTTAAATGACTTTCAAAAATTAATAGGAGATGTCCAATGGATGCGTCCAGTGTTAGGCTTAACTACCAATCAACTACAACCTCTCTATGACATTTTAAGGGGAGACAGTGCTTTAAATTCACCACGCCAGCTTACAAAAGAAGCACAAAAGGCTTTGAGAGAAGTTGAACTGGCTTTATCCAATGTGGTTGAAAGAGTCACTCAAAAACCCTTGGAAATATCAGTTTTTGCTACAAAAGAGGCACCCACAGCAGTCCTTCATCAAGGAGACAGAGTGATTGAGTGGGTGAACCTCCCAGCACAACCAGAACAAAGCCTTACACCTTACCCAGTGCTTGTGGCTAGGATTTTATTAAAGGCTATTAAGAGAGTAACACAATTATCTGGGATAAGTCCTGAAAAAATATACACATTCTATACTAACGCACAGATTAATGTATGCTGTGAGAACATCCCAGAATGGCAAATTTTATTGGCCACCGCTCCAAATTTTGCACATGGATCTCCATTAAAGATTACCCGGCTACTACATAATTGGCGATGGATTTTTGAAGAAAAGGTTTCTAAGGTTCCTCTTAAAGGACCAACAATCTTTACAGATGCCTCCAAAGAAAATATTTGTGCCATATACTCTCATGATTTAACCATAAAGAGAGTAATCAGGACTCCTTTTCAATCCACTCAACAGAATGAATTATTTGCTATCATGCTAGCTCTCACTTATTACCCAGGAGACGTAAATATAATTACTGATTCAGCCTATTCAGTAGGTGTAGTACAAAGAATTGTCACAGCCCAAATAAAATTTGCAGCCTCCAATATTTATCAGCTCTTTAAGGAACTTCAAGAGCAAGTGAGAAAACATCCAGGCAAGATTTATATCTTGCATGTCCACTCACATAGTGGACTTCCAGGTCCCATTTTTGATGGAAATTCAAAGGCAGATAGCCTTCTAACCATGTTAGCCAGTAGTCCTTTATTTCAGGAAGCACAAGAATCTCATTCTAAATATCATCAGGCTGCTCGAGCTTTACGTTTACAATTTGGAATCACAAGAGAGGAAGCTAGGAGCATAGTAAAAAGCTGTACAGCTTGTCTTCCTTTCCATGCTCCTACACTCCCTCCAGGGAAGAATCCTCGTGGTTTGAGACCCAATGAAATCTGGCAAATGGATGTGACCCATTATAAATCTTTTGGTCGTCTATCTTTTATTCATGTCGTGGTAGACACCTTTTCAGGATTCACATTTGCAATGCCAGCAGCAAAAGAGACAGCCCGAGTGGTCACTGAATTCCTTATACAAGCTTTTGCAATTATGGGTGTGCCACAAGCAATAAAAACAGACAATGGACCTGCATATACGTCCAAACATTTTACACACTTTTGTGCACAGTATAAGATTTTATATACCACGGGCATACCCTTTAATCCTCAAGGGCAGGCAATAGTAGAGAGAAGAAACAGAGATATTAAGACACTCCTCCAAAAACAAAAGAAAGGGGGAGCCACAGGTAGCCCTAGGGAACTTCTAAATTTAGTTCTCTATACCATTAATTTTCTAATTTTTGACAAAGATGCACTGGCTCCAGCAGACAGATTTTATAACCCACCAGAAGGGCAGTGTCCAGTGAGAGCATCTCCACTGTCCTTAGATAATTGCCAGGTGATGTGGAGAGATCCAGAAAGTGGTGAATGGAAGGGACCAGATAGGTTAACTGCCTGGGGGAGAGGGTTTGCTTGTATTTCTTCAGCAGGAGAAGGAATCAGATGGGTGCCAACGAGTCATATTCGCCTTGTCCATCAGAGAGAGACAGAAAAAGAGAAAGACCTCAAAATAAAGGAGAAGATCTAAGAAACATCTGACACTGAAAGAGCATGGATAATAAGAAGACTGTTAAAGAACTTTAAAACCAGCAGGAATCATTGGACTTCCTCACACAAGATGAGACTAATGGACAATGGACTTATGGACATTTATAAATTTTCAATTTATGATTATGTTATATACTTCTAGCATGTGTTATGTTACTATGTTACTATATGCTTATGTAATTTATGTAATTATCTGTAATACTTCCCATATTGATGGATTTATGTTTCAAGGTCATGACTGTCCTATGTTCTAAATCAAAAGAAAGGGGGAGATGTTAGGATTACTAAGTGAGAACTGAGGTTGTCTGGACAGTGACAAGGTGAGAATTCAGGTTTTCTGGACAATTACAAGGTGAGAACTCAGGTTGACTCGATAGAGGGGGCAAGCTCATTGGCTGGGGTGGTTCTTCCCAGAAGCCCTTGCATTATCCCACGCCCATTCTCTGGGAGAATAAAAGAGAGGACTCTCAGAGAAAGAAGAAGACTCTCTGCATTACATCAGGCCTGACGGGGCTCTCTGCAGGAAGGGAAGTCACTTCTAAGGACAAGAGTTAACAGCAACTGCCTGGAGACAACGGTTCACTACAGGAAGAAGAATCTGTCTGAGAGATTTGAGTAGACACAGCAGATCTCTTCCCAGAGAGCGATCCAACAGCTTCTGGAGACGACAGCTCGTTACAACTGGAGCTGTGATTTCATTTATGGAGAGAATTCTTAATGAGGATACTACTTGTGCAGGCTGGTATCTGTTCTGCAACTAAAAATCTTTAAGAGTTTTCTGGTGCAGAGGGGTTAAGTGATCACCCAGAAGCACTAGTCAATATGTGTTAGAAGCAGGACTGGTCTTCCTGATTCTGAGACCAGCTTTCTCTATACTATGTTATGGCTACTTCCTTAGATTAGATAATGAAGTGTTTTGTTGTTTTTTTAAAGCTGTTATTTTCCAATAACCTGACTCTCATCAAAAGTCTGTTCTTTTACACTCTCCCCCCCCCCAGAAAACAGTAATTACTGAGGGAAAGAGAGTCTCACTGATTTTAATAATTAAAGAAAAAGAAACCAAGCCCATATGTTCTAGAAATAAAACAAAGTAAAATACAGCAAGCTTAATCAGAACTAGAAAGATAGCAACTCATAATGTTGGATGTAATTGACACTTCAAATAGAATAGAATAGCAGCAAAGTTCCCTAATCCCTGAAAAATGAAGTTTGTTATGATAGCCAGACATTAAGATATAAAAATATTAGAAGTCAGAGAAACAGAGACATCCCCATTATTAGATAATAGAGAAAAACTGTTCTAGAAAAATAGTAATCATTAAGTTGCTGTGTATAAAGTAATCAATCAAGGCTTGGTTAGATAATAAAACAAATGCCTGAAATACAGTGCTTTACAATAATTTTATTTTAAAGGTAGGAAAATTTTGCCTTTCTCTGACATCCTCAGATAAATATTAAATATGTTGGAGCTAGTCTCATGCCCAACAAAAGAAGACATCATGAAGTGAAAACCTCTCTGAAATTTGTTATATACATATGGAAATATTTAGATATATATGTATATATACATGCATACACATATGCACATACACATACACATGCATGTAAGCAAGATCATATATGCATTATTTGTGTATATGTCCCTATTGCAAAATCAGAAATACTCTGCTGGGAAAATCCACCTTCATTCCTAATTAGGACTACTGAAAATTAAATATGCTTCCCTATTGAGATGGGCTATATAATAAGAACTAAACTCTGCAAATACTAGTCTTCTTATGGTTGAAAGATGCATACACTATTATGTACCCTCCTTGGGCTCTGGTTGTAAATAAGGCGATAGTTGATGCTGGTCTTGGCACAAATAGGTGTGAATCTTCTAAAAGAAGGTCATATTTAGGTCAAATCTAGTGTAATTTTCACAAGAAAGGAAAGTAGAGAACAATACCATTAGGAAGTCTGAAAAATAACTGGTGAGGATGCTTACATTCTATGGCAAGTAACTCTAAAAGCCAAATGGTGAAGCAATTGTGGTTTGGAATAAGTTCAGTTAAATGACAATTAAGAAAAAGAAATGGGAAGGTTTGGAAAAGATAAATTTAGTGCTGGGAAATGACAGGACATGGAAATGCATGTGTTATATTTTTCAGAGGACTTCATATCATTATCTCCTTTGATCCTCATAACAACCTTGTGAGATAATTTAGGCAGATGCTGTTATTGCTGCTTTATTCATCTAGAGGATTTAATTGATTTATTTACAGACACTGGGTAGTTTAAGTTAGAACATAGATCTCTTGATTACTTGTTTAGGGTTTTTTCCCTCTACTATATGGCCACACAGACACACACAGAAAGAAGAAGAAAAAGTGAGGTGAATCATCTAAAGACAGTGTAATATCTGTAACACTAAAATGGTGAGAGTTGAAAATATAGGGAACACCTGAGTGAGGATGAGACATATTCCTAGGCCAAGAACTCAAGGTCAGAGAGAAGATAGAGTAGAATGGTAGCCAGCTCTTTGCTGGGCTCTACCTCTGTATGTACATTTCACTTATTCCTGAAATGATAAAGTAGACATGACAAGGACTAATCAAAAGTCCCTGAAAGTGACAGAAAATCAAATGGAAAAGAGCCAGATTATAAACTTTGGGGTAAAGTAAGGACTTATGCTGTAAGGGAAGCCAAAATTCAGAACCAGAATTACTTAATCCAACATTTAATGATTTATCATTTTAAATTCCACATGCCAAACATGTATTGAAGTTTTGTTGTATTTTCTGTTTGTTTGTTTGTTTGTTTGTTTTTAGGTTGAAAGGGTAAAGGATTAAATAGTGAGTTGTACATTTCCTAAAATTCCTGTCTTTGGAATGTTCCATGTACTGCTTGGGGATAGATGATGTCTATGAAAAGTTGTAAGCACACAGTCATAGGATAGATCATTTTGTTCTGAAATGGACAGACACAAGATAGACAGCTCTGACCAGATTGTTCAATTCAAAGCATGATTTATTAGCTGGCCAGTGACTGACCCCACTAGATAGGCTAGTAGAGATCAGCCCCGAACCATTAGTGAGATACACTTTTAAGCCCGTTTGCCACATCCGGGTACAGCCTTGTGGTTACACAGTTTCTCGTTTACCATGGGGAAGTGTCTGGATGAGAGTGAGTACACTCGCGGCATGTTTTGCAATGTTGTGACTTTGTTAGACACCTACTTCTCGGAAAGTCTAGGGTCTCATGAACCAGGGGATGGGGCCCAGTCTGGACATAACACTTCCCTTAATTTAGTTTAAGCAACATTTTCCTAAAAGCCTGAGGCCCTTTGACCCAAGGATGAGGGGGCCAGTCTTTAGTTCATTTCAGTTCTGAACTGCTTATTGTTTATGGTTTTTAAAGATTCTATGCAAAAATAATATAATATCATGCACAGTTTTGTGCATTTTTGTATTTATAATGAACTTAGGCAATATCAAACAAAATGAACATTTCCTCATATAAAATAAAACAGAAAAAGAGAATTGCATATGGGACTAAATTTTATGTACAGCTTGTTTTTCTTTTTAAATAGATAATAATGCTTCATTTGCATAGTGCTTTAAGATTTGCAAAGCATTTTAAAGCTATTCTCTCATTTGATCCTTATAATCTCCTTGCAAGATAATTGTATTCTTATCCCCATTTTTACAGAGGAGGAAACTAAGGCTGACAAAGAATCAAGTATTTGTTCAGACTCAGACAGCTACTAAGTGAGCATCTTATCTTGAAACACTAACTTCATTATTCTATGCATTGCAGTCTTCCCTCCTCTCCTTTAATAACCATCCTATTTGTGTTTTCTTTTGTTCTTTTCTATGCAATAAGAAATCACTTTAATTCTTTGACTTTCTTTTTCTTTCTTTCTTGAGAGTCAATTCTTTTACTATTGCCTTTTACTACCTATTATTGACAGTCAAGCAAAACAAATTCCCATGTTAGCCATGTCCAAAGCTGTCTCATTCTATACCTAAAGCCCATCATCTGTCAGGGAGTGTGAAACATGTTTCATAATTATTAATCTGGAATGACAGTTACACATTGCATTATTCTGTCTTTCAAAGTCCTTTTGAAAAACAACATTGTTATTATTGTATAGTGTCCAGACTAGCTCTCTGGAGGAGCTTAGGACCATTAGTAGAGGTGTGAAGGAGGCAGGAGAGCCAGCAGGATGGTCAAAGATGGAGTGTCTCATTTCAGTCCTCTCAGCACACTAAGTATGTGCGGAACTAGAGAACCATTATCTCATCAATCACACTGAGTATGTGCTGACTATAAGCACCCTGCTATGTAAAATACCTCTTGCTGTAAGAATCCCTTGCTTCAAGTAGAACACAGATGGTCACACCCTCCTTGACTTCGGTAAAGGTGAGAACACCAAAGGGAGATGATCACCACCTTCCTGACTTCTCAGGAATGGATATGGGAACCAAAGAGAAATGGGGAGCCAAACCAGATATTTTCAGGAAGTTTCTTCTGGGCTAAAAGGTCTTATTCCTTACCCAGAGTATTCCCACTATCTGTGGCTCTCTACATTATTGTATTTTTCTTCTTCTGAGTTTTTGTACTTTATGTTTGCCAGTTGAAAAAGTGTCCCCATAGCTTTAAAAACATTTCTTTCATTATTTATGTTAGCATCATATTTTATTATATCCACATATTATAATTTGTTCAGCCATTCCCCAATGATAAGTATCCTCTGTTAGCTTTTAGTTCTTTGCTATAACAAAAGGATCTACTATAATATCCCAAAAATCTTAGTGTAAGTTTTTAAACTTTAATTTAATAGTTTTTAAAGCTTAAAACCACACTAAGAGTTTTGGGACACATTATATATCCTCTCCAAGTATCTCTTTTTATTTAGTTGGTTGAGGGTGAGAAAGAGAAATACTAGTATGACAAGGTCATTTGATTAATACTCAGAGAAACAGAATAGATTCTGGAGGCCGTGGGGTTTCTAGTAGGTAAAAGACCAAGGTTACATTGCATTGAATTGTTCAAGTCTTCACAAAAGATACAGCTTGGTTAGTCCTATCAATTTAGCTCCCTCTTTTGACATTTGTTTGGCCCTGAATAAGGCAATTAACCTCTCTCAGCTTTTTTTCCAATATGTAAAATGTGAATAATAACAGGACCCATACTACTTGGTAAGATTATTTTGATGCTTAAATGGCATAATGAATGCAAGTGCTTAACAAATGCTCACATCTTGTATAAACATCAGATATTAGTCTTCTTAACAGAGTGAATAAGTGAACAATTTATAAGCCAGACAGTGGGTAGAGTGTCAGATTAGGAAGCAAGACATTTTAAATTCAAATTCTGCCTCATCACTTGCTAGTTGTGTGACTGGATAAATCACACTTTTAGCATTAGTTCCCACTTCTATAAAATGAGTGAGTTGGACTTTATGGCTTGTAAGGTACCTCTAAGTTGTCTATGATCTTTGAAATCAAAATGGCCTAAGAAGAGGATTTGGGGGGCTATAACTTCTTACTATATTAAATGTGTTCTTTTGTTCTTCAAATTTCTCTTTGCCAATGGGCTGTCAATAGCAGAAAATATTCCTCTTATGTAATTAGTAAGAGGAAACAAAGATAATTTGGTAATTTACTTTGATTTCCTAATGATTTAACAATTTCCTTTATTTCTATGGGCCTTCTTCAGATTGAAGCTCCTTTCTCATTATACTTATCTCAGTTCCTAAAGCTGTCTATGTTTCTATTAAACATGATCATTTATGTTTCAGTCCTTTGGGATCTACAAGATGTCTTAGGTCTGCACTGAACACCATCAGTCACAGCTTAAGAAAATAAAGTAATGGAAACTTCAGAAGTCAGATTAAAAAATACCAACAAAAAACAAAACCAAAATCTCCCAAACCAAAAAAGAAACCCTTTAATTAATGATGATCATATGGAGACAATTCATTTTCTGGATATATATGTGTAATCTTTTGTGAAAACAAATAAACTAGATAATTTGAAAATGAATACTATTTAATTACATTTGATAGGTGTGCAAGGGAGTTCAAATGTTTATAAAATATTGAGTATACCAGTAAAGGAGAAATTGGGGAACTGGACAGGAGAAAGGAAAGGGTGGGGTTTGATCAATACACTTCAGGACATAAGCTATGTAGTACTGTTCAATTTATAGGAAAATAAATAAAGTAAAGGAGACACTTAAGATCCCAGAGGGCTCTTCTTACCAAACCAATCAGACATTTGGAGTTTTGGTCTTTTAAAAATCAATGTGTATTTCAAAGTAGTTTATTCTGTTCACGGAGGGAGAAAAGGAGGCAGCTCTCCTTCTGCAATAGCAGAAGAACTGCTATTGTTGGTGTAAAACAAATAAATAGAAAGAAAAAAAAAAGATTAGTGAAGGTGGGACTCTGTGTTTGTCACTTCTGTTCTTATCTTATATGACCCTTTGCTTCCACAATAAAGTCCTAGATACACATTCTCAGTTGGTTGATAGGAATCAGATCTTTTTTTTTTTTTTTTTTTTTTAAAGGTGAATGGACTTCAGATTATCTGCTGCAACTCCCTCATTTTATACATGGGGAAATGGAGACTTGGAGATCCTAAAGTCATACATCTAGTACATAGCAAAACTAGGATTCAAATGTGGGCCTTCTGACTCAATATCCCGTGTTCTTTGTGGTTAGGTTTCTTTACCATTTAGTTTAGGTGAGAATAAGTGAGCAAAAGTGACTTCTTGCTTCCCTTATTCACTCCAAGTAAGCATTTTTAGCACTAATAATGACCATACAATTATTTAGGATAAGAAAAAGGGGAAAGTTACAAAATTAAGGAAACTGTAAGTTTTTAAAAATTATTTGTATATTTTGTTTTTATATCCTTCATTTCTCACTCCACCACCTTCCAAAAAAAGGATGAATTGGTATAAGGAATAAAACAGCATTAGGGGGGAAAGTTCAGGACAGATTGCATATTTTTTCACTCCTATAGTCTTCCACTTCTACAAAAAAAAATGTGAGAAAATATAGTTTCTTATCTTTTTTGTCAAACTTATTCCTTATAATTATAGTGTTGCTTCACATTTTTTGTTGTTTCTCATTTATTATTGTATTTATTGTATATATGTTTTCCTAAATCTTCTTATTTCACTTTGCATCATTTCATATTTTCTCCTGCTTCTCCAAATCTGTCATCATAGTTTTTGTTTCTTATTGTAGAGTAAGATTTCATTACATTTATGTATCATAGTACATTGAGTCATTCCTGATCAGTGGAAATCTACTTTCCTTTACTAATTCGTTGCTACCACAAAAATATTGCTATTGATAAAGTTGTATAGATGAGACATTTCTTTTTGCTTTCCATCTGGAGATAAATGTTTTATAGTGGGGCCTTTGAGTCAAAGGCTATGGACACTTCAACTACTTATCCCCCTATAATGTAGCTCCAAACTGCTTTCCAGAATGGTTAAACCAATTTACAAGTCAACTTCTAACAGTTAATACAGGTTTTGTATACATGTTCTCATTCTTTTCTCATTTCCCTTCTTTCGAATCTTATCCAAGGATGACTGACACAATACCATGTAAGCTAGATACAAAGTCAAGTCAAAGCTGGCATCTTTTTCCTTTTTATAAAGATTCACCATAACTGTCAAATTAGGATAAACTTTATATAACAATCTCTGAGGGCCACTATATTGACTTAATTTCAAAATGTATTGCTATATTTTATTGTATTTTTATTTAATTTGTTGAACATTTCCAAATTCTCTTTTAATCTGGTTCAGGTCTACTTGGGAATGTTTACTTATCTTGTTTGATACCTCTACCTTCGCCAACCACAGTTTTATCTGTGGACATCCCAGAATTGGGGGAGAACCCTCCTTCCAACCATTTTCTATACTTCCTGTTTTCCACAGAGTCCTGCACTTAGATAAGAAGAGTTGCAAAATTCGATTGAACTCAGCAAACGTTCATTAAATACTCACTAATGTGTACTCACTTAACGATAGACTCCAGAAGATCTAAAGGCAAATTCTATCTCTAGCATTTAATAGTTGGTTGTGTGACTCTAAGTAAATCATCAATTTCTCTAAGCCTTTGTTTCTTCATTAGTAAAAATGGTGATAATATCTATATTTCAGAAGTTTTGCAACAATATATAGAAAGCTCTTTGCAAACATTACGTTAAATCAGTTATTATTATTACCATCTTCATCACCATCATCTTCATTATCAGAAAACATCAGATTTTTTCTGCTTTTACTATTTGGCCAAGGATCCACAAATCCCATAAATTTGACATCCTGAATCTTTCAGGTAGGACCAAGTTTAAAGTCTAATAAGAAAGAAGTTCTGTCTTCAGGTTCAAGTTATGTGTACATGGTGAAATGAGCTTGTTAAGCTTCCCAGAAACAAGATTTGTCACTACATGGAGCTATCAAACCTATGTTCTGAGGGGAGAAGGAGAGTCTCTTTGTTCAGTCAAAACAAATATGATGAATGTCTCCCCCAAATCTTAGGACAAATCTGATTCCAAAGGCAAAGTAACAGATCAGCAAGTATATATTCAAAATACAAAATCAAAGTGAAAACTAGGAAATTTGTGGTAGCTCACTTTGAGTATGTGAAAGTCTATTTCTTGAAAGATTTCTTGATTTACTGTAATTTACTTGACATGAAATTTGAAGATTAGTAGACTTCTGCTGCATCAAAGGAAAAACTTCCTTATAATAGGAATTATCCAAATGTAGAATGAACTGCTTTAGCAAAATTAAGTTTGGATGATCACTTCTTGTGATTTTTGTAAAAAAAAAAAAAAAAAAAAAATCTTCCTCACCTGTGGATCAAATTGTCTGTTGCCTGAGATAATTTCTAATTCTAAAAACTAGCATATTGTTCAAATATTTGGATTATTCAATCTAGTTTCACTAGCTTAAACATTTTTTCCCTGCTTTTGTTTTCCTATACTGATCTTTGTTAGTTATCACCTTTTATAAACATATTTGCAAATTTCAGCTGCAAATTCCAGTGGCTTTACTCTGGTCTTGTCTTTTTCCTTATCTGCATATATAATCATCACCTCTACTACTTATTCTGGGATCATAAACATGTTTTTAAAATATTTTAATAATTGCTTTAATATAATTTCTTTCCTCTATAATCCTCTATATTTTAGTTAATTCTTTTTTCTAACAAGAACTCACCAACCAGACTACCAAAAATAATCCATGATATAAAAAAAGGTAGTATTATTTTGTCTCCTTCCTATTGAGAGTTTCTGTGACTTGGTTAAGACTATGGTATTTCCCTTCCTTGAGTTTTGAGAGTCCATCTCACTTCCTAGAACATGCTGCCCTCAACAGTGTGTGTGTGTGTGCGTGTGTGTGTGTATTATATACCTACATAAACCAGTATACTTTTGTGATTCATTTAGAATTTCTCAGACTTATTTATCTTTGAGAATAATGAAGTCTGGATCACCACTTTTCAGGGAGTTTGTGTGGGAAATCTCTACTGACTTGCTGGATTGAGCTATCATTGATAATAGACATACTCTGGGAATAAAGGCCAATGGGTATTTTTTCCAGACACAGGTCTTGATATTATATGTAATTCCATGTAACTTCTTGTATTTTTTTCTCACGTAATTCCTAACCTTTTCTTGGAATTTGGCTTTCTTTAACAAATATTATTCATATCTTTTTTTTTATATCACTCTCATATCCCTTTCCAACCTCCTCAGCAATCCATTTCTTTTAATAAAGAGCTTAAAAATCAGTTCAGCAAATCTAACCACAACATTGGCAGTCTAACTGTCAAAACACTAACAATCTATGTGATGTTCCATATCTATAGTCCCCTGCTTTTAAATAAGTAACAAGCTTTGTAGACTCCAGATTTAATTTTTTAAGCTGTTAAAATATAATAAATCCTATAAAATAAATTCAGTAAATCATATTATAATAAGGACTAAATATGGCACCACAATATAAAAAAACTATAAATATACTTTATATATAAAAACGTGTTTTCTAACACATTATAAAGTGACAATAAGAAATAAAAAATGTGCATAGGACAGCATAATTAAGTAAATTCAAAACACACTACAGAGCAAGCAGATTTTACTCTTAGCAGATTTTACTCTTATCTTGGTTTTCCTAATAGCAATATTTGAATAGTTTTGAGCATCCGAAAGCAAAATAAGTTCAGAATATCATTGTCATTACTGGTGCCATCATAAATTATGTGAGTAATTTTGTGTTATGAATTATGCAGTCACTTCCTAAACCTAGCTGTTCCAAAATTTTCATACATAAATGAATGATGCTAAGAAAATACTTTTAGGGCCTATAAGACTAATTTGATAGCTAAACTAATGCAAGAAAAATACTGGAGAAAAGGTTAAAAGCCTTTGGCTATCTAGATGAGTTAGCCTCAAACATTTAAATGTGAACATTGGAAAACACTTGCAGCTGTGAGAACAGACTTTAGAACACATCCTTTTTAAACTGTTTTGCAAATTGTCTGAATGAGATTTGGCAGGTAGATAAAAGACTCACCAATTCCCATTTGGGGGATTGAAACAGGCTTGTTGCTTCAACAGGCTTTCAAACCAGACTTGCATCTTATAGAACAGACCAAACCCTGCAATCTGTTCCTGGCATTACAAACCCCAGAGTGACCCATCAAATCGGCTGGGAGGCAAGTATGGCATTAAACTGCATATGAGGCAGCTGTTGTCCAGAATTACTAGCCCCAGAGGGAAATGTTCTCTTGGGGTAAGGATAGTCTAGTAATTGGCCTCCAGAATGGCCTACAGAGTTGTTGTATTCAACAAGAATATACATAAACTTTGGCTTAGGATAAGAATTACATAAAAATAGATTATATTCTACTTCTTTCCTATATTGACTTCTTAAAACTTTACCTAGTGAGTAAAGAAATATTTGGGATATATAGGGACTTATCAATAATCTCTAAAGAAGTCATTTACACAGGCTCAAAATGGTTCTGAAAAGTCATTTCATTGGTAAATAATACCTCCTATTTCTGAGGGTATTCAGAATATGAAAGCCAGGGCACATTCCAGATTTACAATGAAATGAACTATAAAGCATATCAAGGGATGAAATAGAGTAGTAAGCACTAAATCTTAGAGTTTGAAGAGTCCCTATAGATAAAATAATCTAAACTGCATTTAAACTTGCTTAAAGAAGCCAGAATTTTGTTCAAGGTGATGCAGTAAGTTAATGTCAGATATGGCAGTAGAGGTTAGGTTTCTGAATTGCCAAGACTACAACAGTTCTTTCCACAATAGAGAATAAAATAAATGTAGATTGCTGCTTGCCCATTGCAGGAGCCAAGTGCAGAGAACAGCTCCACAGGATTGAGGAGAGTGAGAAGAGAGGGCTTTGACTCCTGAGGAGACAAGTCACCAGGAGGATCCCCTGGGAACAGAACTGACCTTTGGCTTGATAGAAGTAGTGATTGCTTTTCTTTCCTTTAGACTGCCCTAAACAAAGTGCATTCCATTTTTTTCCTTCGCCTTTTTTTTTCTCTTCACACGTGTTCTAGAGGATTTAACCCTTTTACCCTCACAACTTCTATTGGGCCTTCTCCCCACATCCTGCTGATTGGTGTTTCACATAGTGCACTATATCAGGTCAGTTAATGCCAAATATGACTTATTCCCAGGCCATTTACTCAGAAACCACTCTTCATCCTCAGCTATTCTACTTCTGGAACTATAACCATATCAATAATGCTTTTGTTGCTAGAAAAGGTATATCTATTTACTCTTCTTTGTAGTTGATTTACAAGTTGTGCCTCTTAAACATACTGCTTTTCTAGAAGCTCTTTCCCCCAACACCTATTAGACTAACCAACCCCAAGTTTCAAGTACCCCAGCACCTTTTAAATCTAGATCAGGAGAAATGTATCTCCTTAGACCTCTTACCTATGGTTTAGGGTCCTGACAATGAGAACAGGATAACAAAATCATGTGGCTTCTTCCATCTGTCTATTATATTCCTTTGTCTCTGGGGACTAGACTAGCCAGGAGGAATTAGGAAGGACATCACTTACACTGTGGAATAATCCCCCCTGAACCTTGTAATGTGTCAGTGGGAAAGGATTATCACCCCCTAGGCTCATAGATTGATAAAATGCCATTTTCATACAGCTGTTAGAATTGGATGAAGGAAAATAGTGGCAAAGGCAGACAGACATGAGGAAGATTGGGAGCCTGGAGAAACCACTGCTGTGTGGCCATCAGGACATAATGGGTGTAAAAAGCTTCTTGCTCCTGTCAGCACATCTATAAAAACCAGAACCACTTGGCATCTCTCTAAGTAGCAAATGGATATAAGGGCCATTTTTTTCCCACCACAGATAAGATAAAAGATGATTGCTAGAGGCAAGTAATCCCCAAGGCTGTGAATTTTTGTGCACTTTGAATTTTATTGTGAGGCATATATCTTAGACTATAAATGTTCATACATATCTATGTTCTCATATAGACCGACCCCAAATAAAATGTAAGTTTCACAGGAGTTGTTGGTATCAAAATCTCAAAGACCTGGAGAGAAAATTTAGACTGAATAATAAATTTGGGAATATATGAAATGGTCTGGAGGAAGCAGAGGATTCAATAAAGGACAAAAATGAGGAAAGGAAAAAAGAAAAAAAAAAAAGTCTTTTCTGGGCAGAGCCCAAGTTTCAGGCATCCCATCACATTTAAATCTAGATCTGGTTCTTTGTTTTAAAGGGGATATATATGCCATATGCAAATAAATGAATTTCAAATTCCTAGGCAAGCTGGAACTCTCCAAATGTCCTTTTATGCAAAGGCATCACCCACTCAGCAGATACAAAGAGGTTCAACTAACTATACCTTGCTTATTTCTAAATGACTAGTTTTTGACTGGATCAATGAAAACAGTGAAAAATGAACACATAGAAACATCCTGTGAAGCTGAGAGAGTAGCACAAACTATATGGCATAATAGAATCAGGAAGACCTTAGTCACTTTGTCATCCTGGAGAAGTCACTTAAAACTTCTGATTTTCTGTTCCTTCAACTATATAATTAAGAGATTGTACTTAATGGTCTCCTCCAGCTTTCAAACTATGATCTTATTTATAGTCTCAAAGGACATGTTCAATATATATCTTTTCCCCCTTGGAACTAATGGAGTAATAGGCTTAGTTTTCCTCAGTAAGCTTCTGAGCAGGTAAATCTTTAATTTTGGAATAGTAGGGTCAGAATAAAATTGAGAGGTCATTTAGTTCAACCATCTCATTTCAAAGAAGAGAAACTTGAGGTCAGGAGAAACAAAATGATTTGCTCAAGGTAACAGGAGCCAACATTAGAACCAAAATCTCCTGATTGCAAGACCAGTGCACATAACACTACACCATAGCATAGCAAACTCCCTCTGTTAAATTGTTTGCTCTTTCCTTAACCATAGTGCCATACTTTCCTCTGCCCCACCATTCATAAACTGTAATAAAAATTTCAAAAATGTGCTCTTTGCATTTAAATATCAAGAACTCTAGGGAGGCCAATAAACTCTCTCTCTCTCTCTCTTTTTTTTTATTGCTAGATTTTCCATTAGTATTAAATTTAACCACCTTAGGCTTAATGGCAAGATTTGCTAGAGGGGTAACAGGAATGTTTGGCAACCAGACAGGTCACTGACTAGCATTTGATGGCTTATGTCATTGGGTCAATGGCATTATTTATATCAGTTGTTCTTCTAGAGTAAGTGAAAAACATTTCTAGAAATCAGTGTCATTCCTAAAATCTCTTCAGTGAAATCATTTATACTGTTCCTTAATCCTATGGAATTAATAATAGATCCTCTATCTTCTTGTAGCATTCCAGGACCCTGCCCCATTTTTAAGGATTAACAGCACATATTGTGAAGCTTAAGCTTCAGTAAATGGTTCCTGCTTGCATTGTGCTTTCAAAAGTCACCAGTTCCCATTGCTTGTCATCAAAACTGTGCCAAATGCCCAGACCTAAGTGTGGCCTGTCTATAGGACTGGCCAATTGTGTAGCTCCATCTCTTTTTCTGTTCTCCCTTCCTAACTTTTGATTTATAAATTCCATGCCTACCCAGGTATTCAGGACCTTGGCTAACTACTTTAACTTCTATTTTCTGGGATTCTTCCATTTTATCAAATAATATGTACATAGTTTAAATCCATCTCTATGTCTCTGTATTTCTCGTGTAACTGTGTGTTTGCGTATCTCTGCATGTCTGTGTATTTGGTATGTTTGTCTTTGTGTGTCCGATTCTCTTCCTTCTTTCTTTCCTTCCTTCCTTTCTTTTGTCTCACTTTCTGTTTCTCCCTTTTTCCCAAAACTCACATTAACCTTTTTTATAAGAAAAAAGAGAAATGTTGAATATTAGGCCAAGAGGCATTATAAGAATTCGTATCAATAGTTTGCCAGGGGGAAATGTGTATATGTGTGTATGTGTAGTCCAGTTTTTCTTCTTTTTATAAACCAACCAGCAGAAAGAAAAAAAAAAAATCTCAATTACTATAAAACATTTTTGGTGACGTTAGCTGGAGTAAATCACCTTCCCAGAAGACAAGTTAAGTTATCTCTCCTTTCATTAGCTTATTAGCCCTGTTTTCCCACGGGAGCATTGTAAGGAAGTCTGACCCTCCCATGGCAGCTTTCTTGAAGTCCTGTCTGACTCAGCTCACAGAATCCAAATGTAATATTAAACAATAACAACAAAAAATAATATGATGACGATGATAATGATTTAATCGAAAAACAAAAGGATACTACCCTTACATTGATTAATAGCATGTTTAAGGATTCTTGTCTTTCTTTAAAATGTCAGATTGCTTCACTGTTCTTTTTCTTCATTCACCTGCCCAGTCCCTCTGACCTGTAACCTTAACCTGAGTTCCCCAAGCCCACTCCACTATCCTTTGCTCTCTTTAACCAAGGCACCCCTCTCCCTCACCCTCCTTTTACTTAATCACGGAAAGACCACCAGAAGGTCAGCAAAGGGAACATTTTTGAATAAGCATTTATTACAGAAAATTTAAATAAAGGAAAAAAAATAAAAATTGTGCCACAGATCAAAGTACTTTTGCTGTGTAAACCCGTGCAATACTCTTTCACATGCTACCCCTTTTGCAACCCGGACCCCAAAGGCCAGCTCCAGGCCAGCCTTGCACACTACAATGGGAATAGGAAAAGCGACAATAGAAGACAATTCACAACATTCACATTCCCGGGTGCTTTGTTTTTCGTTTTTTGTTTTCCTTTCTTCCCTTTAATTCCGGTCTTCTCCCCTCTTCTCCCCTATTAATCCAATCCCCCACATTAATCTCCTCTCCCTCAAGAAGACAAAATTCCAAACCCACAGTCAAACAAAAAGGGTTGGAAAATGACTTATCAAATTTTTATGATAATTATTATTTAAGCAAAATACCCCTAAAACAATGCCCTACAATCAAAATGTAGTTACTGATTGTACCTTCCAATGGAGAGGGGACTAAATTTGGGAGTGTTTTTTGTTTTTGTTTGTTTTGCTTAGTTTGCGAGTCGTTGTTGTGAAGTCTGTCTCGTTGTATTTACATAGGTCACATTTTCCGAAGCGCGGCTCCAGGCCAGGCGACCAGTCGGATCCTTGTCAGGGGGACTCGACCATCCCTCCCCGCTTTCTCCCCAAGATCCCGTCCCCACATGCAAGCTGAGATGCGTATTTCTCCCTTTGCCGTGATCTCCCCGGATCTCAGGCGACGGGACATCTCCCAGAAACTAGAAAGTTATTGCCCATTGCTTTCCATCATCCTCCCTACCCCTTTCTTTCATTACTTTTTGCTGGACTATCCCAGAAGTGCACAGAGGTTGATGAGGTTTCTTCTTAGGGTGGGAGACGTTCAAAGAACCGAACGAGACTAATAGATCGCTTCATCCCTTAAGTAGAAGAGACGGTGACCGAAGCAGCAGCCGAAGAATTTTTAGGAGGCAATCACTCCAATAAGTTTCTTTCGCCAGATCTCAGATGGTTGAGAGGCGCAGTTAGGTTTGGCAAGATGGGTAGGACAGGGATGGGGGAAACAAGCTGTGGCGAAGGAGTGGAAGGTCAGTAAGGTCCCACCACCACCGCCTCCACCTCCTTGGAGGGTCGCCTATCCTTCACCAGGAAGTTGATCATCCCCTCCGACTTGATGAGCAGGTTGCAGCCGAGGAAGAAGATGCCAAAGACAACGGTGAGCGACAGGACGCACATAACCGCTATCTGTACCACTCGCATAATGTACAGACTCCGTTCGTCCTGGCCGCTCTCCCCAAAGCCATCGTCTGTCACCACGGACGCCTGGGTACAGCAACGCAGGACCCGCTCCAGAGAGTCACTACTGTTGGCCAAGAAGAGCCCGGCAGCTTCCGTCTGGTTGCCCAGTACTGAATTCATTGCGTGCCTGGGCGCGCCGGGTGGCGCAGGGTCGGAAGGGGTGGAGAGTGGGGTGGAGGGAGAGGAACAGGTGTCCCCGGGGGTGGTGCTGCGACTTGGACACTCCGGAGCTTCCAGGTCTCCTTTCTCTTTTCCTTTTACAAGCCACTACAATCCCCGGGTTATGGGAGTTTCCAGAAGCCTCTGTGGTACTACGAAGTGCAGCAGCTTCCTTCCACCAGCAGCTTCTGCCAAGGCTCTGCTCTCTCCCCTCCTGCTCGCCCGGGGGCTGTTTTAAGTTGGCTGGGTTGGGAAAGCATTGACCGTGGGAGGTGTTGCCAGCTAACGGGTGGCTGCTCCGAGGGAAGAACGACCCCTCCTGGTCCATGCTGGTCTTTGCACCAATTTGCATTGAATTCTTAGTAAAGCACTAAGGGAAAGCAGCTTGTCTCTTTCACTGTTCCCACTTCCCAACTCTGTAGGCCTGCGTGGGGTCACTGCACACTTTTTGTTTGATGGATGACTGGAGCCTTTTTTTTTTTTTTTTTTTTTTTAAGAGTTACAACCAGCTAAAACTTCCAGAGGACCTGGGTCATCCGCCCTCTTTGTGCTTGTCCTTTGTCTCTCCACCCCTCTAACCCCCTTGTGGGGAATAAAAGTCGAAATATATTGCAGATGCCAGATGGTCCCTGTTTCTACAGAGATCTGCCTGATCTATGATTCCTTCTCATCCAGTATAACTTCTCCACTCCAGGGATCACACACACACACACACACATAGTTACATTTTATACACCCAGGGTTACATTGATAAAGATGATACTAGGAGAAAGTACAGATAGGTTTAAGGGAGGAGGGTTGTGCTGTTTTGTAGTTGTTTTTTATTAAGAAGAAGAGGAATTACTTTACTTTGCTGGGGTAGGGCAGAGTAAATTGTTGAATCAAATGGTCTAGCATTTGTTAAGGTTTTATTCAGTTTCTGATTTGAGCTTAACAGACTGCCCCTGCTCTCAAAGAGCTCACACTCTAGTTGGGGAGACACATAAAAACAACTGTGTATAAAGAAGATATATTTATATCTTTTCCCAAGATGATGATTAGGAGAATATTGGGAAATTAAGGGGCTGCTGGTTGTATTTGTTTAATTGTGGTCTATGATTGATATGGCATAGTTAGTATTTTCTAAGGAATGAGGAGGGATTACTGTGTACGTTGTATAGTTTTTTTTCTTTCTTTTTTTATTTAAGTTTTGAATAAATAAATACATTAGCAAGTAATTAAATTTTAAAAGAAAAGACAGACACACAAAAAAATGAGCAGGGTGGTTTCAGAAAAACATGGGAAGACTTAAATTGACTGATGTAAAATGAAGTTAGGAGATCCAGGAGAACATTTTGCACAGTAACAGTGTTATTATAATGATGATCAAACATGAAATACTTAGCTACTGTGATCAAGATAACGATCCATGATACTTCTGAGGTGTTTGGAAAAATGCCATTCACCTTCAGAGAGAGAAGTAACAAGCTCAGAGTGCAGACTGAAGCACTTTCTTTTCACTTTCTTTAGTTCTCTTGCCTTTTTTTTTTTTGGCAATATAACTAATATGGAATTATGTTTTGGGTGATTTCATGTGTACAATTGGTATCATATTGCTTGCCTTCTGGGGGGAGAGAAGTAGAAGGAAGGGAAAGAATTTGGAACTTAAAATCTAAACAAAAGAAAAAGAATAAATAATTTTTTATTATAGTGGAAAATTGATAACTTGGGAGAGAGCATTTTCAGTTGTTGGAGTATGAAGGCAGACTATAGGGTTAATAAAAGGTGAAAGAAAAGGAACTGGAGGCACTTATAGCAGTCTTCTTGAAAGGCAGGTACTTCCTAATTGATATAATTGCATCTTTTGGATTAATTTTATAGGACACAAGAATATAGTTTGAATCCCTAGCCTATATGTTACTCAAATCCAGATCCCTTGCTCTTTTACTTGACTGAGACTTTGGAAATGTCTTCTCCAAAATTCTTTCACCAAAAACTTGAATCTACCCATGAAAATTTGAGTACCTTATTGTAGGGAATACAAGAGAACCATTAATCATTGTCCCTTGAACTAAAACAATCAAGTTAGAGGAGATGAAAGTAGCATAAATGACATTATAGGAAAAGTGGTTGCAGAATACAGTGTAAAATAGTATGCCAAATTGCATGGTATAAACTACGTGTTCTAAAAGCATTCAGAAAAGGGAAATAATAGTTAAGGCTCTAAATAGAGGAGAAAACCATAAAAAAAGAAATTAGACTATACTTGATACTTTAAAATTTGGGATGATTTGAATAAGGAAGAGTGGAGGGGGCACAATAAGTTCACATGTTCAAAAGAAAACAATGCTTTATTCAATAAACCATATAGATTACTCTGTAAGCTCTGTTAGGACAAATATTTTTTTTTCTTCTATATAACCTCTGGCCTGATGCATTGATGCATTGAACTTAATGCAGCATTATATACATGAAGAAATTTGGGAAATAATGAATAATAAAACAATTATGCATAGGATTCAAAATACACACAAGATTGTAGAAGATAGGATATCAGATACCAAATAAAATTCCACCATTTAAAAGAAGTCTTTCTTGAGTTCTGTTAATGTTAGTTCTTCCTTTTAAGATTATCTTCAAATTCTCCTACCTATATCTTATTTATATATAGTTCCTTGTCTATTGTCTTTCTCATTAGACTCATTTCTCCTTAAGAGAAGGGACTTTTTTTTTTTTGTTGTTTGTTTGTTTGTTTGTTTTGGCTTTTCTTTGTATCCCCAGTAAGTAGCACAGTGCTTGGCATATAGTAAATGCTTTATACATGCATGTTCACTTTATATCTTTTTAGAACTTTCCAAATTATGTCACTATGTATCTGCAAGGAGACTGAAGTATAAATACATCTATTGAGTATCATAGAATCAAAGATTTAGAGTTGTAAGAGATCTTAGAGGCCATCTAATCTGATTCTCTAATTTTATATGGTAGGAAACTGAGGCCCATATTAAGTTGTTTCCTCAGGATCATGTAAGATTTAAACTGAGTTTTCTTGATTTTGAGACTAGGGATGTATTCACTATTCTGAGAAATAAGGTGATTTATAGAAGTTCAATGCCACAAATATTTATCAAGGGTTTGTCTACAAAATATTTCATGTTGTTGCTTTATTATTATATTTATCAGATTATCTGAGTACAAGACAGAGTTATATTGAATTATTTGTAATAAGCATTTAGTCAGAAGTCATAACCCATATATATGTTTTGGAATCCTCCAACATTTCTTTTGTGGCATCTTATTTTGAAATCTTTAAAAAAGTCAAATTTTTGACATTCTAATAACTTAAGAGTATTTTTATTTCCCTAAATGTCGAGGTTCTAATTGTTCTTATCTCTCTACCTCTGTCTCTCTCTCTGTTTCTTGTGTCTATCTCTATTCCTGTCTCTCCCTCTGTCTCTCTATGTACCTGTATGCTTGAATCTCTTTCTCTTATTAAATTACATGTCGTCAAGCAAAACCAAGATGAGTAGTTGGAAAGATAAATAACTACTTATTAGTGTAACAGGCAAGGAGTTCAACAAAACACATTTTATGTTACTATTTATAAATGCACATTTAAAAAAAAATTCCAATTGAAAAATATTAACCTTCTTTTCTACTTCTTGTTCCCATTGAGAGAAAAGAAAACAAAACTCTTATAACAAAGTCCCGTATTGGCCATACCCATAAATGTATGTCTCATCCCATATTTCGAGTCCATTATTTCTCTGTTGTGAGATGCTATACCATCAATCCTTTGGAATTGTGGTTAGTCATTGTATAGATCAGAATTTTTAAGTCTTTCAAAATTGTGTTTAAAATGTTACTTTGTTAATTGTTCTCCTGGTTCTATTTACATTATTGTGCATTGGTTCAAGCAAGTCTTTCCAGGTTTTCTGAAACTGTCTCATCATGCCTTATAGCACGATAGCGTTTTTATTGCATTTATGAACTATATATAGCTATTTCCCAATTGATGGACACCCCTTCACTTCTTTTTTGCCTTCTTTGATCTCTTTGGGTATATTGGGCTAGTAATGGTTTAATTTTACCACTGGATGAAAAGGTTTGTAGGGCCTGATAACTTTTTGAGAATAGTTCCAAATTGCTTGCCAGAATGACTAAACCAAATGTTGGGGTTCATTTATGTGGAAAATTCACAATGGCTATTCTCTTTGGCTCTTTTGGTAGGTTTATTTATGAGAAGAGGTTACAATAGACATCAGGAATGGCAAATATGAAGTAGAGTGGGAAAGCACATAGTTATCAAGGAAAGGGATTTTAACAATTAATGATGGAAAAGACAAGTTCCCTAGTGGAACTCACAATTAAGCAGGAGAAAGACAGCACCTTATGAAGTTGGAATATGCTCTTAGCTGGCAGGTTAAATCCTAAAAAGGATATAGCTCCCTAAAAGAGTTAGTTAATTAAAAGAAGGAGAAAGAATAGAGGCATGATGAGGTATAAGAGGAAAGACATCATGTGGCATGGAGAAGGGGGAAGGGGAAAAACACATGAGGCAGAGTACTGTAGTGGGGTTAATCCAAAGAGAGATTCAGCAAAAATAACATTGGCCATAGACATATTTATAGGGGAAATTTAACCTCAGAGGTTTAACATAACTTGGATTTCTGACTGGAAACAGCAAAGGGTGGGGCTACCCATGACCTCCACAGAGGGTGGAACTATAAACTGATCAGTACCCTGCTCTGCTTGTCTCAGGGACAATTTTATTAGTACTTCAGGCTTTCTCTCTCCCAACCTTACCTAGTAACCCAGGACTTCATCATCATATTTATAGCTTACAGTTCTTTGAAAACATTTTAATGATAGCCTTTGGCCATTTATCAATTGGAGGCTGGCTCTTATAAATTTGAATTGGTTTTGAATATTTCTTGGAAATTAAATGTTTATAAACTTGCTACAAAAATCCTCTTCTTTCATGGCTTTCTTTTTAAATTGAAGACATTTATTTTGTAATTAGTCACATTGCATGAAGGTTCAAGTATTCCAGTGGACAGTGGCACAGAGAATGTCTAATTTGTAAAGATGGAGAAACTAATTTCAAACATTACCTAAAATGTAGAGAGGTGCTTGTCATGATGAATAGAGAGTAGGTTTTGGAATCATATCAACTTGGGTTTAAGTCCACCTTCTGATACTTGTGTGTCCCTAGGAAATCATTAATCTTTCAATAATCCCAGGTAATTCTTTAAGGCTAGAAACTGCCAAATAGATTCAGAATAGAGTAAATTCCCCCATCACAGGTTCCCCATACTTATTAAGCCATAAATATAGTACAAAAACATTAAAAAATGAGCAAACAAAAATTCAGATGCAAAAATTCCTTGTCCTGACAACTTTTGATAGTAAAGAGAACTAACAATAAACCTAGGATTAGTGGTATGAAATTCAATTCAATTTAATTCACCAAGTAGTTACTAACATATAAGGAATTATACTAAGCTATAAATACAAAGAAAAAAAGTCACAATTTTGTCCTCAGAGAGTTTATATTCTATTACTGGAGTCCATTCAACAGCCATCGCTATACTTTTCCTTTAGTATTTCTATTTTTCTATTCAAAATGACCCTTTCCTTCTATGACCAAGAGATTAAAAAAAATCTATGAGCAACTAATGAGAAACTTTCAATGAAACATTTTTAGTTTCATATATGTATTTATTTTTGGGAGGGTTACATTTTAACCTTTGATAGATCAGGAGAGCCTTTTCCTGTTCAAAGTGTCTGTGTGTGTGTGTGTGTGTGTGTGTGTGTGTGTGTGTGTGTGTATGTATGTGTAGATGGAAAACTATGTAAATAAATCCTTTCCTGTGCTCCCTTTGTTTATTCTTTTCTTTGAAAATTTGAATGGGCACTTATGCTTTTGTCTTTGTATCTTTTTCTCCCAGTTCTTAGGAAAGATGAAAGATAAAAAACAGGTGATAAGAAAAGTTCTATTTCACTTATTTTTCCTAAGATTGTTGATTAGTTCAGTGCAGAAATCCCCTCTAATATTACAAATTTATCAATCCCATCTACTACTTAGAAGATGCACTTTGATGCTTTCTATGGATAATGACCTTATCTTTGGGCTAGGTAAGTGACAAATCGATTTATAAAAATTCTACTATATTAAAAAAACAACAACACAAAAACAAGTAAAAGTAATAGGGAATTGGAAAATTGGAAGGAATGAGGATTATTTTGTGACAAATATTCTTTATTTTATAATATATACATATATTTTATCAAATCACATATATCAAATCATGTCATATTACAAAGCATTTTCTAACATAATATTTAATGCTATATTCATTTAAACATAAACAATTCCAGACTATTTAAAAATGTTGATTTTCAAATAAGGCTGGCTCCCTATCCATTACAAAATGCTGTCTGAACATATGTGTACACATGTGTGTATGTTTTATGTGTGTATATTTCTATATATAATATATGTGAATATATATGTGGGCCTATAGATGTGTATGTGTGTTTGCATGCAATATGTATATATATACAATACATTACAATGTATGTACATTATAGGTATCTCTATGCTCATAGGCATATTAATATGTACATATGTTTATACGCACATTGTATTACACAAGCAAGGGTATGCTTATGTGTATATGCATATATTATATAATTATATATTTTATATTTTGTTAATTGGTTGACATGCATATATAAACATACTCATACACCTATATACTCACTGCAAATTTTATTTAAGTTTTTAGAAGGAACTATGTCTTTTGTTTCTGTTAATTAAATAGCATTTAAATCAAATTTATTTCAAGAATAAAAGAAATTTAAGAGGCAGCATAGTATAGTGAAAAGAGAGTTGGCATTGAAAACAGAAAGACCCAGGTTCAAATCTTACCTTTTCCAGCTACTGGCTGTGTGACTTTAGATAAATCATTTAACCCCTCAGTGCTCTAGGAAACCAAAATACTATATATCTGATTTGGTATAGAGAATTTTTTCATCTGGGAGTTTCCTATAGCAATAAAAGCACAGATCCATTCCTTATACCTAAAAACGCCCAAACATTTATTAAATATAAATTCTATATAAAAGTACAGTAATATATGGGTGGATACTAGGATGTACAAAGCCTAGACAAATCCCTGTCCTAATGGAGATTTCGGTCTTGTAAAGGTGATGTCATATATTCAGATAACTATAATACATTACACATCATGACTGAGAAGCATCTCATAGCTGATAAGTAGACTGACTTTGGAGTTTTAGAATCAACACTTAGAATCAAATTCTGACTCTTTCATTTAACCTATCAGTGCCTGAGAAAACCCTGTTGAGTCAGGAGTTTTTATCTTTTCTTTTATCATGATCTCTCATGGAAATCTGGTGCAGTCTATAGTCTTGATCTCAGATTAATGTTTTTAAATGCATAAAATAAAATTTATAGGATTACAAAGGGGACCTATTGTACTGAGATACAATCATACAGAAAAAATCAAATTCACAAATTCCAAGTTAAGAAGCCCTACCTGAGACAACATATTATAGAAGAGTGACTGCTGGACATGCTTGAAGGAGTCTCCAAAGTGGGAGTTATACTGATGAAATCACAGGTACCAGAATTCCCCAAAAGAGATCAGTATGGGCTAATTGAATTCTAGAAGTGTTAAATCTCTCAAGTAAGAAAATAGTTGTAAAGCAGTTAGCATAGTGCCTGGCACATAGTAAGAGCTAAATGAATGTTAATACTTTTTGTTAGCTATTATCAAAGTGCTTTGGAAGTTTTCATGGAGGAGGTGACATTGGATTTGTAGGATGAGTAGAAATGTAGCCCAGCTCACAAAGAGAAAAGTAGGAGACTTAGAGACGAGCATAAGCAAAGACACAGGGACATTTTTTTTTCTAATTCATTGACAATGTAATCTTTGTGCATAACCTGAGGCTCGAAAAAATATTACTTGGAATGAGGGTGAAGCATGGGTTGGAGAATCTAGGTTAGGGGAATCAAAAGCAGTAAAATAATGCTCTCTTCATCCTTATTTAAAATATGTATCCCATCTGTTCACTTGTTCCTATGGGGAAGTCTTAAGAGATTCACATAAAAACTCTTTAATTAAGATTTGTCTTTTAATGAACCGCACTATTAGAATGATATGAGTAAGGACCCTGATGCCCTCTCCTGTTCATTTTTTTCCCCAGCTGCCAAGATGAAGTACAGATAAAGGCTGAAATAATTCACCTTCCAAGTTCAACTAAAAAAAGCCCTGATTATAGTCCATGGCAAAGAGGTTTCAGTATGATACATTGTAGGCCTGTCACAGTCTATTTTTAGATTTGCAGGCTGTGCATTTTTTTTTACCTCCACAGAAATGTCATCAATTTTACCCGGAGATTTTTGGGGCCAGTCTTAGAAGTCCACTAGGTTTGAGATAGCTGTCCTAGTGTAGAAAAACTGCTAGGTTTGCAATCAAAGGATCTGAATTTGAATCCTGATCGTGCCATTTATTATCTTTATGATTTTGGGCAAGTTACTTAAATTATTTTCATCTCACTTTCCCCAACAGCAAAATACAGGACCATCCCAGCTTTATAATTCTAGAAAATAAAACAGAAAATAGAAATTACAGAATAAAGGAAAGGGGTCATCAACCAGGCTGCATACAACCTGGCGGCTGTAAGCATTGCTAAACAAAAAGGTAAGAAGGAAAGAAATAAAAAACAATAAATAAAAAAGTATCTTTTGGGGGGTATTTATTGAATTTAAACATGAGTAGTAATTTATATCCTTTGAAATTTTACAGATACAACAGCTAGGCAAATATCTATATTTAGAGTGGATTTACCAAAACAGGGAAGCACATATATGGTCACATCAATAGTTTCTGCTCCCTGAACTAATTGTGTATGAAAGTTAGGCTTCTATTAAAAATATCAATTAATTGTTCATTGAAGAGAATTACCAATTCTCCTCAATAGTCATGTTGACTGTTGAGTCAAGGACTATATGACTAGCACCATTTACATAATTCCATAGCTTAAGAGCTTCCTTTAATAGAACACTACATGTATTAAATAGATATGTCACTTTGAACAAGTTATTTATCATTTCTATACTTAAGTCCCTTCATCTGTTAAATGGGAATAATAATAAGTTCTTTAACCACTTACTGGAATTGAAGAATTTAATGTTAAATGAACTTGCACATTCCTTGGGATTCAATTTTGCCTGAATTTCAATTTCCTCTAAATCATTGTTAACAAGTGTTCATCAAGCCTCTACTGGAAAATCTCCATTTAGGGGCAACTATAATTCTCAGAGTGAGCCATTCTACTTTGGGACAGCTGTCACTGTCAGGAATGTTTCTGTTATATCTAACCTATATTGCCTCCCTACTGCCTTTGATCCCTTGTTCTGCCCCTAAGCAGAACTAATCAAACCTTCTTTCAATGTGACAGTCTTTCTTTCAAATAATTAAAAATCATTATTTGGCTCTACACAATTTCAAATTTCCTCCCCAATTCTTATCATAACCTCAAGATGATCAAATTAAATAATGTAGGAAAAGAAGTTCGAAAAGTATGAAAAGTATGACTATGAAGTTGTTAAGTTCATCAAATATTAAACCTACTAAATGTATCTTATATTATCCTACACTCATCTTAGGGTATCAGTGAAGAAGCTAACTTCTCTTTTGGAGCAATGCACAAAAGAAAGGAGGAAGTCTGTTTTAGACATCTTTCTTGGGGGACCAGAGTTTAAACTTTGGGGTATTTTAGTTCCCAATTTTTAATTGATCTTTGTACTTGGAAAGGAGCTATGGAGATTAAATAAGGATTAAAGCATCCTATTGTGTACCTTTTTTGCTTGTTTGTTTTTTTTTCTTTGTTCTGGTTTTTCTTTTCAACATGATTAATGTGAATGGACATATATTAAGAATGATTGTACAGGTATAACCTATATCAGATTGCTTGCTATCTTGAGGAGAGAGTAGGTAATGAAGAAAGGGAGATAATAATTAGAATTCAAAAATCTTACAAAAGGGAATGGTGAACACCATCTTTACATGTAATTAGAAAAATAAAATGCTATTAAAATGAAAAAAAAAAACAACAATCTAGCAAAATTACTAAATTTCATAGGGCTAAATGCAAAGTTTTAAACTTTGGCTTAAAAATCAACTTAAAAGGAAAACATATGAAAGGTATCATTAGATTGCAGTTTATCTGAATCTGGGAGTTTTAAAGGACTGGAAGTTGTATATGAGTTAATAATGAGGTATGGCATCCAAAAAAAATGAATACTATGTATACTATGATGCCTGTGGCTTCCAAGAATAAGGTGGAGCATATTGTTGTGTTCTACCCTTTTCTTACCACATTTCCAGTATTGTGTTCAGCAATGGGCACCGTAGTTTAGGAACAATAATAATAAAGTGGAGAATACTGAACAATAGGCAATTAAATTAATGAAGATTCTTCAGTTGATACCACATAAAGATTAGTGTCAGAGGGCCAAACCAGGGATGATAATCAGAAGTTATAAAGAATCAAATGTAGGCTTTACATAAAAAAAAATTCTAAGCTGGAGCTATTAAAAAAGTGGAATGAGCTACTTCAGGAAAAAATTGGATGTTTCTCTCAAGTAAGTCTTCAAACAAATGCAGAACAACTGATTGTTAGAGTCTTAATGATTATTCTTTTTTGAGTATGACTTCAATTAGATGGCTATTAATAATTTCAAGTTTGAAATTATATGAGCCAGTTACTGTATGATTCTTTGAAGGCTGGTATATGTAACTCACTTAGGTCTGGTGACTTAAACTTATCTAGAGAAGATTGGTGTTCTAATAGGAATTCCTCATTTATTCTAAATATTAGCACACTATTAGTCAATTTTGTTTTACTGTTTCTAATAAACACAGTAACAATTGAATAGTTTTCTTCTATTCCATCATTATTTTCCCATTTAGCCTAAGACAAAGTCTTATATCTTCATTGAGTCTCCTTTTCTCCCCTTATCCAAGAAAAACTTTAAAATAAACATTTGTAGTATCCTGAATGCTGTTCATTTTGAGCTTTATTTTACCTGTGACAATTTTGCTAGGAATATGCTACATGTTGTTCTTAAGATCTGCTTCCTTCCCTTGCTTCCATTTATTTTTATTCCTATATCTTAGGCTGGAATCTAGAAATTCACATCTCATTCCCAGATACCATCTTCTTCACTAATTATTAACTTTAGAAATCTGTATTGCCCTTTGAAACCCTTGCCTATGAATTGAAAGGATCAGTGCTAGTGATGGAAACCCTTTGTGCCCCTAACTTTTTCATATTCTTTCCCAAGAATTCATAATTCTTTGAAGTTTTTCCTAGATTTCCTCTGCCAACATATATATTTATATTTTATAATCAAACCAATCACTAAACTTGAACAGTAAGCCAAGATGGCAGAGAGTAAACTTTAGTTTACTAAATTATTAGTTAATCTAAGCTCCTCCAGTGTCCCTCAGATCAACACCAGATCAAGCCTTTGAACTGATTTTGGAGTGACACAACCCACAAATATTTGTAGTGTAACAAATTTCTAGCAGAAGATACTTTGAAAGAACTTCAGGAAAGGTCTGTATCAATCAGGTCGTGGAGGGAGGAGGCCAAGCACAGACACAGCAGAGGGCCAGGGTGTTGTGGTATCCATCACCAGAGAATCTCCTGGAAGGCTCTTAGGCTACTCTGCTCTGGTTACAAGCCAATGGATCATCAGATTAGCTGTGAGATGTTACTCTCATCAGATTTAGCTCAAAGAGAGAATATCAGCCACATTTAGTTTCACAGAGAAACTTGTCTCACCTTATAGGAAAGTAAGAAGGAAAAGGGAAAAAGAAATGGGGGAACTAATAGAAAGGAGAACAGAAATAGAAGGGGAAAAGCATAAAAAGAGGGAGGGGCTATAAAAGGAGAGGGTTCTTTGATAGAGGGGGGTGGTTAAAAGTAAAATATTGGGGAGGAGAGAAAGGGGGAAAGGAAAGAGAAAAATATAACATGAGAAAAATAAAATGGCAGGAAATATAGAGTTAATAATTTTAACTATGAATGTGACTGGAATGAATTCTCCCATAAAACAGAAGTGGACAACAGACTGGACTAAAAACCAGAATCTTACAATTTGTTGTTTACAAGAAACACATTTAAAGCAGAGCTATACATACAAAATAAAGAGAAAAGTGTATCAATAGTCTCAATGGCCAATAGGCCATCTGAGAAAAGGGACTTTGTATAATAAACTTTCCTGGAAAATCTCTGGCCTCATTCTGTGAACCTCAGCCCCACCCTTGCTCTGAGGCTATATGTTATAGAGAATTTTATGAGGTGAATACTGTTTTGCCACAAACCCAGTTCTATTACATAAACCAGGATAAATTAAATCCAAGTTGCTTTTTGAGGGAGGAGGGGAAAAGAAGAGATAAAACTAGTAATTTGTTCCTGTCTGGAAGTGTCCAAAAGGTTTGGTTACACAAGAAGTCTTTGTCTGTGATAATTCTGGAACTGAGTTTAAGTTTATTCTAAGAAAAGTCTAGGATCTCTTTTGGTCTAGGGGAAATTTATACTTCACTTTCAATTTTTTTGAGTCTCCTTTGAATCTTTTGGATTAAATAAGATTTGACCAGAAATTATGCCCAAAGGGCTATCAAAATGTTTATACCCTTTGATCCAGCAGTATTTCTATTAGGCTTATATAGCAAAGAGATCCAAAGGAGGGAAAGGGACCTCTATGTGCAAAAATGTTTGTGGTAGCTCTTTTTGTAGTGGCAGGAAACTGGAAACTGAATGGATGCCCATAAGTTGGAGAATGGCTGAATAAGATATGGTATATGAATGTTATGGAATATTATTGTTCTGTAAGAACCAATCAGCAGGATGATTTCAGAGAGGCCTGGAGATACTTACATGACCTCATGCTAAGTGAAATGAGCAGAACCAGGAGATCTTTATAACGGCAACAACAATATTATATGACGATCAATTCTGATGAACATGACTCTTTTCAATAATGAGATGATTATGGCCAGTTTCAATGATCTTATAATGAAGAGAGCCATCCACCCAAAGCTTGACTGTGGGAACTGAGTGTGAATCACAACATAGTACTTTCACTCTTTTTATTGTTTGCTTGAATTTTGGTTTTGTTTTGTTTTGTTTTCTTTTCTTTTTTTCCCCACTCTTTTGGTCTGATTTTTTTTTTTTTTGTGCAGCATAATTGTATAAAGATATGTATATAATATATATATGTACATATATTTAATTTAACATATTTTAACATGTTTAACATATTATGAATTACTTACCATCTGGAGGGATGGGGGGAAAGGGGGAAATTTGGAACACAAGATTTTGCAAGGGTTATTGTGGAAAAATTATCCATGTATATATATTTAAAATAAAAAGTTTTAATTAAAAAAATTAAATTGAACAGTTGTGACAAAGTTTCAAGATTCTATGAGATTTTTCATCACATCTTAGAAAGATAAGCCTTGGGAAGAATACGGATTATTCTGTTGTTATTGTGAGGTCAAAAAATATATATCTCTGCAACCCTCCTCTCCTCTCCTCCCTCCTCCCCCCTCCCTCCACCATTGCAAGTTGGAAGTTACCTATCAGTTCTAGTTGTCAGTACCATATGATAAGGGGTCACCTGTGGATCAATATTAGAATTTTTCAATGGATAAAGTTTTCTTCCCTCCTCTTTGGGAAAAATTTCTTTTTTGTTCTTTGATTTTACATGTTGAATTATCCTTTTTTCCTCCTTTCTCAATTGTCATATATTTTACTGTCTATTTTCTGAAATAGAAGAGGAATCCCATTTGGCTCTTTGATGCTTTTTTGTCTTTTCTTTTAAATTAAATCAATTATTTCCTTTTTCTTTAACAGCAAGCATTTATGATCACTTTAATATTATAAAGTGTTTGACATATATTATCTCATTTTATCATCACAACATTCCTTGGGGGAAACTAAGTTTCAGTGGTTTGCCCAGTTTCACATAGCTATTAAGTATCTGGGGAAGAATTTGAATTTAGGTCTTCTTGACTCCAAGACCTTCACTTTTCACACTTTATCCCTTACCTGCCTATAAAACACTTTATTCTTCTTTTCACTCTGGTCTTACAAAAATTACCATATTGTGCTCATAGTCATCAAAAATGGGACAAATGCTCAAAGCCTTCTTTTCCTCCTCTTTCAAAAGGGAGAACAAAATCTTCATTTTGAGTATAGATAACAATTTTTTGGCTATAATAACAAGACAAATGCCATTCACTCAAATCCTTGCAAAATTTTTCAGTCTCTCCATACTGTCTGGAAAAAAATTACAGTTATTTGTTGTTGATAATAACTTCTATGGCCAAGACCTCTTTAAAATGTTTATGTCAAATTATTGTTTCTTTAATTCCCAAATTCACATTTCTTGTTTACTCTTGTTAAGTACCTCCAATGTCCTTTCTTTGTTTAACAAATGTATTTCTCCTCCTCAAAATCTTCTCCTCAAATCCTCCTGTTTTTTTTTATTTTAATGCCAGTATTTTTTCCCCTTTTTCATTCTCAAGTTATTACCCATGAAGATTTCCACTCAGATTCTCAGTAATATCAATAGTTCAATTGTATGCTAAGTTCTTAGGTTTTTAAAGATTTATTATCCCACAATTCTATAGAACAGCTGGAAGGAAAGAAGAGAGGCTTATGATAGCAGCTGGGAAGGATAAAAGTTTTTCAATTTATAAAAAAAAAAAATCTTTAATTTAATTCATTCATTTAAACATTCTTTCATTAAACTTATCCTCAGCAGCAGCTGCATGATATGCATTATTTGCTCCTGCTTTTTTTTTTTTTTTTTTCTCTCAGTGTGGGCTTTGACTTTAACCAATTTCTAGTTCCTTTGCTAACTAAATGTATGTTTGGCCTGTTGCTTTTGTTTTAGACTCTATTTCACTAGTCCTTAGTTTAATATGAAGAACTTAAAACAGAGACTTTCCTTCCATAGTCCACCATATCAGGTCTCTTGAGACACCTGCTAGCCATGATCTATGAAAAACTTGTCTGCCTACTTTTGGGACTACCAGGGGGGGAAAAGGATTCTTTGGTATCTACTCTATAATTTCAAGTCTCTGTATTAAACATGATCTTCTTAGTCTTCAGAAATGGCTTGCTCTCTCATTTTGTCCTATATCTGTCCTGGTTGATTTTTTCAAACAAATTTTGATACGGAGGACTATTTAATTGGTTCTTCTATTAATTGTATAGTTCTTTTATCTATACTCTGTGAGCTTTGACCTGAAATATTTGGCTCACAAAAAGCCTACTGGGAGCTTAGATTTTCTCACTTTGTACTTCACTATTTGGAAAGGCAGCATAATGTATTGTGGTGGTATTCCAAATGTGTCATGAGGTCCTTAAGACCCTTTTCAGAGGTTTTCTAGATTAAAATTAGTTTTACAATAATATTAAATTCTTAATTCTTAAAATGTAAATATCAATAGGTATAATATGCACAAACAAAAAGTCTTTGGAATCCTCAATTATTTGGAGTAGAAAGGAATTTGGTCTAAGACCAAAAAGTTTGAGAACCATTTATGTGGTTGGTAGAGAGTTGGTATTAGAGGAAGGGAGACATAGAACTGTGTTTTGACTCTGTCACATATAGACTGTGTGATACTGGGTAAGTCACTTAAATTTTCAGTATTTTAATCAACTCTAAGACTGAAAATTTCAGAGAAGGTACTAACCTGAATTAGGAAAGAAAGTTCTTATTTGTAGTTCCCCAAAACAAAATAAAACAAACAAACAAAAAAAAAAAATCCTCCTAAGTCTTATTTTTAAAAAGTGACTTTGACCAGATTACCTTTCTCTCTCGTTCTGAGCCTATGCTCTCAATTGAGTTCACTTCCAGTTTCCCACTAATAGCCAAGATTAGTCCTTACTGGGCAAAACATTTGGAATGCCTTTCCTTTTTCCTCAGCTATTTCACTGGGCCTGGAGTCAGGAGAATTCAATTTGAGCCTCAGATACTTATTAGCTGTATGACCCTGTGCAGTCACTTAACTTCTGTTGCTTCAGTTTTATCAACTGTAAAATGAGAATAATAATACCCATCTCTTAGGGTTGCTATGAGGATCAAATGATAAAAGCTTTGTAAAGTACTTAGCACAATCCCAACACACAGTAGGTGCTTTATAAGTGCTATTACCCTTCTCCTTTCTCATCTCAGAATTATGTCAATGGGCTTCTTTGGTCCCTTAGAAGGGAATGTTAGAATGCAATAGTCCCTCATCTCAAGCCTCTTTCATTAAACCCAGGTTTGTCTGAATTCTAGGATCTAGTTGTTGGACCATTCTGCTATGTAATGGCTAGTATGGCTCATAGTATTTCTTAAACTCACCTAGAAGATCAGTATCATATTTCTGAGAAATCCACTTATTTCAATCTCAGCTGGTAATATTGGTTGAAATTGGGGGCTTATAAGAAAAAATTAAATAATCTTTCTAGAATTATAGATTTTTTGGTTCCTGAAAGGTCATATTGTACAATTTAGAAGATGAAATAATAAAAATTCAGTTATACATATATATATATATATGTGTATATATATGTATATATATATATATATATATAATATATATATATATATATATGCCTTTACTTATTGCCACAGAGGTAGGTTCATGACCTCAGTCTTTCTCAAGCTTATTACCAATCTCTATTTCTTTGTGGACTTTGAAAAAAATAGTCCTCATTTTTGCCTGTCTAAGCCAGCTCACATGTTTTATTATTTCTCTGAGCTGTAACATTTCAGTACTTAAGGACATTTGCTATTGTTAAGGTGATGCTGTATTGTCCTAAGTTTAATGATGAGAGCCAAAGTGTCTAGGAAATTGAATAAGTACCAGATCTTTCATCCCCATAAGTAGAATAGTATTCTAGATGGTTTTTTAAAATCATTGGCATGTAGATGATGACTACGAGTTGTATTTATGCCAACTCAGTTTCTCCAGCTGGTACATTAGAGTCAGCTGACCTGTCCTTCCAGTTTCTTCATCACACAAAGATGAACTGTGGTATTTAAAAACAAGTAAAGCAAGTGAGGCAAGATGATACATCACTATCGTGGTTGCCAGTATAAAGGCCAACCAAAAAGAAAAAAACCTTAAAGATTTAATTGATTTTGATCTTTGCTTGTCCTTACAACATGTCCTTGCTTAGTAATGGTGAGGGAATGACTGCTAAAAGACACAATGTGAAAATTTCAAAGGGATCCACTTAAATGAAAACACACACTACTTCATCATTCATAATTTCCATTTTCTTCCAATAGCTTTCTAATGAGGAGCATTTTTGTGTAGGCGTATTAAAAAGACAAATGTTTCCTAAACATTCCTAACATCAAGAGTCAAGTGAAAACTGACACAGTCTAAACTCTAGAAACACTGTTTATACAGTCATTCATGTCTGTGTTATTGCCCTGAGTCTTAATTCCCTTTGCCTAGGTTCATATTTGCCACTGGATCAAAAAGAAAAATAGCATTCACTAGAATTACAGGTAGAGATCTTGCAGTCTTTGGAATGGAAATTACCTCTGGGTGTTTTTTTTTTTTTTTTTTTTCCTCAAAGCACTTGAAGATCAGCACTGGCTCCAGTAAGTATGAGACTTAAGAACTTGTTTGTAAAACTCTCTCTGTGACTGATTGGCTGAGAAATGATCAATGAAATTGAGTCTTGTAACTTTTTTTTTTCATAGAATTCCCTTTTTTTAGATTGTCACAGCCTGAATGTACAAATGAAAAATCAGATTGGATGATATCTCCAAAATTCCAAATGATAACCTGAATAAAAATCTCTTCTACAAAACCTTCTAAGTCATCTAATCTTTGTTTAAAAAACTCCAATGACAAGGTACTTTCAGAAACTCATTTCACTTTTTGATAGTAGAAATCACTCTGATGTTTCCCCCCCCATCTGATGCTCTGCAATTTTTTAAAAAATGAAGATTTCTTCAGTCCTAAATTCATGTTATGCTCATTGATATATGCAGTATTTATATAAAGAACAAGAGTCCTTAACCTGGGGTCTATGGATTCAAAAATATTTATGTGTTAATTTTCAATACAATTGATTCCCTCTGTAAATTTGTGTATTTTATTTTTATGCACTTAGACATGTTATTCTGAGAAGAAATCCATAGTATTAGAGTCCATAACTCTTTAAATTTAAAAGTGCCTGAAATAGAGAAGACCATATTTTTTTTTCTTTAAAAGCAAAAATGGAAAGAGGATTCTTGGTACTTCCAAATATATTATAGTTCAATTTACCTGTAGCAGTATGCTGCATGAGTCAAAAGAAAGCTAGGACATTTGTTAATATCAGCAATTGTACTATAAGAGAAATACTGATTTAAACACTTATCTTTTGCATGTATATTTCATTAAATATTTTCCAATTATATTTTTAAAATTTAATATTCTTTTTTTTAACTTTTGAATTTCAAATTTTTTTCTGTTCCCCCCACCCATTTAGAAAGCAATATGTTATCAATTATACATGTGAAGTCATGCAAAATATAATTCCATATTAACTATGTTACCAACCCCTCCCTCCCACAAAAAACAAGAAAAATAAAGAATGTGAAAAATATGCTTAAATTTGTACTTAGAATTAATCAGTTCTTTCCCTTGAAGTGGATAGCACTTTTCACCAAGGTTCTTTGGAAATCATTATGAATCATTGTCTTGATCAGAGTATTAAGTCTATCACAATTGATCATGGTTATGATGCTGCTGCTTCTTTGTACAATCTTTTCTGGTTCCACTTGCTTCACTTTTGATCAGTTCATATAAATCTTTAAAACTGTTATCTTGACAGGTGCTAATTCTTGAATCATATACTGCTCTGACCATGCTGATTTGAATTCCCTAGAATTCTTTTATAGCTGAAACTTTGTTCTCTTTTTAGATAACTACACTCAGCATTATTTGAATCTCTTCTGGGTGGTACCTTTCACACCTGTACTTTATCCTTTGCCTGTTCCTGTCAGTTTAAATGCTTTGCATTATTGGTCTGTTTGCTGCCAATTCAAACAATATTGTTTCTAGGAATATCTTTGTGTAACTGGCCATCCTGGACAGGATTGTTCAATCCTGGACAGGACTTGTTTTGTTCCTTTAGAAATACACACACACACACACACACACACACACACACACACATACACACACACACACACACACACACACACACACACACACAAAACACACATACACACAAATACTCACATACACAATTGAGGCAGCCTGATCTCTCTGACATTGAACTGCTTCTCACCCTGACTTTGAACTACTTCAGCTGTGCCTGTCATTAATTGTCAGCTTGCAGCCTGGTCCTGTCACATAGGAAAGTATGATGCTGCTGCCACCTGGAATTTTTAAGTATGAATTTCTTTAAGTCTTTTACAGGCTGGCTATTTGGTCATTGCTACATGTACTTTCCCTGGGGACCTATTCCATCCCCCATTAATTTTGGCTGTTGACTCTGGTGCCAGCCCTGCCATAGTGTATACCACATGTAAAGTCTGTATCTGGCCAATGAAACTCTAATGATAGGATTGAAGGTAACAATCTTCCTTCTGCAGCTGTTTGACCCATAATGAGGCAAGAGCTTCAACACCAGCTTTCCCTTATCCCCACCAACTGTTCTCTTTGTCCAGTGATAGTTGAATGATGAGGTTATCTGTCACCCACCAGTTCCTCCACTCAATCTATCTATCACAAATTAGCTTTGTACTTTGAGTAAAGCATTGAGCCAGGGCTATATGCTTATTGGTGGATTTATTTTGGGTCTGCCTACACGGTTCAGGTCTTTTCATGCTTCTATGGTAACTGAAGCTGCCTAGGGTTGAACACAATCTTCCAGATGTCATCTGAAAGGGCAGAATACTTCAGAATGATCACTTTCTTAATTCTAAATTTGTGTTAATAAAGTGAGGACAGTGAAAATTTCTGCTTTCTTGTTCCAGTAATGCTGGTGATGTACTTTTGATTTCTTGTCTTCTCCCCAAGCCTTACCTACTTCCTCAGCTTAAATATTGATGGAAATAATTGAATACATATTGGATATAATTGGAATAACCCCATCTAATTGGATCCAGAAGGGAAATTTTGCCCATCATGTCTTACTCTTTGGACTAGTGGTGTTCAAGAAGTATAGGAACTACCTACTTGGAATATTTGGACCTTTAGGAAGAAGAATGGCAGGGGGAAACAACAGTTAAGAGCAACAGTACAAAGGTTCGTATTCTGGGGTATGGAGCCTTAAAATTGTTTTTATAGTTATTTAAACATAATTGTTTTCTTTTATAATGTTATATGTTATAGTTTATGCATATTAAAACATTTGTCTAATAAATGGTCCATAACTTCACCAGAATACCAATAATACAAAAAGATTAATCATATTTTGTGGCTGTAATAGGCATTGTTTGAGTAAGGGTGGGTTTTGGGGATATGAGTAAGCTCACAGAGTATAGACAATTTTTTTTTTCAAAACAATATAGTATTTTTAAAATGTTCTACTGGGAAATGGGCACTAGAACTGGCTCTCCAAAGAAAAGAAAGAAAAAAGAAAAGGGAGGAAGGAAGGAAGAGGGAGGAAAGGAGGCAAAGAAGAGATGAAGGAAGGAAGGAAGGAAGGAAGGAAGGAAGGAAGGAAGGAAGGAAGGAAGGAAGGAAGGAAGGAAGGAAGGAAGGAAGGAAGGAAGAAAAGAAGGAAGGAAGAAAGGAAGAAAAGAAGGAAGGAAGAAAGGAAGAAAGGAAGAAAGGAAGGAAGGAAGAAAGGAAGGAAGGAAGGAAGAAAGGAAGAAAGGAAGGAAGGAAGAAAGGAAGAAAGGAAGGAAGGAAGGAAGGAAGGAAAAAAGAAAGAAAGAAAGAGAGAAAGAAAGAAAGAAAGAGAGAGAGAAAGAAAGAAAGAAATAAAGGAAGAAAGAAAGAAAAAGAAAGAAAGAAAGAAAGAAAAAAAGAAAGAACAAAAACAAAATTCCCAACTACATCAAGTTTTAAAGTACATGGTCTATAAACAAGCCTATGTTACTATCCATGTGATGATGACTAGTTATTTAACTGTACTGGACCTCAGCTTCTTCTATTATAAAATGATGAGAATGGATTAGATGATGCATACATTCTCTTCTGCCTCTAAATCTATGATTCTACTGTCGAGTCCTGAAATAAATCAGACTCATAAATGGAAGAATAAAGGGCTTTTAATTGAAATAACAGGGCCAGAAACATGCCATTCTGGGGGCTGACACAGCAGTAGACTTACAGGAAAGCTTATTTATACTTTTAGAAGAAAAGGGGGAGGGAGGTTATATCAGGCAGCAAAGCCTGGTTGTGAATTGTTGGCTGATCTTGGCAATCTGTGCAAGGAAAATCACTTTATTCCAGATGTTTTGTCCTTCATGCCATAAGGATATTGGAAGCTACTATGGAAGTTGGTCTGACCCAAGCTGGCTTTGTTTATAAGAGAATGTCCTAGAGTTGGGGCTTAGAGTATATATGACTCAGCTCAATCTAATAAAGAGTAAATATATTAAAAGTTGGAATGCAAAGACATTACTGGAATTCTTTCATTACATTAACAATTTTCTATCATTATGATATCACTTATCCTCTCAGTCTCTCATTTTCCTCACTAGTAGAGTTAGACCATATAACCTTCTGAGACATCTGCCAGATCAACATTTAATATCCCAATGATCTTATATGTAATATCTTAGGTAATATCATATCCTGGGTCAGAATACAGTATGAAGCATTCATTTCAAGGGTTGATCCTGTTGGGGAGGCATTTTACTGATCTTCCAGTACCTGTCTTCTACTATTTGCTATACTATTATCCTGTATTTAGTTCATTACCAAGGGACATAATCCTTTACTTCAACACACACACACACACACACACACACACACACACACACACATACACACACACACACACACACACACACACACACACACACACCAGCCTTCCCCCATGCCAAGGCATCATCTGATATACTTACTCCTCTTTTAACATATTCTACCTTGTCAAGATCCTAGACAAAATGTTGCTCCTAGAACTCAATTCAGGATTTAAAATGGGATCTAGGTGCAGGAAGATCTGAGTTGAAATTTAGTGTCAAAATTTTTACTAGCTTTGTTACTTGGACAAGTCACTTAACTTTTGTTTGCCTGTTTCCTCAATTGCACAATGGGGATAATAATACCTTCCTAGATTATTTCCTTCTTCAGTTCTTAATTATGCTGTCTTTAATTAATGTTAGCTTTTTTTCTTCCATGTCATACTAAATTGATTCACATTCAGATAGCACTCTATTAAAAATCTAATGGGTCTTTTTTCTTTTTTAAAATGACTTTTTTTGGGGGGGAGGGGAAGAAAGGAAATCACTGTAATAGGAAAAATCCCAATGAGGAAACTTCCTCTGACATTGTAGCTTAGGATCTTTTCTGAAGCTTATCCATCACAAAAAAATTGCTAGGGGCACTGAAAAGTTAAATTACTTTCCCAGGATTATAATCCTGAACTCTGAAGATGTGAACTCAGATCTTCCTTACTCCAGGCCCAGAACTCTATCCATCATGTCCCCTTAATGGTATAGCATCTAGAACTAGGGGGGTGAGAGTTCCACTGCATATTGTCTTACCTGAACCCCATTTGAAATCCTGAATTCAGTTCTAGGAACAACATTTTGTGTAGGATCTTGACAAAGTATGTTCAAAGAGGAGTAAGCATCATTGTTCTCAGATAATGTCTTGACGTGGGGGAAGGTTGCTGTGTGTGTGTGTATATGTGTGTGTATGTGTGTATGTACTTTGAAGTAAAGGATTATGTCTTAGCTAGTATTCAGTATTTGCCAATGGTGAGATATGAACCTACAGCTTCCTGATTTGGATGCCAACTCTATATCCACCATGCCACTTTCCCTCAGATACCTGCCTGAGTTTTATTCCCTTTTGTACATAAATTTTTGTTTATCTATATTTCTCCTATCTTTTGATTGTGAAATTGATTTAATAAATTATTTTTCCAGTTTAGTACAATTATACAAACATTTATTAAATATCTTCTCTATTCAGGACCTGATAAACAAGGATTTGAAAAGTCATAAAATCATAGGATATAGAGTTGGAAAAAAACCTTAAGAGATCATCTCATCTAGAAAGAGGATCAATCTGGGTTTTCCCCTAGGGCCCTGAACTTTAGAAGGTAAAAAAACATTAATATAAGCACTCCCAGCAGCTAGAAACAATTGAATTCATTACCTACTTAGTGTGAGGATAAATAATATAAATCTAAAGTTACAAGATGTTTCCATCTGTGAGTCACTATATTAATTAATTCCCCAGCGGAGCCAAGATGGAGGAGAAGATACACGCAAATCTGTAAGCTTCCTTCTTCCCTCATTACCAATTAGTTAAATCAGCCTCAAAAATAACGCTGGACTGATAGAAATCACAAGGATTGGAAGCACGACTTACCAGCTGAAGAGAATCTGGAATTTCAACAGAAAAGGTCGGTTCCCAGGGGAGGAAGAAAAAAGGCCAGCACAGACAGGGTTAGGTGCTAGCACACTGCGCCAATTGGGCTGGGGAGAACTCTGGGGTCAGAGAAGCCACTGAGATAGAGGAATCTGGCACAGGCTGTTAGCTCTTCTCTGCTTATAAAACAGCACCTCAGAAGAGAAATCAAGCCACTTAAAATATAAAGCCAGATACTGGAAGTGACCTAATAGATCTCAGCAAGGCTGTGCAGCCGCCTTCTGTTGCCCGGGGCTTCACCTTGGGTTAGTTAAGAGCTTGAACAGCAGGGACATAGCCCAAGGCAACATCTAATTCATATAGTGCCAGGCTTGGCTGGAGGCTGTGGAACTCAGCCTAGGAAGTCCCAGAGAAGAGGAACCTTTGAAATAGGGACTGTGGTTTCTGGACAGACTGTGGTTTCTAGGCAGACACTTCCAGTTTAAGCGCAGGGGCATTTCACATCAGCTGCTGATATCCACGCCCCACGGGACGCATTGGCTGGGCTTTGTGTCACCTTTATTGTTCAGTCTTAAACCTCAGGGAAGTCTCTAGGGAACACAGTGGGGTCCTTCACCAGGCAACCCTCACAGCACAGTTGTACTAATCACCTCTGAGGCACTTCCAGGGAGGGGGAGGGGAACTCTCTCCCAGAGCTATCTCTTAGCTCAGAAGCAGGAGCCGCTGCATCTATCCAGTCTGGGAGGAAGCTGGTAAAGAAATAAATAAATAAACTTCTTACCCCAAGGACAGACCCTAAAAGATTTTTTAATCATGAGTAAAAAGCTAAAGAGAACCATTGATTACTTTTACACAGAGAAAGAGTGGGTATCCAACCCAGAAGAAGTTAATAGCAGAGAGTCAGCAGATAACAGCCTAAAGGGGAATGATACCTGCCCCCCATCACATAACTCTCTCCTAGAAGAGACTATTAAAAAGTTAAGAGAGTTTGAAGAAAAATGGGGAAAGGAAAGAGAAGCTATGATAGAGAATAACAACATTCTGAAATTTGAGTTGGAAAAAATAAAGAATTCACAGGAGATGCAGGGAAACAAAATTTGTGAATTAGAAAAGGTTAAAAAATCACAGGAAAGTAGGATTTCTGAATTGGAAAAGATAAAAAATTCTCAAGAAAGTAGGATTTCTGAATTGGAAAAGATAAAAATGTCTCAAGAAAATAGGATTTCTGAATTTGAAAAAGAAAATAATTCCCTAAAAAAAATTAGGGAAATGGAAAAAAAATTCAATAGAGCAAAATAATTCATTTAAAAACTCAATTGTGCATATACAAAAAGAACTAAAAAATGTGAATGAAGAAAATAACTCATTAAAAATCAGGACGGAACAAATAGAAATGAATGATTCTTTGAGAACCCAAGAATCAGTCAAACAAAACAAAACAAAACAAAACAAAACAAAACAAAAAAAAAAAAAAAAAAAAAAAAAGAAAGAAAAGAAAAAGAAAAGCTGGAGAATAACGTCAAATACTTACTGGGAAAATCTATAGACCTGGAAAACAGATCTAGGAAAGATAATCTGAGGATCATTGGACTTCCCGAAAACTATGACCAAAAAAAGAGCCTAGATTGTATTTTACAGGAAATCATCAAAGAGAACTGTCCAGAGATAATAGAAACAGAAGGGAAAATAGGTATTGAAAGAATTCATCGAACACCTTCTGAAAAAGACCCTAAAAAAAGAATTCCACGGACTATTGTGGCTAAGCTGCAGAATTACCACATGAAGGAAAAAAATATTGCAAGCAGCTAGAAAAAAGCAATTCAAATACCAAGGGGCCACAATAAGGGTCATTCAAGATCTGGCTGCCTCCACATTAAAAGATCAAAGGGCCTGATATTCTGAAAGGCAAAAGATCAAGAATTGCAAACAAGAATAAATTATCCAGCTAAGTTTAGCATTTTCTTCCATGGAAGAAGATAGTCATTCAATGAAACAAGGAATTTCATTTGTTTCTAAGAAAAAAACCAGACTTAAACAAAAAATTTGATCTACATCCATAAGACTGAAGAGAAACAGAAAAAGCTAAAAAGAACTCTTGAGAATTGTATCTCGTTGTTGATATATAGAAAGTCCACATGGATAATTTGATTTTACTGATATATTTAAAAAAAGGGGGAATAGTAAAGGGAAGGGGGTAGTGTCAGAAAAAGGGGAAGGAGTGATAAAAAGAGAGAAACTATATCTCAGAAAGAGGCATAGAAAATATACCATATCTGAGGGAATTTAGAGAGGGGGAGAAATATTGTGTGAATCTTACTCTCATCAGAGTAGGCTCAAAGAGTAAATAATTGACATATTTGTTTTTCAGAGAATTCTCTCTCACCTCATTAAAAGGGGGGAGAGGAAAAGGAAAAAAGAAAGGGGGAATAAGGGAAGTGACTTGGAAGGAAGGGGGAGGGATACTAAAAAAAGGGAGGGCTGTGCATCATAAGTGGGATCTATAAATTAAATATTGGAGAAGGGGTTTGGGGGGGTCAAGGGAAAAATCATAATCTGGGGATACTATGATGGCAGGAAATACAGAATTAGTAATTTTAACTGTAAATATGAATGTGATGAACTCTCCCATCAAACGGAGACGGATAGCAGACTGGATCAAAAATCAGAATGCTTACAATATGTTGTTTACAGGAAACACACTTAAAGCAGGGCGATACATACAGAGTAAAGGTAAAAGGTTGGTGCAGAATCTATTATGCTTCAGGAATAGCCAAAAAAGCAGGGGTAGCCATCCTTATCTCAGATCAAGCAAAAGCAGAAGTTGATCTAATTAAAAGAGATAAGGAAGGAAACTATATCCTGCTAAAAGGTAGCATAAACAATGAAGCCATATCAATACTAAACATATATGCACCAAGTGGTATAGCATCTAACATTCTAAAGGAAAAGTTAAGAGAGTTGCAAGAAGAAATAGACAGTAAAACTATAATAGTGGGAGATCTCAACCTTGCACTCTCAGATTTAGACAAATCAAGCCACAAAACAAATAAGAAAGAAATTAAAAAAGTAAATAGAACATTAGAAAAGCTAGGTATGATAGACCTTTGGAGAAAACTGAATGGCGACAGAAAGGAATATACTTTCTTCTCAGCAGTTCATGGATCCTATACAAAAATTGACCATATATTAGGATATAAAGATCTCAAAATTAAATGCAGGAAGGGAGAAATAATAAATGCCTTCTTCTCAGATCACAATGCAATAAAAGCTACATTCAGTAAGAAGTTAGGGGTAAATAGACCAAAAAGTAATTGGAAAATGAATAATCTCATCTTAAAGAATGACTGGGTGAAACAGCAAATTATAGAAACAATTAATAATTTCACCCAGGATAATGACAATGATGAGACATCATACCAAAATCTGTGGGATGCAGCTAAAGCAGTAATAAGGGGAAATTTTATATCTTTAGAGGCTTATTTGAACAAAATAAAGAAAGAGAAGGTTAACGAATTGGGCCTGCAACTTAAAAAGCTAGAAAAATACCAAATTAACCCCCCCAACCAAAAATCAAACTTGAAATACAAAAATTAAAAGGAGAAATCAATAATATTGAAGGTAAAAAAAAAAAAAACTATTGAATTAATAAATAAAACCAAGAGATGGTTTTATGAAAAAGCCAATAAAATAGATAAACCTTTGGTAAATCTGATCAGAAAAAGGAAAGAGGAAAATCAAATTGTTAGTGTTACAAATGAAAAGGGGGATCTTTCCACCAATGAAGAGGAAATTAGAGAAATAATAAGGAGTTACTTTGCCCAACTTTATGCCAATAAATTTGATAACTTAAGTGAAATGGATGACTACCTCCAAAAATATAGGCTTCCTAGATTAACAGAGGAGGAAATAAATTGCTTAAATAGTCCCATTTCAGAAAAAGAAATAGAACAAGCTATTAATCAACTCCCCAGGAAAAAATCCCCAGGACCAGATGGATTTACATGTGAATTCTACCAAACATTTAAAGAACAATTAGCCCCAATGTTATATAAACTATTTGAAAAAATAGGGGATGAAGGAGTCCTACCAAACTTCTTTTATGACACAGACATGGTACTGATACCTAAACCAGGTCGCTCGAAAACTGAGAAAAAAAAACTATAGACCAATTTCCTTAGTGAATATTGATGCTAAAATCTTAAATAAGATATTAGGAAAAAGACTTCAGAAAATCATTCTCAGGATAATATACTATGATCAAGTAAGATTTATACCAGGAAAGCAGGGCTGGTTTAATATTAGGAAAACTATTAGTATAATTGACCATATTAATAATCAAATTAATAAAAACCATATGATCATCTCAATAGATGCAGAAAAAGCATTTGATAAAATCCAACATCCATTCCTACTAAAAATGCTTGAGAGTATAGAAATAAATGGACTATTCCTTAGAATAATCAGGAGCATACATTTACGACCATCAGTAAGCATAATATGCAATAGAAATAAACTGGAACCTTTCCCAGTAAGATCAGGAGTGAAACAAGGCTGCCCACTATCACCATTACTATTCAATATAGCACTAGAAACGCTAGCCTCAGCAATAAGAGCCGAGAAAGAGATTCAAGGAATTAGAGTAGGAAATAAGGAAATCAAACTATCACTCTTTGGAGATAATATGATGGTATACATAGAGAACCCCAAAGACTCTGCTAAAAAGCTATTAGAAATAATTCAGAATTTTAGCAAAGTTGCAGGATACAAAATAAATCCACATAAATGCTCAGCAATTTTATATATCACCAACAAAATGCAACAGCAAGAGATACAAAGAGAAATTCCATTCCAAACAAATGTTGAGAGTATAAAATATCTGGGAATCCATCTACCAAAGAAAAGTCAGGAATTATATGAGAAAAATTACAAAACACTTGCCACAAAAATAAAGTCAGATTTAAATAATTGGAAAGACATTCAGTGCTCTTGGATAGGCCGAGCGAATATAATAAAGATGACAATACTCCGTAAACTAATCTATTTATTTAGTGCTATACCAATCAGACTCCCAAGGAACAATTTTAATGACCTAGAAAAAATAACAACAAAATTCATATGGAAGAATAAAAGGTCGAGAATTGCAAGGGAACTAATGAAAAAAAAGTCAGAGGAAGGTGGTCTAAGTGGACCTGATCTAAAGCTATATTATATAGCAGCAGTCACCAAAAGCATTTGGTATTGGCTAAGAAATAGACCAGTCGATCAGTGGAACAGATTAGGTACAAAGGACAAAAAAGGATACATCTATAACAATCTAGTCTTTGACAAACCCAAAGATACCAACATTAGGAATAAAAATCCATTATTTGAAAAAACTGTTGGGAAAACTGGAAATTAGTATGGCAGAAATTAGATATGGACCCACACTTAACACCATATACCAAGATAAGATCAAAATGGGTCCATGATTTAGGCATAAAGAATGAGATCATAAATAGATTAGAGGAACAGAGAATAGTCTACCTCTCAGACCTGTGGAGGAGGAAGGAATTTATTACCAGAGGAGAACTAGAGATCATTATTGATCACAAAATAGAAGATTTTGATTACATCAAACTAAAAAGTTTCTGTACAAACAATACTAATGCAAACAAGATTAGAAGGGAAGTAACAAATTGGGAAAATATTTTTATAGTTAAAGGTTCTGATAAAGGTCTCATTTCCAAAATATATAGAGATCTGACCCTAATTTATAAGAAATCAAACCATTCTCCAATTGATAGTCAAAGGATATGAACAGACAATTCTCAGATGATGAAATTGAAATTATGTCCACTCATATGAAAGAGTGTTCCAAATCATTACTGAGCAGAGAAATGCAAATTAAGACAACTCTGAGATACCACTACACACCTGTCAGATTGGCTAAGATGACAGGAACAAATAATGATGAATGTTGGAGGGGATGTGGGAAAACTGGGACACTGATACATTGTTGGTGGAGTTGTGAAAGAATCCAGCCATTCTGGAGAGCAATTTGGAACTATGCCCCAAAAGTTACCAAACTGTGCATACCCTTTGATCCAGCATTGCTGCTATTGGGCTTATATCTCAAAGAAATACTGAGGAGGGGAAAGGGACCTGTATGTGCCAAAATGTTTGTGGCAGCTCTTTTTGTAGTGGCTAGAAACTGGAATATGAATGGATGTCCATCAATTGGAGAATGGTTGGGTAAATTATGGTATATGAAGGTTATGGAATATTATTGTTCTGTAAGAAATGACCAGCAGGAGGAATACAGAGAGGCTTGGAGAGACTTACATCAACTGATGCTGAGTGAACTGAATAGAACCAGAATATCGCTGTACACTTCAATATTGTATGAAGATGTATTCTGATGGAAGTGGATATCTTCAATATAAAGAAGATCCAACTCACTTCCAGTTGATCAATGATGGACAGAAATAACTACACCCAGAGAAGGAACACTGGGAAGTGAATGTAAATTGTTTGCACTACTGTCTATCTACCCAGGTTACTTACACCTAATACTTAATGTGCAACAAGAAAATGGGATTTACACACATATATTGTATCTAGGTTATACTGTAACACATGTAAAATGTATGGGATTGCCTGTCATCTAGGGGAGGAAGTAGAGGGAGGGAGGGGATAATATGGAAAAATGAATAC